>NW_011888918.1:1197222-1271268 GCF_000151845.1 Pteropus vampyrus
TAATCCTCACAACAAACCTATAAAGTAAATCATTATCCCTATTTTACAGATAAAGAAACTAAGGCACAAGAAAGATAATTTGCCCAAAGTTGGGGAGCCAAAATATGAACTCAGGCATTATGGTCCCAGAGTCCACACTCTCACTTATACTGCAAACTTACTCCATTGGGTTTACACCTTGTTTCTCCAAAAAAGCTTTATAAAAATTCATGTTTCCAGGATCAATAGGGCATGTCTTTTAGGCATGTCTTTTAACTCCTCTGAAACAGCTGATTGTCACCCAGGAGACCATGAAATCCATGAATGGGACAGAACAGTAATTAGTACTAAGATGGGAGTGGGTAGGATAATCAGAATACTCCAGAACAGCAGGTACCTGCTGGGAGGAGGCTGCCATCCACTGTCAGAGCCCAAATGCTCAGGGAGATTTGGAATGGCTAGGGTGACTCTTGTAGGCAATTTTACCAGTTTTCCAGCTTGGCAATGGACAAAGAAGGGTGAGAAAAATTCTCTAACACTTTGGAAGGGATCAAAGACACAGAGTGGCTTCCCTTCAGAGAAAGCAGCCCATTCCTTCAGATTTGGCAGAGGTTGCTGGTAACCAGGAGCTTGGCTTATCTGTGAGTCATCTACTGGAACCACCAGCTTGTATTTATATCTACACCAAAGGACGCTAGCCTGGCAGTCTTTGTCATCACTAGAACATCTGAGAAGGAACAACTCCTGCTCTATTCCCTTGGCAGTGAGCTGAGCAATGATACTGCTAAAACTGGTGCCAAAGCATTGTGTCCATCCTCCTCCCACCACCTCCACCTCCACCCTTCAACCCTGATACTTGCCTTCACGCTCACCAACTTTTTTCCTCTATTTTTTCCTCCTTCTAAATCCAAGTTCATCCAATAAACCTTTATTACATGACCCTTAACATGGTTGGCCTAATTCTAGGTGTTGTGGGGCATGTAGAAAGAGAAGAGCTGTGGCAGAGCCATGAGGGTACACTCACTCCCAGCTTGAGGCCAGAGGAAAAACAGAAATATACTAAAGGAACAGGAAAAGAGTCAGGTTAGGGACAGATCAAGGAGCCAAAAAAGGATGATGCTCTATTACATTTGGAAAACAAGACTTTAACCTAAAAGTGTGAATGCTTTTTTATATAGCTTAATGTATCTCTGAGGGTGAGAACCTATTGGTTACCTTCTAATTGGGTTTTCTGCCAAAGAACCTCTCCATATAAATAATGTTGATGTTATTGGTTTTGTAGGGCGGGGAGGGAGGTATTTTTTAGCTAGTTTCCTAAACAAGATTACAGGGAAATAATTTTTAGACCTTATTAGTAGTAAAATCATTCATAATATTCTCATACTGTCTTTTTAATGTTGGCTATTATGCAATTTTTAATATTTTCTAAAATATATATTGTTTTCTTTACGACAAGAACAATATTTATTGTTTTATCTAGAGGCCTAGAAGCTGGCCAACAATGTCTGGGTCCATTCTTCATCACTGGAGGATGGCACAGAGAGAAATATCATAATCTGCTAGAGACATTGTGCCCACTGCCTTTCATTTAGCTTCTTCCCTAAGATAGTAAGGTTTCCAGAAGCAAAAAGGCCCTACCTTTTTCTCATAAACACTCCATGTAATAAAGGTGCTACACCAAGGTGGTGGGGGAGGCCTTGGCCAGCCTTCAGGGAGCTTGCCTAAGGAAGCCAGAGAGAAAAATCAGCAGAATTACAACGGCCCCACTGTGGGTGCCAGTGGGGTGGTTCAGTCACTTTCCAGAAGTCCATTAGCCCAGACTTTTCCACTGAAGAAAGGAAAAGAGGGTGAGGTAGTGGATAGGGGCCCTATTTGCAGGCCATATCAGGCTTTTCTCTTTTTGCCATTTCCTCTGGCTGATTTAACCAGATGGCAGAGGCTGCTTGAGTGCTATTCCAGATTTAGGAAAAACTGAATGTTCAGAGTATGAAAGGCCTTCTTTTATCTCCCCAGTAGATACCAGGCAGGCTGAACAGACTGCTCTGTGTTTGCTAGGAAGTAACAGGAAAGAGGCATGACCATCACCTGTTATCTTAAACTCAAGGTTGCTGTGCTCCTAAGCTAAGGAGAGAGTGAAGACGTTTCAATGTGTTAAGGACAGAGTACAGGGCTTCTACAGTGTGACCTTATCACACAATGAAATACCATAAAGCTAATGAGACCACTCCACATGAGCTGACAAGGAGCAAACATCCAAGATTAATTGTTTAAATGTGATACAGCATGTATAACGTGTGCAGTATTCAGTCATTTGTGTGAGAGAAAGAAAGAAAAGCTTTCAGAGATTAGCTCTGGAAGGATAAGCAAACTGACAACATTGGTGGCCTCTGGGCAGGAAACTGGGGGATGTGGAATGGGGGTGGATAAAAAGACTCTTTCCCATGAATACTCTTTTGTAACTTTTAAATTCTGTACTATATAAAACTCGCGTATTTTCTTTCCCCATATATTTTTTGAGCTAAACTGAATATTTAATATATTTTGTAGGAATAGAAGGAATGCAACAAGGATTAGAATTTCCCCTACTTCCCTGGCTTCACCATCTTCCTCAGAACAATAAACAGTTATTACTACTCTGCAGATAAGCTGCTCCACTGTGTTGGGCAGTGATTATAACTTTGTTTCAAGTCATTATCTCCAAAAACTCCCTTTCATTTCACTGCACAGTCTCACTGCACTGTTTCACAGTAAAAATGTACTCTGCTCAGATCTGAAGAGCTGTACAAAAGCCAGAGGCCCAAGGATGTTTAGGTAACAATTTAGTAACAATGTCTACTGGCACAAACCTTCTATTCATTTATATTATTAAAGCTATAATAATAGAAATGAAAGCTATTTTAATGAAAAAGGAACTCAGGAATGAGATCATTAAATATAACTAAATATACTTTAAATATAAATACCATGTACTTCCTGATTAGTATCAGGTAAATAGCTAAACTATCTGTCCTGAATTTTGGTCTAAGAAGAAAAGGTCAGAGACAATTACAAAAAAGGTACTTCAGATTATCAAGTCCATTTTGAAAACAGTGAGGTCCTCTGGGACAATCACTTTAGTCTTTCTTTTTATCAGAGATTTCTGTTGGTCCTTTTGTTGGTAATCCATTTATGTCTGCACCTTGATAGCCTATTTTGCCTTTGCTTTTATCACTGGATTCTCGTATAGCTTTTCTAGGCCACCTACAACCAAGGAAGGGGGAAATCCGAGGGTATATGTATGGCTCCAGGAATTTTTTGTAGACCCAGAGCAGAATTGGAATGATACAAGGAATGTACACCACTGTCCCAGACTTGAGCTCCCGAACAGAGACCGCCAAGCCTAAAAAGAAATGTCCGCCCACATGTATTTTTAAAGTCTACATACACACATGTGCAAACACATATATTCAAAAGGGGATCACATGCACAAGACGAAATACTTCTCAGTCAGTCCCTTCTAACTCCCTTTCTAGAAGCAGAACTCCATGTCCTACTCCAGCACTATCCATTCTGCTTCCCACCCACCTCTACCTGTGATCGCCCACAGTAACCCAATTTCTCCTCTCTACCTCACACCATCCTCCTCAGCCTCCCATCTGACCACATGAGAGTATTACTCATTCCGGATCTCCTCGGCATTTTAAAATACATTCTATGTTGTATTCTCAGAACTCTCCAGAACTAATCAACTAATTCCAGCTGAAGTTACACCTCCCAGATACATCTGCATATTAACACTGAGTTTCAGTGAGAGAGCAACTGATTTTAGGACAAATTAAGCAGAATCTTGGTGGTGAAAGGAGCACTAGGTTTGAGGGCCAAGATTCCTCGGTCTCATTCAGGCTACGTGACTTGGGGCAAATCGCTTTACCTCTTTGGGTCTCAACTTCTTTAACTTATAAAGAAAGAAGCTATAACATATGGTCTCCAGATCTAACTTCCTATGAAATGCCACCATACAATGCTGCATCTCTGATTTCCATCCCCTCTGAATCTGATGTGTACTGGGTGTGAACAGCATCATCCAGACGTCTAATGCGAGCCATATGTATAATTTTAAACATTCCAGCAGCCTCACAAAAAAGTAAAAAGGAACAGGTGAAATTAATTTTAATAATAGATTTTATTTAACCCAGTATGTCCAAAACATTATCATTTCAACATGCAATCAATATAAAAATTGAGTTTCCATTCTTTTTTTTTAGTACTAAGTCTTAGAAATTCAGTGTGTATTGTACATTTACAGAATCTCTCAATTTGGGCAAGTGCTCAAGAGCCACACACGGCTAACGGCTACCATATTAGACAGCACAGGTATAAGTCTAAGAAAAAAGCCCTCCCTTCATTTCTGACCTCGTTAAGCCCAGAGCTGAAAACTGATATGAGTGCCAGTCTGCATCCTGAGAAAAGGTCAAAGTCATTGGGGCAGTTTTAGTCTGAGTTCCCTGTCTGACTAAGAAGGTAGCTGAGCTGGTTACCAGACAACACTGCAGAGTTTAGAACAAACAAAACAGAGAACCTAGAGGCCTGCAAGCACAATACTGGGGACCTTAAGGGGAAAGACAGAAAAATGAGTTGGGTGTAGCCAAACCTTCTTTATAGTCAAGGTTTTCACAATACAAGCCCCACACACTCACCAAAAACACAAAGACCTCTTGTAATGTCAGTTATATCAATTCATTCCTTTAAATACCTTTGAACACCTAACTCTCAGGCACTCGGCTGGGCAAAGGAGATACATACAGTTAGCCCTCAGAAGAGCTCTGACCTGGGCAGAATAACATGCTAAACACTTCATAAGTAGGATCTCATTATCTCCAAAAGTTTCTGTGAGGTAAGAACTCACTTAAGATGAGAACACTGAGGCTGAGAAAGGTTCAATCACTTTCTAACAGTTGCACAACCAGAGACCAAGGATCCAAACCTGACTCTTAAACACTGCAACAAGCCACACTTCCCAGCTTCAAAGAGCTCACGGTTCTTGGAGGCAACAAAAAATTTCACAACCCTAAGGCCATGGGGTCATGACCACAGAAGAGATATGAAATAGGGGCTAAAAGCAGGGGACATTGAGAAGATTACCAGAAGTAATCCTTGTGTATATCTGGAAGGCTGAGGAGCTCACCAGGCAAAAAGAGAGGCTGGACCTTCCAAAGGGAACAGCAGAGGTATGAGGGAACAGCAGAGGTATGAGGGAGCATGCAGTGTTCAGAAAACTTTGACTGGCTGAGCAGCTAGAAAGCAGCATGCATAAGGAACAGAGGCCCCACACGAAAGTGGAGATGTTAGCCAAAACCTATGCAAAAGGGGCTTTAAATTCTATGAAAAAGAATGTGGGTTTTATCCTGTGGGCCATGGGAAGCCTTAAAGAGTTTTATCTAGGGTTTTGAATGGGACCACATTTTCATTTTTAAGAAATCATTCTAAAGAAATCTCAAAGCTTATCTGCCTCCCTTCCCTTCTTCTTCCCAGGGTTCTTACTCTATTAAAAGCCCATATGTAAAGGCATAGATTTGTTTCCTACAAAAACAAATTGTTGGACAACACCCTAGGGACTTAGCCTCCCAAGGACCTTTGAAATTTATTCTACCCATTTTATTGAAGAAAATTTGTTGACTTACAACTCTGGAAAATCTACCAAGGAAAAGCTAACGACACTGTCTATGCTTTTGGCATGAGCACTGAGGTTTCAGAAAGGGGTAGTTTGCTTGGCCTTCAGCTGCAGAAAGCCTGGCCCCTGCTGGAAGCCTTTCACAATCCTGAAAGCATAGTATTTTATATTTATTTGCATGGAAACATGTAAGATTCTTGTGGCCAGTGACAAAAAAACACTGAAACATTTCAGGTGGTAAATTTCTAAGGCTCCATGCCTCCACTCCCTAACAATGAATAAAACTATTTACTGCCTTCAAAACCCATGTCTCCTCTCCACCCAGTCCCCTCTGCCATCCCTTCCAGCTCCCCTGATTACTCAATTCAGCTTATCAGTCTCTGAGGCTGTCCTACTTTTCGAAGCCACATAAACAAAAAAACTTGTGCATTATACAAATAGACTATAATCAGAGCAACAGGACATAGAGAGGGGGAACCAGCAACGGTGCGTACCAAGGAGGCAAAGATACAGGCAGAACCTGGTGAAACAGCCATTGGACAAAGTACAAAAATACTACTGCAGGAGAGCGGGGAGGGGGTTGACAGGAGGGAAAGAGAGTGAAGTGATACTCAGTTTAACAGGGCAGGGCTTGGCCACTGACAACCTGGAAAATTGAGCTGAAGCCCAAGCAGCACCAAGCAAGATCACTTTACCCAGTAAGAATGGAGCAGCCTCACTTTATTTTCAGTAGTCACTTGGGTGGTTCTGAAAGCCATGCTCTGGTCTGAACAGACAGTAGGCCTAAGCGTCTCCAAGTCCATTGCAAAACCATGGGAATGGCATATGATAAACAACAGATCTGTGGAGAGGAGCATAAGAGAAAAAAGAGGCCCTCTCAGATCGCACTCTGTCTAATTAAAGGCCTGCCCCAGGGGGTGATTTTTAGAGGTAAGTTTTTCCAGAAAGTAAAAGGCCAAGGATCACTTCATAGAGATTTTTCTAAACGTCCAACTTCATCAATACCAACCTGAAAATTAACCCCTTGCCTTTGCCAAAAAGATGGAATGTTTCATGGTCTCATTCTCCATCCCCAAACTCTTCCTTTACGAGGGTCCTCTGGGTACAACGGAGGACTGGTCTAGAGGACTTGTGCCCTGTGGCCCATCTTTGTTTCCATATGACCTACCAACACCAGCTAAAGTGGGTGCAAAGGAGAGAGCATTCAGGCAGCAAGACACAGTTCATATGACAGCATTAGCTCTTTGAGAATTAGGCTGGCCCAACTCCTGTAGGGGTCCAGCCAGCAACAGGAAATTGGCTACCATGGATGAGTTACTCTGCCATGGGGAGAAGAGAGGCTGAAGTGAATGAGGAAGGCCACTCAGTCATGGATGGGGAGCTGGTAGAAGGAGGAAAACATGGCCTCCCGGATCCAGTGGAAAATCTGAGCCAGCTTGCAGAGGATGGGCAGTGAAGAAGGAGAAGCTGCAGGGAAAAGAAAAGACTACTGTCAATGTACCTTCCTTCATTTCCCTCCTCTTCACTCAGCCCCACCTCCCACCCCTTTAAAACTCTACCACCTTGGGAGTATGCAGGAGTTTTTGAAGCATATTTTGAAGTTTAATGTTATTTGCTCCGCCTCACCTTCTCCACAATAAAGAATTTCAATTTCTCGAGGACATAGTCTCTGAAATAACCTGTCTTCACCCGGATTACAATGATCTTAAATTTGCTGAGAAAAAGATCCAAATTTATTAGTTTTAATCTTTTGGATATACTAAAAAACTGCTAACAGTGGCTGCCTCTGGGGAGATAAATTTGGGAACTGATTTTTCACTACATTCATTTTTGTACCTTTTAAATTTGAAGCTATGTGACTGTATTACCTATTTTAAGTTAATTATACTGAAATAAAGTAAAATTTACCTCTTTGGCATTAGAGCTGAGTTGGTTTGTTTTTCATTATTTAAATTACTAATTTTTTAACTGAATTTTTTTTTCTTAAAAAGGAAATTTTATTTTTTAAAGAAAGCTACTAACAGACTACCATCTGTATATCCTTTCTACCAAGTTATAATTGCGGCCTATTCATGGGTTCTTTCCCACAGCACCACCGCTGCAATGAGTCAAGACTGACAGAGGTTCAGGACCGTCTGCCAGAGCACTTCTAAAGAAGCTCTGATCAGCCTTGCGAATGGCAAGATCTAATGGTCCCTTGTCATCCGCACTTAGGGGGCCAGGGTTTATAAGAGCCTATTAAGAACTATAAAAATTTTTCTAAATTTTTATCAAATCTCTGGAAGAAATTATAAAGTCAGAGGGCAGTCATGAATGAATACAAAGTATCCTTAACTTACCTGAGGGCTAACTAATGACTCTTTCTTACAGCAAACAGAGCTATTCAGAGGAAATCCCTGCTCAGTATTCAGCAAAGGTGTTAAAAGGACAACTCTGAGCTATACAAAAAAAGCTCACTAAATAAGAGAAAGGAAAAATGGGGAAGACTAAAATCTAAAGATTAAATCGAGATCTTGCAGTTTTAAAAACAAATTGTGTGACCCTGGGCTAGTCACTTTTCTCTGTGGTTCTCAGGCTTCCCAACCAGAAAAGAAAGAAAAAGAAAATAAAGAGACTAGAATAAGAGCTTCCAGCTTTCCTTTCAGTTTTGAAAATTATATAATTCTACTCTAAGTTTAAATTCACAAGTAGAGATTAGATGATAATTTACATAGAGTAACACACAAAAACAATATAAAAGAATGAGCCCCTATCCTTTGGCCCAGTGCTTACAGTCTGAGAAATTAATCCTCAGGAAATAATCGGGGCTGCTCCCAAATAGCATTTAGGGAGCTCATGTGTGCTTCACAGCACTGCAGAAAATAGAATGAGAAATAATCAGAATGTTCAGCAATGGGAGTTCGCTGAAATAAATTATGGGAAGTTTCTATAAAATGGAGTATTATTTAGGCATTAAAGCCATGTTCTGAAGAATAAGACATGCAAAATTATATCCATGTATCTCCATATTTAGAAAAAGGCTGAAAGCATAACCATTATAATAGCAGACTTACAGGTGATTTGTTTTCTTCCTAGGAATAAATACTTATTCCTATTTTCCACATTTTCTGAAATGTTTATCTATTTTACTTATAATTTAATGTTTTAAATCAACACAATTTTTTAGACATTATGATGAAGATTTTTTTTTTTTAACTCTTGAGTTTCTATTCAGAGTTCATCGCTGGATAAAGTAGGTGACAATAACTCTCAATTCAAGGGTCAGCAGGGTAGAGTGGTTTTCCTCCAGACTGCTCTCATGGACTCCAGAACTAGTCTCTCCTGTGTGGGGTGGGGCCAGCTCTCGCTCACATACAGCAATCCCCCACTGTAGAAGAGACTCAGGGAGAAATGGCACAGGAGGTACCTCTATCCCCAAGAGGGCTCCCGCCTGCCCATCCCTTGTCAACTGCCCCTTCCCCAGGAAGGGCCGGAGGAAAGGCAGGATTCATCACTCACCTGGATCAAACCTCACCACCAAGAGGCAGAGGATCAAGGCAGCCAGGAGGCTCTTTCTGAAGGGCAGGGCAAAGAAGTGGCTCACTGTGGAGTCCCAAAGTCGGCGAAGCAACATCAGTAGTGACAGAAACTTGTTGGAGAAGGAGCCTGGTCAGGGAGACAGAGAGTAACTGCAGGGTAAGTCATGAGAATCAGCTTCCTAACTCTGAGCTTTGAGCTTGATTATAAGAGTTGACCAAAAGGTAACAAGACTGGTTTACTCACATAATCCACAAAATGATTCTAAATGAAATTCCAAAAGCTTCGAAAATGTTTTAATGACAGACTATATCAATAGAATATCACCTCCTTAAGAGAAGACTTTGATAGGTAAATATGGCATATTTGGTGCTTTTTAAAATCGTCTTATTATTTTATAGCATTATTTATATTTTGGCTTAAGATATAGGCACAGAATTACACAGAGCAATGGGTCCCGATTATCATATTAATGCAAGAAAATAAAAGGCACTTAACACATAGTGAAGAATTCAAAAATCTTGGATTATGAATATAAACGTTAACACTACTAACCGAAGAACAAGTGGTGCCCAGTCCTGCTAGAACACCCTGAACATGCCCCTCCTCACTCCTCCCCAGGGAGTGGAGGGGCAGAGGGCCTGGGTAGGAGCAGGTAATCTCTGCAGCCAAGAAGCCTGTTTGCAAAGAAGCAATCCTATCTCAGCAGTGTGTATGCTTTTTAGCATACACACACAGAAAAAAAAAACATTTAGGAAAACAGGGTTAGTCTCTTAATAGCTGAAGGGCTTTCATGTGTGTGGGGAGGTGGCGGGGGGGGCGCGGAATTTGGCCTATTCTACATTACCAAGAGAAAAAACAAAGATCAGTAGGTTAAAAACTACCAGGAGAAAAACTTAAATTCAACATAAAGAACAACTTTCCTATAGAACTGCCCAATAATGGAATGAGCTGCTTTAGGAGATAGCAAATTTTCTGCCCTTGGAAGTATTCATGTATAGTCCAGAAGATCACTAGAGGAAAAGCAGATGAAAAGGATCAAGGACCAGGGAAAGGGTCTGGAGTAGAGGAACCTTTAAAGTCCCTTTGTAACAAATCAACACCCACACTCACACCACCCCTGTGCAGGTTCCTGTTGAATGATGCTAGCCAAGTACACAGTGTTGGGTCTTAAAGTAGTCTCTCTACAGAAGCCAGTTCATAAAACTGCAGTCTAATGGGAAGAGGTGGGCTGCCCCTAAAGGAGTGAACATCAATCACCGAAGAAGAAGACACCCAAGTGGTCGAATAAAGGCAGACAGACTTGGCAGGGGGCGCTCAAACTGAAGATAAGCAATTTTTATCTTGTAAGTCAAGTTACCAAGTTACTGTATTAATTTCTTATTATCCCTTGGCTATCCCCAGGAATACCTCAGCTGTGTCTATATTTGGGCCAGCACTGAAAGAAGGAATAACATCCCACCCAGGCCAGCATGGTAGAGGCAAGAGATCTAATGTGAGGACCCCAAGGAGAAGGTGGCTCTCAGAAGACAAGGTTTTGACACCCAGCAACACCTCCCCATATGAAGATTCCCCTTCCACTGACAACTCCAAAAGGTTTGGGCTTTTTAAGCAACTCAACAGGTTTCCTATTGTGATTTGGGAGTTAACTCATACAAAGAATTGCTCCCAAGCTCCCCAGGAATGTCATGTTGGACCCCAAGGTCCAAGGGAAAGCCCACAGAAGGGATAACCACAGAAGAGAGGCCACAGAAGGATAACATCCTACCTTCCTGGTTTAGCTTCTGGTTCTCCTCAGAGTGAGAATGTTCGTGTTTCTGCTGTTGCCTTGCTGTGCTAATGGCCTGGAGCGCATCCAGCCGCTGTTCCTCACTGAAGGCTGCAGGGCCCACCACTAGCTTCTCAGCCTCCGACAAGTAACCCAGAGGCAGCAGCACTCGATGCAGGTGAAGTTCTGCCAAGGTTCTGTATTCTGGAAGGCCCAGATTGTCTGGGTCTTGGAGCCAGACATTGGCCGCTTCCAGCATGGCTCCAGGCTCTTGCATTTTGCTGTATAAAAGAACACTGCAGCCCAAAATAATCCAATCCCAAAAAAAGAACAGTCAGTGTTCCACAGTTGGCTTGTCTCTCAAAACCACTATACTCTCCTATCAAACTCCTCCCCTGGGTCCTCCAGCCCTTCTATGGGATGCTGACACTGATAAAGAATTAGGAATTCCTAGGAAGTAGCAAGAAGCTCTCTCAGCTCTGACACACACCAATCATCCCTCTTCACATCTATTCCCAGTGTCTTCTTTCTTCCTCTTTTACCCTAACCCACTCCTAAATTCCTCCTCCTTCCTCATCTTTACGTACTATGTTTTGAGGTCTGGAGAAGAAAAAAAAAAGAACAGGGAAAGAATTAGATTGGAGAGAAATAGTACTAGAGAAGGGGAAAAGAAGATATTAGGCACCAATTCAAGAGAGGACACGAAAATCCTCATTTCTGATCTGATCTACTGAGTCAGAAACAAGGACCTACCACAACTCCAGGACTTTGGGGGGCAGCTTTTCAGGGATCTGGTAATATTGAAGAACCCAGGACAAGACTTCCCGCCACCGATCCATTTCTGCCAGGGCCTGGATCCCCACAACACATAGGGAGCATTTCACCTCCGAGGAGCTGTAGCAGAAAAATCAATTCAGATTTAGAAGTGGTCCTCCGCCATTTCCATTCACACCTGCACTCTGGGACTGTTGTTCCTTAGCTCCCAATTCAGTAGCTATCACCTCCATCTTCCCTATTAGTATTCAAGTGGGCCTCACATTACAATTGGTCTCATGGGCCCCAACACAGAGAAAACTGCCCACTCTCCTAAAAATTTAAAGTTCCTGTAAACCTCTTAGAGGAAAATCAACTATTGCCCAACATCTTCGTATCCAGGTGAACTCAGGTTTAAATGAACAAGAAGGGGAAAAGTACAACATGCAGAACAGGTGTGTGGGTAGAAAGAGAGCTGGAGCTAAGAGCTTGCCTAGGGAAGAAATGGGCATGTAGATATAGGAATGCCACGCCTGGCTTTTTAACACCACCTAATGAAGTACCTCCAGGCACCCAGAATCACAGCCTTCCTCATTTACTGCAAATCCCCACGCAATCCCCTAAAAACACAACTAGGCTCCCTAGTTTATTCTCTGGGGTCAGCTTTGATAACTCTACCCACCACCTTCCTAGTGTGACCTAATTCAACTTTATAACACAAAAATGATACCCTTAATTTCCAGAAGAGGCTAGCAGCATTAGAAATAGTAATGGAGGACCAAGGTTTTCTCTAGATTCTTTAATCCGTCCTTCAACAGGACCAGAACCCCATTCCCATTCATCAGCCAAGATCAAAAGTGTACCTAGGAAAAGGCTTCCACCGCCTGCTTACTGAAATAGTTTAACACTTAACACATTCTATTTTCCCATCATGCCATTCCATACTGGAACAAGGCGCAAAGAACGGCTATGGGTTCCTACCAAACTCTGTTAAACGACTTGACCACTTCTTCCTCATGGTTCATTCAGTGCCTGTTTTTCTCGGCTGCAGAACGAGCACACCGGACACTCAGAAACCATAAGGAAAGCAAGGGGTAAAGCTCACTGCGAGCAACCAGAGAATGACAGAACTGCTGAGATCTTGAGTCCTTCCCCAAGATCACCAGGGAATGAACCAAGCTAGCCCAGCACGTACGTGCCCGTAGGCTCGTCCGCCAGGGCCCCGTTGGCCAGGCTCTGCCAGGCTCGCTCGCAGGTCTGCAGCGCCGCTGGAAAGTCCAGGTGCACCACCAAGAGGTCGGCCGCCTCCTCCAGCAGAACCACGGCCGGTGACGGGGCTGGGACGATGCGAACTGGTTCGCTGCTCCTCAGGGGACCCCCCACGCCCTTGAGGGGGGCTGCAGATGTCGAGAGGTCACTCTTCATGACCAGCCTGGGCTGTGGGCCTGTCTCCTCTCTAAGACGTCCAAGTGGCCGCTTTTCCGGGGGCTCCAAGATAATCCGACTGGGCCTGGGAAAAGAGGGAGAGTCCTCACAGACTTGCCCACAACCCCTCCCCAGGCCGAGTCCTGAGGAAAAGGAGCTATATCTAAGGTCAAGGCTGGGCTCGCTTGGCACCTGGGGAACGAGTTACACCCCGGATGTGCTTGAAGTACTGGCCTCCTTTCTCTGGCCTCACGACGTGTACTGATGCCACCTTAGCCCTGAAGAGTGTCGTTCCATGCTACTTTCTAAGAACGGAGGCGCTCACCGTAGGAGTGGAACTGCGTGCACGAACGTCCACCCTGCTCTCGCGACCCTACGGACGCACGGCTTTTGGCGGCGCGCCGGACTCTGGGAGTTATAGTTCCCCTGCTCTTGGCTCAGTGGCCCTCTTGATGCAGATGGGCGGGTCTGGACTACAACCCCCAGCATGGCGCGCACCGGAAACTGGCACGTCCCGGGAGAAAACACAGTCACGCCCGCTTCCATGTCGCGGAATATCACAGCCAAGGGTGTGTTGTGTTGAGGCGGTCCCGCCACTAACCAGCTCTAGCAGAGGCCGGACAGAGGAAATTCTAGTAAAGTGGTGGAGCTGCATGCCTGCTTCCGATTCTGAGCTTCTGCAAGATATGAATTAGGAGGGCAGACCTGGAAAGGCACTGAAAGGAAACGTGATAGCTGGTCGCTTTTCCTGAGTATGCTCTGCCTTCCCAGTCCCAGCTTACATTTGTCCAATACTTATAGGCCCGGCACTGTGCTAAACGCTTTGCAAGCAATCTCATTTAGTTCTTGTCTCAGCCCTGGGTGTTAAGAACCTTAACTGTTTTCCGCATTTTGCAGGAGATGAAATTAGACCTTATTTAAATAATTTGCTCAAGTCACACAACTGTTAAATCGCATAAACGAAATCAAGGCTCTTTTGGTTCAACGGCATATATTTAAGCACTATTCTGTCATGCAGGATGAGACTAAATCTATGCTTTAGATTTACAATCACAAGCAAATTACATAAGTTTATTGAGCCTTTATTGTATCACATAAAATAGAGATACAGTGTGTAATGCAATATACACTAAAGTTCCAGAACAGAGTAAATATTCAATAAGTTATAGCTATAAAAATAATAATTTTACACCGATACATAAATTACATTTATTATTCTGTGTCGCACCCAGGCTTTGCCAAACCTCCCAACTTTATAATAAGCTCTCTCAGTTTTAATAATCCCCAGTTCCCTACATTTTGAACTCTCTCCAAAGCTCCTCTAGAATTGTTTACTCCCCTAGTGAGTAGACTTGCCAGACACAGGGTAAATGCCTGCTCACATCACACATCCCCTTACCTTGTCAGCAGGTTTAGGCACAGCCATCTGCTGGGCTTGCAGCTCCCTGTAGAAAGTCCTCATGGAAAGTCGAGGCAGAAACATCAAATCAGACTCTAAGGAAAGAGAAGTATGGACCCTATAATCACATAAGGTGATGAAGTTAGAACATCAGTTATTGCACACATACTTTTTGAACACCTACTAGCGCCAGGCTCTGTTCTAAGCACGGAGGATCCCTCAATGAACAAAAGAGACAAAAATGTCTGCCTTGTGGAACTTACATCCTAGTGAAAGGAAACGGAAAATAAAATAAGCAAGTAAAATATATACAGTAGTATCAGATGACAAGTGCTAAGGAGAAATAAATAGAAAGATTGGGAGTGACGACAGTTGTGGGTATAGGGTTGATATCTACATTTAATTTTGTTTTCTAACTAAATCCAGGGTTGGGGGCATAGCAGAGGGAAAATGTGGCTGTCGTGCTCAAGACTAGCCCCTGTCTGCGGGATCACTATTCATTTTGGAACACTGCCCTGGGAACCAACACATTTCTGTCATTTGTGAGAAGCTTCACCCTAAGTCCCTCTTACTCACCAGGCAATATGCATCCACAAATAGCAAACTCCAGAGGCAAGCAGGGAGCCCTGAAAAGTATAGATCAGTCTAAGACTGAAGTTATCTAAGTGCTTTCTCAGGTCTGCCTCAGATTTGACATCAGATGATGAAGATCATTAGTAATAACACAATTATTGGACTGTAAAAAAAAAAAAAAAAAACTTTCTCAGAACTAGGTTTAGAAATCTTCCCTGGAAAATCAGGAAAGTAATAGAAGCATCAGAAAATAGACCTGAGCAGGCCTAGGAGAGCTGAGACTGGCATGACCACATCACTTCACTTCACTTCTAGGAGCACCACCTTTAAATGACTGTTCCCTAGAAAGGTCTCCTTCCTTAATCCTCAACAAAAGTTTCTTGCTATTCCCAACACTTCCAGGAGACGGCAGCACAGTCTGGAAAAGAAGCAGAGTGGCCAGAATCAAATTTGCTTACTGGCTTCCACGACAGCCAGAATGCAGTCAAGATATTTAAGAGGAGAGGAAGGAGTGGATGCTAAAAATCATATACAAATATGATTGTGTTCTATTTCTGTATTTCACCCAATTTTTGACTATGCCGGGCTTCGTAGTGAATCATATGTCACCACTTAAACTTTAGCACTGTTATGCCCACAAATTGATTCTTAACACATATCCACCGTGACACTCCACCATCTCACCAGTGTCTGAATGTACCCAGAATATCTCAAGCTAAAACAAAGAAATCGTAACCATAAGCAAATTCTTTCCACCTGATAGAGAGCAAACAGGTATTATAAAAACCTAAGCAGCCTCTTTGACACAGGGCTCAAGCTTTGAAACCACCTATCCTCCCCTTGTGATAAAACAAGGAGTGGAAATAAGGCCTGATCTATAAGGCCAAATATATAAGGCCTGGGTCTTGTTAATATTTATATTGTTGGAATCTTTTCATTTGGGAGAAACTAGTAGAGTGAGACACAAAATTCACATTCTGAGCCATCCTCTAACCTCTACTACCCACGCTCTGAAACGTGGTGTTCTTCCTTCCATTTGGCAAGGTGCTCATTGTATCGGTGTATCACCTACATCTGGGAATGTGGATTTGCCCAGTCTGCTTTGAGCAGGCTATCTGTTGGTGTTTTTGTAACAGAAAGAGGTCTAGACTGGAAGATGAGCTACATCAGTTAGAATCCTGGTTCTTTTGGCAACTATGCCAGGTGACCTCTGGAAAGTCACCAAACTCCTCTGAGCCTCACTTTTCTCATCTGAGGACTTTAATACCAATACCTGCCATATGGGATGGTTGTGCGGATCAAAAGAGACCACCTAACAACCCACTGAACTCTTTAAAATCACTGGCATATTTCAGGTATATATAAGGTGAGATAGTATAATGTATCAGAAAATGAGTAAGGAGAAAAAAAAATCTCACTCAAAGATCTGGAATTTTACCTTCTAACCTGGAATCCGACTCTTGATTCTTTTTTGCAAAGATCAGAAGTGCCCACATCTGTGGTCAGACCCAGCCTGTCCTGACCTCTCCAAGCTGGTTCTACATTTCATGACAATAAATAGCATCCCTAGCTGCCTTTTCAAACACATCTCATTCAGTCAGACCCCGTCAGTACAGGAACATTGGCAGCAAAGGTCTAGATGCAGTAGGATCGTGTCTAGAGTGGACTTTTGACCAGAAAGAAGCCAAAGAGATTAGTATTGGCAGGATGGTGACGATGTTTTTCCAAGATGATCAATGGGTGTGCCTCCTTCACTCCAGACCTTCGTCAGTTAGATGGCATTTTTATGGCTCTTTTCAAAAGCGTGAACTTGGAGTTCAGGGCAGAACTCAATGCTTATTGTTTGCTCCCCTATGTATAGACACAGCAGAATTCTCATTGTGTGTCTGTGTCTAAGAAGTAATCATAATTTTAATTATTCTGTATAGCACTTTACAACAATGATAATGGTGGCTTAATTTATATAGTATTTATATGTGCTAGGTGCTGTTCTGAGTATTTACATGTAACTAATTTTAATCATCAACAACCCTGTAAAACAAATCCAAGGGTCATCCCTACTTTGTAAATGAAGAAACCAGGGCACAGAAAGGCTAAGTGACTTTCCAAAGGTCACACAAGAAGTGCTTAGCAGGGCTAGGTCTTCGATCCAGGAAATTTGGCCCCAGAGTCTTTCTTCTTAACTAATACATAATACTGGCTCTACAAGATGCTTTCACTTATCTTAATTTGATCTTGACAGCAAATCTGTGAGCAAGGTAACACAGGTATATTATTATTTTTCTTATTAAAGGTGGGAAACTAAAGCTCAGAAACTAAAGCTTAAAACATGTGGTTTCAACAGCAAAGCTGAAACAGTTATTGGAGATTTCTAACCAGATCTCATGCTCAGGGGTATTCTTCAAAGAACCATTAAGAGCTTCTTTTGGTCCACCTTGGAGGTGATTGGGGTGTCCGCCCCTCTATGGAGACCTGCTGTCCAAGTCCCACCTTTTGTCACCCACTCCAGGAGTGAGAGGATTCACTCAGAGAAGCCCAAGGGACTCTTCATGATGCCAGACCAAGCCTGAAAAGTGAAACAGATAATAGATGCTCAGAAGAGATAAATCAGCCCTGGCTCTGTCATGGAAGGGTGGAAAGATGCTATCTTCTCCTGATCTTTCCTGATCACACCTAATTCAAGTTAATCAAGCCTTCCTTTAAACTCCTAACTGTGCTTTGCTTTTTTATGCCTCTCTCCCAATTTGCATGTTTTCTTATAGTTATTTGTGCCATTCTCTTATTCAATTGTGCCCTTCTTGAGGGTGGGGACAGGGTCTCACTCATCTCAGGACCCGTGTGCCAGCCAGCATGGTATAAGACCATAGGCAGGCAATGCTCCAGAGGGGCCCTACCTCTTCTGAGTGGTTCTGCATTTGCTCTTGACATTTAGGCACCCTTGCTGGTGGGCAATGTGTAAAAAGATTGAAAGCTGAGGACATATATGCCCTAACCCAGCCCCCATTCCAAAAAAAGAGAGACAGTTAAAGGTGTTTCCAGATATGGACACCCCCAGCCTACTTTCTTGCCTATGGGCAATTTGCAATTTTCCTTCTAGTACTCTCTTCTTTATTAACCAGAAAGTAATCGAATAAACTCAGTCTCCCTGAGTGTTAGAATTTTAGAGTTGGAAGGAGTGTCATCGCAGTACAGTCAAGGAAACTGGAACTGCAGTGAGGGGAGGTTAAGCGATAACCCAATACCACAGCCAAAGAACCCAGCATTCCTTGTCCTGTCCCATGCTGCCCCACAGAGGACCTCACCTTTGCCGAAAAATGTTTTCCTCACTAGCCCAGAAATTCTCACCATTAATCAAATTATGCTTGGGTAATTTACAGCATCAAAGTTCACCATTAATGCCCAGATCCTGGCTGGGAAGAGTAGCACACAAGGGAGCCACCTGTGCATATTAACACCTATCACCCGGCTCTCTCTTCCCAGTGGAGAGCAGTGGTGGTTCTCAAACTCCACAGCTCCTTCCCCCAGCATGACCTCAGTTCTTTCTGGGGACAGTCCCAGTTGTTTGTGGCAGCAGAAAAGAGCTCTCTGCTTTCCCTTAGCCCCAGTCTCTGGTCCTCACTGGGGATGGAAGGCCCAACAGGCAAGCTGCCTCCAAGCTTGTGGGGACTTGCCTGTGGGAAGTTCTCTGGGGAGATTATCTTGAAGGGAAAGGGGATGGCGGTATTGGTGGGGGGAGAGTCCCAACAATTTTAACATTCAAAGGAGAAATTGTGTATTTACCTGAGATAACGTTACAAATGTTATTGATTAAATAAATCTGTGAACAAAAAGGGGCAACTTTGGCAAGCCTGACAAGGTCAATAACTGAAAGTAACCACATGGGATATTTTAATCATAAAAAATAAAAAATAAAAAAATCCAACCTGAGCAAGTTATGGTGGGTCATTTCATCCCAAGGTCTACATGGTACATTAATCTCCACCTAGAGAAAGTCCTGTTCATTATTTTTGTGCATCTAGAATAACATACTTAAAATGTCTGAATGATCTTTTCTCCAGATCTCCAAAGATAAACACCCCAGTACCAGGCTGAGAGAACCCAACATTCCTCATTGTTATCTTTACCTGCATACCTCTGTAAACTGTACATTAAATGTTAACTATCCTGCACCCACCAATGTTAAAGAAACATGTATCTCTCCATTTTACTTTTTCTCCAGTCTTAGAGATGTCCTGGCTTTACCTTCTCCAGCCTCCTTAATCAGCCACCAATGCATTTCATGCAACCCTCCTTATATCTCCTTTGATTCTAATATATAAAATAAACTGCAAAACTGCTACTCCTCAGAGCATTTTCTCAATCCTTTGAGATTTTGCTTTGGGGACTAGCCCAAAACTTGGGTCAAATAAACTCTTCAAATTTTTCTTTAGGCTTGGAATTTCTTTCTCAAGGACAAGTTTTATTTAGTAGACAAAACATTCTAAAACAAAGGATTGAAAGAGGGGCAATTAAAATCAGTCATTGGTATTAAAAAGAATGGGAACCGCTGACAGAATATTTACGTCTAAGTTATTTCCCAAAGTTATTTCTTGAAAGTGGAATTTTGAGTTAGCAATTGGGGAATGGGGGAGGAGGGAGAAATATAGGAAGATTTCCAGAAATCTTAATTTTCCACCTTATCCAAGCGAGGGCAGTAAGAAAGGAAAGGTATAGTAAGAACCTTAGAAAATCAAAAAAGTAGGCTTGCAGTCCTACCAATTCTGGTAGGGTTAGTCAATCCTAAAACTGGATTTCTTATTCAGTCGACTACAGCAAGTAAAACAAACATTTGCCTAACTCTGTCCCATGTGTCCAGGGCCTAAAAGAAATAAAGTCATAAGTTTAAAATAAAACAAAGGAATTGCAATTTTCCTTTGCTTTCGTTCTCATTATTTTCAGATCGTGACCTCAAGGGCATCCTAGCATTTCCACCTCAAGCTTAGAGCCATGCTCCAGAGATAACTCTGACCCCACTCAACATCTGTTCTGGAGCAGATAAAACACTAAAAAGTTAGTAAAGTTTGGAAAACAGGCACCTGAGCATATACTGTAACTCAATTAATTTCAAAAAATTGTTAAGGGCCAAGCTCCAATCTATTGGTTTTGTAAAGGCCTCTTTGCAAATCACTATGCTCGGGAGAAAATGTCCCTTCCTGGGATTCACACAAGCACAATTCTAGGAGGTGCCCTGCACATCAAATCTGTGTCAACGGCAGCCCTGAAGTCACAGAGCTCACGGCCTACAAGGCCCAACATGGCAGCCCTCTGTGTTCCTGGCCCCACTCTAACATGGGCTTTGATGCTGAAGTCTGAAGACATTCAGTGCTTTCTGAGGACAGTCCTAGTTGTTTGTGGCAGCAGAAAAGAGCTTGTTTTCCCACAGCCCTATTCTCTGGTCCTCATTGGGAATGGAAGGCCCAACAGGCAAGCTGCCTCCAAACTTGTGAGGACTTGACTGTGGGAAGTTCTTTGGGGAGATTATCATGAATGGTAAGGCATGCTGTCACCATCCCCTCTATTATGTGTCCCACTGGGAAGCAATCTTGTTCTTCGTATGTCTGGTTCTGAAACATGACGGGACGGTGGAAGTAGATTGCAGGTAGCTCGCCACACCCTTCCCCTAATCCTTCATGACACAAGGTGATTACCTGGACAGGTGAATGAATGGGCGAGTGTGCAATTCTTCTCTCTGACAACCAGAGTCTAAGGGACCAGAAATAATGGAGGTGGAAAAACAGGAACCATAGCAAACAAGGAAATTTGTATGTACACAGGCAATGATTGAAACCACCATGTTATTACAGCCTATGAAATAAACAGAGATCAAAGGTTGTCTCTAACTCTCTTTCCAGGGCCATCTTGGAGGGACTGCCTTCCCCTCTAATTCCTTTCACAGGCGTCTGTCATTGCAGTTTTCACAAATTACTCCTTGTTGCCAGAAACTCAATTTTCCATACCTAAGAAAACATTTTCTGGGGTTAGAGGGCCATCATATGAATCCTTCTAGTATTTTAAACCTGAGATCTGATTGTTTGTTTCCTGCTCTTTCTTTGTCTTTTAACTGTTTTTGTTAAAATGATACATGTCCAAATAAAAATAATACAAACAAGACAGAAAAGTACAGGAGAATAAGAATCATCTGAAGTCTCACTATCCATAAATAACAAGTTTTAACATTTTGATGAACATCCTTCCATAAACACACATTATTTTATATATATATATATAAAATATATATATAAATATATATATTTAAATAAATATATTTATTTATTTATTTATTTATTTATACGTGATTATGCTGCCCTGACTTATCCATTTACAGTCTGTCATGTGAATCCCTTTGATTCTTCAGTTGGATATTGGTATTACCCACTACCTAAAACAAGAAACAAATAATCCTACTGTTGTTAGTGACCGTTTACATTTTTATAGTCTTTGTAGCTAAAAAGCAATTCTACAACCTTGATCCCATATAACCTGATGCTGGAAGGAGAACTCTAGGGAGTCCATCTCTCTTCTGTGTGTTGAATTCTAATCATTCCTCCCCTTGTTGTAGTACTTTACAATTTAAAAAGCACCTTTATATTATTTAATTTGATTATCACAGAGTAAGATGACCAAATGTGAGATAAGTAATTATAATGCAATGATAATGCATTGATAGTCGTAACTACATTACATTTACATAATATATTAATAATAGTCATAACTACATTTATTGAGGATTAGTATACCAGGCTCTGTGCTAGGTTCATTACACACATTGTATCATGTAATCCTCATTATCCCCATCTTAGAAATAACTTAGTTAAGGTGTAGAGAGGTCAAGTAATTTGATCAAATTTCCATAACAAATCCAGGTGGAATTCTAATAATCTAAAAGGGCCTGACTAAAGTTCCCTATTATTAGCCACTATATCAGACTGCCTCTTACAACAATTAACCATTGTACAGCACTTTACAAAACAGTCTAACATAAATTGTTAGCTCCACTTCATAGATAAAGGAACCAAAGTCACAGGGGTAGGATGATTTTCCTAAAATCTCAGCACCGGAGTTCTAACCGTTTTGATTTTTAACCTGCTGCTGTTTCCACTATGCTATTCGGGTCTCTTTCCTTGAACTTAAAGTGCTGGATCTCAAAACTCTCCTTTCAAATCTCCAGAAAAGGAAGTTCTTGTTAAGATTTTTCAAAAATTCTTTCTGCTGCAGTGAAATCTGTTTCTCCTTCAGAAAGAACAAAGTTCAGCCTCGTCCACAGAGACTGAGCTCTTGGTCACATTCATGTACAAGCTGAGAAGAGGAAAGATCGTGGAGTTCAAATCAGGTCCAAATCATTCCCTCTTCTTCACAACTTTCTTGTGTGTTTGACATAGGAGAATTGGTCTATCTCATCCTTTCCTTTCAGAGAGGAGATAGACAGAACGTTTATGCTCAAGGTATGAAACTAGAGATGATAAAACAAAATGGAATGAGATTCAAGGAAACCATTTAAACACTAGGTGAGTGCAAGGTATAAACAAGGAATTAAACAGCATCTTATTGATGTATAGGCAAAGAGCTGGTTTGTGGAGGCAGTTAGGCAATCAAACTTAGTATTTTCCTTTTTAAAGATAACTATTTTTATTTATAAAGTGTTCCTAGCTGAAATGAGCTCAAAGCATTTAATCGGTGCTAGCTAACTACCCCACCCAACAAACAATCTGGCAACTAGAAAAAGAGAGATATAATTATCCCTATTTTACAGGTAGGGAGACTGAGCCACAGAAGAGTGGTGCCTTGCTCAAAACCAGCTCGTAGAGAGCTGAAAATAGAAGGCAAGCCTCCTAACAGCACCCTTTCATCCCACCGTGTACAGGATTCCTGTTTCCAGACATCCTCCTGAGTAAGGACAGCCCACTTGCTGGCCAGAAAAACCAGCCTTCACTCATTGGGAACTACAGCTGCCAGCAGACACTGAGAGGAGACAAGGCTGTGCCCCTACTGCCCATTCCAAATTCCCAAATATGGAGAAGGACTGGGTTTTGGAAGAGGAACAGAATGCTCACCCTTGAGAGAGAGGGAGAGACAGAAAGAGGATGAGGTAAGTTCGAAACATTTAACTCTGTCATCTAAACGACTGCCTGGTCTTTGAAATATAGCAGTGAAAGTCATGATCTTTTAATAAATCTTTCTCGAAGACCTCATTTTGTAAATCAAGCAATTAGTTCAGCAGAACCCTGTTTTCTCTTAAGAATAAATGTGTGCCGACAGGAGCAGTTAAAGTCCTAGAAGGTCAGACACACTTTCTGAGTCCAACTAGTTCAGAAAGTGATGATGATGGCGATGAGAAAGAAAATCCAGGTGAATAACAGCTCTGCTGTGATAGGAGCCAGCATCCAGAGGCTGAAGCCTCCAGAGGCTGGGGCTGGGGACTGGCTCACTGAGGCTCTGGGAGGACAAGGGTTACTTTTTCTCTGCCTTGGAGGCTGCTGAGCCCGCCTGGTGGGAAGAGCAGGAAAGAACTCTTTCGCCCACTCGGTCTTCATTCTGTCAACAAAAATTTATTAAAACACTTATGCTTATGGTACTGGGCTAGATGCTGAGGGGGATACAAATTGTAAGACCAGATCTCTGTCTTCAGGATACTTATGATGGGGTGGCGGGGGAAGGGGGGCGCGGTTAGGTATGAAAGAAAATGGAGCAAAAGAAAGAGACAAATAACATAAGGCAGTGTATTGTGTAAACTTTCCATCCAACATTTAGTTACCTATCACCTACCATGTTCCAGGCACTATTTGAGCCACTTGGAATACAATGGCGAACACACCAAAAGCAAAAGCTTTAGCTTTTATAAATTTTACATTCTGGTAGCCCCTGGGTATCTGGAGGAAGTTTTCCAAGCAGAGAGAAGAGAAAGTATAGAGGCTTGGGGTGGAAATGAACTTGGTGAATTTGAGAGTAGCTAATGTGGCTGAAGGGGAATGGATGAGGACAAGAGCAGGAAGAAATGAGGTCAGAACTAGGCTGGGGTCAAGCCACACAGGGCCTTATAAGGATAAGAAGTGTGAGAGTCTCATTCTAATTGTAATGGGAAGCCATTGCTTTTAAGTCATGGTTTGATATGATCTGATGTAAAGTGCCAGATGAGAGGACAGACTTCTAAAGGATTTTGGAGAACAAAGAAGAGATATCACTGAGCTGGGATGGACAGGGAAGGCTTTCCAGAAGAATGGGAAGCTGAGTGTCAATGATCAAACAGGATTCTGCTCTAGAGAAATAGCTATTGAGAGGAACTCCAAGAGCAAGATTTGGAGTCAGGATGGCACATGGCATGTTCTGTGCCACAGAGTTGGTCATGAGGGGGAGTAGTAGATAGTGAGTTTGGCGAGGGAAGATTGGGAAGATTTAAGGTCTCTATGTCAGAAGCTTCTGAATCTCATGGTAACAGTAATGGAGTGACTCAAATGCACAGAGGCATTATTTGCAGGCTTAAATGTCCAGGCTGAGAACCTGGTCTCCACCTGGATAACATTTTCCCCATTAGCTGCTCTGCAAGTGGTTTTAGTATAATTGCCCAGCAGAGACTTTTTGATTTGAAGGCTTTTGAGTCCCACATTGCAGTTAAGATGACTGAGTTGCACAATTCCAGAGGGCACCATTTACATTGCATCATAAGCGAAAGGTGCTCCCTCAAATGACATAAATGACAGGCCAGTGGTGCCCTCTGGAGCTGCGCCATAACAGAGATACTCATTAACATTTTGGAAGACAAATTACCAACCTGCCAACAGGTGATATATAGTGCTTTAGTAGCTTCCTTCGCCTCTAAGTTTGAAGCCCAGCAGAAGGAACAGGAAAAGAAGAGGAATAGGGATGAGAAGCAGAATGGGGACGAGAGAACTGGAAGAGAGAATGAAAAAGAGAGGCATTAAAAGAGGAAGCAAGGAAGCATTGGAAGAAGCACTTAATTGAGGTCATCTCTTTGCCTGGTGAAACGTGAGAGAGAAGTAAAGAGTCCGGGGAAGAAGGGTGGCAAGAAGAGAGAAAAGAATTGCTGAGCTAGCTGCTCTGCAGTATAATTGCCCTGTGGCTGTGATCACATCCTGCAGGATGGTGCATATCACGGTACTGCCAGTCTGAAGGCCTCAGGAAGACTACAAGTTGCCAAGCTAAGCTACAGTGGTGTGTGTTGGTGGCAGGGGGGCGGGGAGGGGCCTGCCTAATTAAGACTCTGTCCCTGAGACAGTTAGCTTGACCAGCCAGTTACTGGGCATGCAGAATAAGCTGTACGTCTACATTAAGCACCTCATCAAGGGGTCTTTCTACATGAATTTGGGGGTCTTGGTGCTGTTCCACTAGGTCAAAGCAGAATAGACTCAAAGCAGCCAATCATAGAAGAGAATTTGCCTATACAGGGAACTGTAGAATGTTGCGTGTGTGGCATGCTTCCCTGAGAAAGGGTAGGGAGTAGTATGTTTGGGATTGGTATGTTCTCTGCCCAGTTGGATTCATTTTAAATTCTCAATAATAGGAAGTAGCAATAAAACTTTCCCTCGGGCTGTCACACGGAGGTTTCACGCTCCTTCAGACATGGTAGACCCAGCAGATTCCAAAGTGAGCCACATACCCAAATTCCAAGTGTTACCTCTTCAGCCTTTACTCCCTTCCCACATAGTCATTGCATTTGGAACAGAATTATCCTTTATTTCCTTCACTAAATACAATTGGCATACAAACACAGCTGCCACACCCTCCCCCACCCTGCAGATGCCCATTTTCAAGAACCAGTACAGGTATTCCTGACTTCAGCATAGTAGTCTCAAAGAATGTGGAAAGAATCCTTGATTCTCTAAACTCCACAGGTACCATAGCTATCTATGCCCCACCATGATGGTTAAGAACCTCTGCCCCTCAGCCTTCTCCTTGCCTTCCCTTCCACTGGTGCAACTGCACAGCTTACCCCTGAGTCTGGGCTCTGAGAGATGGTGTAGCTTGGCTGAGGGCTATAGCTGTTGATTGTGCATTGGTGGACACAGCCAGTAAGATTCCTTCAAGAAGCATGGGCTCATCCCCTCTACTGGAAGTGGCTTGTCCATCACATTCGGTATCCAGTCCCTCTACCTTCCCAGCCTTATTTCTCATACCCACAGCTCCAGTCATAAAGCTCTCTATAATTTTCCTGACCTACCCTGCTCTCTCCAAACCTGGAACTTTGAACAAATTAATCCCTTCTCTTGGGATCCCTTTCCCACTTCCTGAACTGGCTAACTTCTTTCAATCGTCCAGAGTTCAGCTCAATTATCTCCTCCGGGAAGATTTTCCTGACTCCCTCTTTACTTCCCTCATGTAGATTAAATGCCTCCCTGTCTGTAGTCATGTAGCACCCAGTGCTTACCTGTATTATAGCACACTGTCTGTTTACTTAAGTGAGTGCCCTACTCAAATATTACTTCTTCAAGGAAGAGAACTGTGTATTTTATTTTTGTCTTTCCAACTCCTAATCCAGTGAAGTGGCCGTGAATATGTGTTGAATAAATGAATGGACAGGATCCCTTGGCCTAATGAGTAACCAGGTCTCTAGGAGTAAGATAAAATAAATAAATAAGACCATAGTCTCAGTAGTCCTGTCTTACTAACAAATCTGCTTCCTAAAAAAATTGACTCCTTCACCCACACTCTACAGTGCGCCCTCTGCCCACACCCCCACCCAGTTGTCACTCCCACATCTTCCCACTCTCTACCCAGAGGCTCCTGAAGGGGACTAAAGTTTTGCCACCTCAAAATATGCCTTTGGGGATATTGATTTTAAGCTGATTATTAAGAAACAAAAGACTCAGGAAAAAATGTTGACTCTCCCCCTTTCCTGCTTAAAAGAATTCAATATAAGAATCTGATTCAGGAAAGGAATTTTAGAATATTCACCTTAGACGATTTGAATTAAGCATGACAAAGAGGGAAGATCTAAGCAAAAATCTTCTCTTTAGATTCCCCTCTGTGTTCTGTTGTTTCTGTGTGGTACAGCAAGAATTTGTTACCATATATTTGCTCTTTTTCATCTACCTATAAATTGCCTACTTCCTCTTTGAAATGCCAGATCCCTGCCGTCTTATCCTTTGTCCAGAATGGCATATAAGCCTCAACTGCCCAAGGCATCTTCTGGTCTCACATCCAATGGCAACCCTGAATGTACATTCGTAATAAACTTGGACATGTCCTTCTGTTAATCTGTCTCATGTTAATTTGATTATTAGTCTTTCTAGAAGAACCTAGAAAGTAGGAGAAGAGTTATTTTTTTTGCGCTCCAACACTCCCCTTCAGTACTTGTTTGGCTAAGAAAACCAAAAAGAGAGCACATTTTGTCTTTGAATATCAACCTTCCTTTCTCTCCTCCTTTTCCTAAATTAGGAGAATGTTGGCTGCTGGCACTCTTTCCGAATTGTATTGAATTGGCCTCTACCACCATCCACCTCAGCTCCCACCTGAACTAAGGAGGGAATACAAAACTTCAGAGAGGGTCTAGAGGTGAAAAGTGAATTCAGTTTGAAAAATAAGATTTGTGCAAGCAAAACATAAAGGTTGATATTATCAGCATTTAGCCAGGAAAACTGAGGAGGGTCTTGGTTGGACTCAGCCCTCCCATCCTGGAGAGCTCTTTCAGGTAGGGTGGGGAGATAGGCTGGATGAAAAATGAAATTAGATATCAGCAAAAGCCTCCTTGATGTGCTCAAGGTTTTAATAATTTCCACTGCAGCAGATGTCTGCTTGGAGTCAGTATTGAGAGTGAATGTGAAACCCCTAGAAGCCCTTCCTGCCCTAGAATTCCATCCTTGGGGCTGGCTGTAATTTTCTGGGACCCAAGCTCCATTCATTGGAGCTATTTTCGATCTGCAGTAAATTAACTAGTCTAATAGGATGGGGAAGTGCCACTCCTAAAGAGGGTGATTCACTGGGTCAGGATGCCCTGAGGCAACACTTGAGCCCCTTGGATCTCAGAACAATGGTCCCCAGTGTGCAGGGTGCCTGGATTAAGTAGGCAATCTTTGCAGCCTAACCCTTCAGCAGAGAGGGCTCAGAGCCAGGACCCTCAGCTAAAACTGCAGAGGCTTTTGACTCCCTGGTAATAACAGCTCCTTTTCCCATTTCTAACTAATTGTATAACTAATAATCCTGCTAGATGGTTATTAGTATCCCATTTAACTGAAGCTCAGAAAGGTTAAGAAACTTGCCTGAGGTTACCAGCTAGCAAAAGCCAGCGCTAAAATTCTAACCATAAATGTGACATCAAAGCTACTATACCATATTACTCCATTGCTTAGGGTTTCTCCCAGAGGAACAAATTGAGATTGAGTGAGGTCAGAGTGAGTGGGGTTAGGTGCAGGAGTGCAGCATGACAATGTCATCTAAGCTCCATTCTTCCCTTCCCAGGCATGGACTGGATAAAAGGAGGACTGAGTTTTCTGTGCCCATCATACACATGTGTATAACATACTGGGCTGCCTCTGAGGATCAGCATGTAAGAAGCCCAAGGTTTTTTTAGCTGTTAGTTCAGCTTAGCAAAGGCAGAATTCAAAGAACTGTGCAGAAAAAGCAGATTTGAAGGAGAGAGTCTGGACCTGTAGATGTGTCCTGGAGTAGTGGAGAGAGCCCTAAGCTGGGTGAGAACATCTGGGCTCTTTCTCTGGTTAACACATAACAAGTTACTTACTCTCTGATCCTCACTTCTTTTATCAAGAAAAGGGGATGGGGTAGAATAAGGGGATTAGAATAAGTAAATGCCCAATTTACTGACCTCACTAAGTTAAAAGATGAAAAGAAATCATTGATATAAAAGGACATTGAATGAATAAGTTACCATATATAGTTATTTCTTATAAAAATCCTTAATTCTTGCATACTTCAATCTCCAGCTCAAAATACTTTTTTAAAATAATTTTTTATTTTTCAATTACAGTTAACATACAATATTATATTAGTTTCAGGTATACAGTACAGTGATTAAACATTTATATAACTTGCAAAGTTATCATCCCAATAAATCTAGTACCCATCTGACACCACATATAGTTATTACAATATTATTGACTATATTCCCTAAGCTGTACTTTACGTCTGCATGACTATTTTGTAACTACCAATTTCTACTTCTTAATCCCTTCCCCTTTTTCACCTGTTCTTCCAACTACACTCCCATCTGGCAACCATTGAACTGTTCTCCGTATCTATGAGTTTGTTTCTCATTTATTTTTTAAATTTTTGTTTTTGTTTTTTACATTCCACATGTAAGTGAAATCACATGATATTTTTCTTTCTCTTTCTGAGTTATTACACTTAGCATAATACCCTCTAGATTTACCCATGTTGTTGTAAATGGTAAGATTTCATTCTTTTTTATGGCTGTAGTATTCCAGTATATATATGCACCCCTTCTTCTTTATCCATTCATCTATTGATGAACACTTAAGTTGCTTCCATATCTTAGCTATTGTAAATAATGCTGCAATGAACATATGGATGCACATATCTTTTAGAATTAATGTTTGGAGCGTCTCCAGATAAATATCCAGAAGTGGAATTACTGGGTCCTTCTTTATCTCTTGTTGTAGCCTTTGTTTTAAAATCTATTTTGTCTGGTATAAGTGTTGAGACCCAGCTTTTTTTGCATTTCCATTTGCATGAAATATCTTTTTCCATCCCTTTACCTTCAGTATGTGTGTTTCTTTTGATCTGAAGTGAGTCTCTTGTAGACAGCATATAAAAAGGTCATGTTTTCTTATCCATTCAGCTACCCTATGTCTTTTGATTGGAGCATTTAATTCTTTTACATTTAAAGTGATTATTGATAGGTATGTAGTTACTGCCATTTTATTATTCATATTTTTTATTTTTTTCTTCTCTTCTTAAAGAAGTCCCTTTAACATTTCTTATAATACAGATTTTGTGATGATGAACTCCTTTAGCTTTTTCTTGTCTGGGAATCTCCTTATCTGTCCTTCAATCCTAAATGATACCTTTGCTGGATAGAGTAATCTTGGTTGTAGGTCCTTTGACTATTTCCTGCCAATCTTTTCTGGACTGCAAAGTTTCTATTGAGAAATCAGTTGAGAGTCTTATGGGAGTTTCCTTGTAGGTAATGAACTGCTTTTCTCTTGCTGCTTTAAAGATTCTCTCTTTGGCTTTAACTTCTTAATTTTGATGTGATGTTAATTATGATGTGTCTTGGTGTGGACCTCTTTGGGTTCATTTTGTTTGGGACTCTCTGTGCTTCCTGGGCATGTATGTCTATTTTCTTCACCAGGTTAGGAAGTTTTCCATCATTATTTCTTCAACTGGGTTTTCAATCCCTTGAGCTCTCTCTTCTCTTTCTGGTACCCTTATGATGTAAATATTGTTATGCTTGATGTTGCCCCAGAGATCCCCTAAACTAGCCTCATTTTTTTTGTTCTTTCTTTTTTGTTGTTGTTGCTATTCCGATTGTTTCCTTCTACCTTGTCTTCCAAATTGCTGATTCTATCTTCTGATTCATCTAATCTGTTGTTGATTCCCTCTAATGTATTCTTTATTTCAGGTATCATATTCTTCATTTCTAACTGGTTCTTTTTTATGATTTCTATCTCTTTGTATAAGTTCTCACTGATTTCATCTCTTTTTCCCCTAAGTTCATTATGCATCCTTATAACCAGTGTTTTGAACTCTGCTTGCATCTGGTAGATTGTGTGTCTCCATTTTATTTAGTTCTCTTTCTGGAGCTTTGTTCTATTCCTTCATTTGGGACATGTTTCTTTGTCTTCCTATTTTGACTGCCTCTCTGTGTTTGTTTCTATGTATTAAGTAGAACTGTTATGACTTCCAGTTTTAGTAAAGTGGCCTTATGTAGTAGGTGTCTTTTGGGGCCCAGTGGGTCTCCCTGGTACCTGAGTTGAGAGCTCCAGGTGTGTCCCTTGTGTTGGTTGTGTGTGCCTTCCTGTTGTAGTTGAGCCCTGATTGTTTTGGCACATCAATGGGAGGGATTGACCCTCAGGTTGATTGGTTTTGAGGACTGACTGGGACAGTGGAGGAACTGTTGTGCAGGAGCTGACCCTATAGAGTAGGATTCACTTTAACGGGTCTCTGGTGCCTTCCAGATCTGCCTTTTGGGTGTTTCATTTGTGGAGGTGGTTGAGTGATGCTCTGGTGTGGCCACTGGTTGTGTTGGTTCTGAGGCCTCTTGGGAGGGGTTCTGTTGCAGGCCAAGGTCAGTTGCTGTCTGTGCCCTGCCTGGGGCCACTTAGTATAAGCTACAAAGTAATCTGTAAATGGTTGCCACTTTTGCTGGGACTGGAGGTGCCTGGAAAGGGCTAAGCTGCAAACTGAGGCAAGTTGCCACTACTGCGAGGCGTGGGGCTGCTTAGTAAGAGGTACGTGGCATGCGGAAGTCAGATGCTGCTTGTTCGGGTTTTGTGAACCTTTGAGAGATTTTAGGAAAATCTTCAGCATGAGCCAAGACAGGCCATTTGTATAGAAAAGCCACTAGGTGGCTGGATGGGCCCGCAAGTTGGGTGAGGCAGAGTCTCAGGGAATCATCTGGGTGGGGTGAGCTGTGTTGATAGAGACTCAGATATAGCATGGGCATGAGCATACAGCCTGGGTCAGGGACGAATTATGGCTACAGCACTTCTTTTTATGAGAAAGCTGTCCCTCTAGCCCTCACCCTGAAGCCAAACAATTCAGTTTCTCTGGATACGTCACTGCCACTTTTTATGTGGTTATGGGAGGAAGCCAGCACAGCATTTATGTACTCTGCCTTATTGGCCAGAAGCCTCCAGCTCAAATTGTTTTATGGACATTCTCAAGGTATATCTTTTGGTGCTCATATGGCTCAGCCTAAGTATTGAGGCATGTCAGAGTTCCCTGTGATTCTTGTTGGCCAAATAATTCAACCTCATCAAAATCTTGACAAGATCAGTCTCTACCTAGCTGTTCACTTCTGACATGAATAACCACAATCCTACTTTTCTGAACAAGTCAAGCTCTTATCACTGGACATTTGCAAATCCATGCCCTTAACTTTGGTCTGATCATCCTCACTCCCACATTTTAGGTAAACATTTAAAAAGAGAGATTATTTTGTTTACATAGTGTCTTCAACAGTTAATGCAGTGCATGGCACAGGTACTCATTGAATGTTTGGAAAATTATATAAATTTTCTTTCAATTTCCCTACCCATTATCACTTATTTTTCATTGCTATTGAGACAGTGATCTTTCTGACCTCATCCTGTGGAAATACTACAGAGATTAGCTAATTAATAAATATAAACTTCCCTGAAACTTTGCATTAATGTTTGACAGAAGCAGTGTAGTAATTCATGGAGACAATGGTGAAACTCTTTGGCCATTTCGAACCATCGCTGACATCCAGTTGCTCCTATTCTCCTCCCACTGCCAGATACTCCATGGGAAGTCTAACCCCTGATCTTCATTGTTCCCTGTTATTGAAATATATATTATTGAAATAAATGTTTTACCCCCAATTCACCTTTTAAAAGGGATAGGAGTACATACAATAGAATTTTATTCAGCCTTAAAAGGAATGGAAATTCTAACACCTGCTACAACATACATGAACCTAGAGGACATTATGCTAAGTGAAATAAACCAGTCACAAAAGGACAAATACTGTATGATTCCACTTATATGAGGTACCTTCAATAGTCATCTTCATAGAGATAGAAAGTAGAATGGTGGGTGCTAGGGACTGGGTAGGGGGCAGGGAATGAGTAGTTATTGTTTAATGGGTACAGAGTTTTAGTTTTGTAAGATGAAGAGTTCTGTGGATGGATGGTGGTGATGGTGACACAACAATGTAAATGTACTTAATGCCACTGAATACACTTACTGCACTTACTACAATACATTTAATACATTTAAAATGATTAAGAGGTTAAATTTTATGTTTTGTGTACTTTGCCACAATTTTTAAAAAGAATTGTCCTAAGTCTTTGACCTCATTTTGAGTGACTTCTACTTCCAGCTTCCATTCTCAAGGTTACACCTTATGGTCCTGGCCATAATTATGAACTGTTTATCTCCCACTCTCTGATCTAAACCTCCTATCTTTCCTGCTTTCTCACTCTTCTTATTCCCACTGTATTAATGTCTCTGCCCCTTTAAGCTCTTGACTTTTCCCAGTTAGGCCACCTTCATTACTTCCTGAATTGCTGCAACAGCCTTCTTATTCATCTTCGTTAGGGTCATACCTTCTTCAATTTATCCTTTAAATTGCATTAGGAGTGTCATTTCTAAAATTTCAATCTGAACTTAACAGTCCCTGTTTAAAACCCTCAGGGGATCTCTATTCTCTAGGTAAAGCCCTTAGTTAGGCAGACCAGCCAGTTGTGATGTGGCCTCTGGATAACACGCATCCCTGTCCTCCTGCATGCATTGTGGAGACATCAATTTTATATGCAGTTCTTCAAGTTCAACAAGCTCTCATTTGCTTCCATGTCTTTGTACCTACTGCTCTCTTAGCCTGGAATCTTCCCTACTTCACAATATTCACTTGCTTAACTCCTGTTACTCAGGACAGAGTTAGCTATAACTTCCTCTAAGAAGTTTTCCTCTATCCTCTACCCTCATAAGGCTCTACTTGGGGCCCTCGAGTGAGGTCCTCTAGCATCTGTTGCTTGATCAGATCAAAGTACTTCTCACTATAGTGGCTTGTCTACTTCTCTGTCTGTTCTCACTAGACTGTCATCTACCTTCCTAAAACCAGGCACTGTGCCAGATGCACCACTGCATCCCTGTGCCTATTCTAATGCCTACCACATAGTAAGTACTCTCTGAGCGATGACTGTTTGGGCAAACAGGAGGATGTTCGAATGGATGGATTTCACAGGTTTTGAAATTCAAACCTGGGAATCAAATTTAGTCAACACTTTCAGCTGGAAATACCTTTGATCAAGTCCTAAAGACTGGTTTACCCAAATTAATAGTAGTTACTATATTTATGTAGCATTCAGCAGTTTATAGAACACTGTCATATTTTTTACCTTATTTGACACACTTAATAACCTGTGAAGGAAGAAAAAAATACATTGTCATTACCACATTATAAATGAGGAAACTATGGGTTGTCCAAGATCAGAAAGTTAGTAAACGGCAAAGGCAGAAAAAGTGCTCACATCTTCCTTCCTGTCATTTTGCCATGATGCATTTAACCTTCAGGAACGAAAAGAATCAGAACAAGTAATCCTAAAATCAGGAACTTTCAGAAAACAGAGGCTTCTGCAGGGTCCTACCAAGGTTGTGGTTCACAAGCATTTAGTAAATATTAACTAGCTCTGCTGCAGCAAAACCATCCCTAATGTGCCTTGCTCTTTTCACATTTTTCAGAAAAAGAAATAAACCAAGTACCCTAAGGACCAATATCTAACAATGTATAGAATTTTTTCTTAAATTCACCCTTCATCTCTGCATTGCAAATCAAGCCCAGTTTCTTTTATTTTATTTTCAGCAGAAATAAATAACTAAGGTATAAATATTATTTACATCCCATCTGCATCCAAAACGACAGAAAAAGAGAAGTTTATCAGTGTTAAATAGCCTCTTCCTCTGCCCTCTCTATTCCAAGTTAAATAGAATCTATCTTCTAAGCAGTAATTTTATGTGTTCTTATATGAACCTTATTCATTCGTTCTCAGTATCTTTTTTTTCTTTAAAGCCAAAACTGAACATGGGTCACCAGAAGATTCTGGTTAAAGCCAAGAATAGTGAGAGGATGACTTCCCGGACCTTGGGCTTTGCCCATGATATTTACTTTAGTGCATCCAGGCACACAAAATTCAGCGGGGTGTGTCCACAGAGCAAAGTGAGTGCTGGGAGGCTCATGGCTGCTGCCTCTGTACAAGGGAAAGTAGAGAAAGATCATCTAGATGCAAAAGCCCTTCCTCCTCCTACATATATACACCTCTATATGAATCAGTTAAGGGCCCATAACTGCCTTTTGTAAAGTAAGCTGACCATAGGATGAAGCTCTGATTTCAGGGGCACTAAGAAGGCCCCGTGTCTATCTAATACCTGTCTGGAATGTTCAGAATTACCCTGATTTTAAAACTGTTTTGGTTTGCCATAAACCATTGAATTATCCTAGAATTTCCAAATTTTCTATTTCTAAATTACACCTAAAAAGAAGCTTCTGACATCTAAAATGAATTTTAAAAGATCTTTTGGCAGATAATATGTTCAAATGTTTTATTTAAAAATATACAGTCATTGAATCCAAGTATTTCAAAAAGCAGCATCCCTTCTGCTTGCTCTGACCTACAATCCCAGGGCTAAAGCTTTGTTCCTTTCTATCTTAAGGTGTCATTAGGGCTATTAGTGGGCAAATATCCTCATGAGAGATGCTATTTTAAACTTTTATCAGTCATTTATAACTTAGAGGGAAAATGTTTTAGATTCTTTGCTGAAAGCGAGGGTTTGATCAGGGGAGAGAAGGCAAGAACATAAGAATAGGAGGATATACCTCAACCTTTTTGTCATAATCACACCTTAAAGAGTATTTTTAAACATTTTTCCCAATTATCTTGCCCCTCATGAAATTTAAATACCACAGATACACTGTATATCTGTTTGTGTATTCATATTGGTGCTTTACGCATAAAAAGAGTATGGTTTTTTTAGTCCCTCAAGAACCAACCCCCCTATTTGAGGAAATATCACCCCCATTAAGAATGCACAGTTGAGAAGCCATTAACCAGAGGGAAAATACATAGATGACTAAGATGTTGAGGGGCATCAAAGATAAGCTCCTTGCACAGCACTGCATTGTTTGGTGTGACCAGCTGTCTCTCTGCAGCCTTGACAGCCATCCCCAGGCTATAAGAGCAGAATTTAGCCACACACAGTCTTCCCCCAGATTGCAGGTCCCTTTCTCCTCGCCCTAAACATACCTAGGTTAGCAAGTCCCTGAGGAAGAGATGATATTGCTGAGCAAGTAGATTCACAGCAACACTGTGACTCTCACGAGACCATAGGCAAGGTCAGATGCCCCCAGAGGTTTAGTTCAGAGGTCTGCAGGGGAAGTTTGCACTTTTCACCCTGTGATGGATGGAGGGAGGGCCTGGATGCAGGAAATATGTGACCAGTAGAATGGGGAAAAGTATACCAAGTGCCACCCTCCCTGAGAGGCAATGAGACACAGCTAAGAAAAATCATTGCAAAGGGCCTATCTGGAGCCAATGTTTTCTATTTTTTAAAATTAATACTAGTTACTGCCTTGGTAGCTTAAAATTACCAAATGTTTAATTTTAAAACAGCCCTATGGATAAAAGCTAAGAGAAGAAAAACAGAGAAATTAGAGATCCAAGGCAACAAAGAGCAACAGATAAAAAGCTGCCCCCCACAAATGCAAATCAGGGTGAGGAGAAGGTAAACAAGATAATGCCAGCTAGGGTTGTCCAAGGAAACAAGAAAGGGTTCTATAAATATAACCAGAAAAAAAATATTTGTCTTAGCCGATGAGATCACCACACATGGCTCATGATAGGGATCTTCTGTTGCTCCCTTAATTGAAGCTTGGGAGAGAACAGAAATGAGAGCAGAAATTAGACTACTGCCCCACAAGATCTGTGTTCCTATAAGCCATTCCATTTTTAATTAAATACAGCTGAAGTCATTAAGACTTGATACCATCAATCTGGACTGTGGCCTGTGTTTTCATAATGTGCTGGCCCTCACCCTTTCTACCCACCTCCACCCACAGCAACAAACTAGCTAGTGGCTTACTCACACTGAGCAAATGGGGTCAAAACAGGAAGAGGCAGATGGCCATGAGTTGGACAAGGGCCTGGAGGAGGAGAAAGGCTGAACAAACCCCTAGCCTCCACTTCCCAGAGAATTCTTTTTCTCCAAAGGATCCTCACTGTTCCTTTTTCTCTGCAGGTACATTAGGAGAGCTGGGGTCCTCCAAGGAGAATTCTAGGCATTGGCAATATAACAGTGAATGGACAAGTCCCTGACTCAAGAAGCTGACATTTGGAACTAGGGGTGGGGGACTTGGTGGTAGTTGAAGACAAACATGTTAATGACTATACGAGATAATTTCACATACTGATAAGTAATCACAACATAAAATGGAGATATAGAATAATTTGAGGGATTCTTTAGCTTAGGAGGTTAAGGCAGGCCTATCTGAGCAGGTGTTGCAACCTGAAAGGTGAATCTTGCTAAAGTTGTAACCTGAAAGGAAGGCTGAGTCCAGCAGATGGGAGAAATGTCAGTGTCTTAGACTGCCTCACACAATAAACGGTTGGTTGTGCTGTCATGTAACAGGGAGAGTATTGTGAGAAGAGAGAACATAGATGGAAAGTCACTGAGTCAGAAAAGAGTGGCATATTTGGAGGACATAAGGAAAGCCAGTAGGGCAGTACCATAGTGAAACAAAAAGGAAATGGGAGAGGCCTTGCAGAAGCAAGCAGGGCCCATGATATAAGGCCTTGTAGGCCATGAAAAGGGATTTGGATTCTGCAGCATCTTATTTTAAGGGGGGAGAGCACTATGATACAGTATCTATGTTAGAAATACCACTCAGGCTGCTATGCAGAGGATGGACCAGGCCAGAGGGACTAAGAATGAGGACAGGAAAACTAGGTAGCGGCAGTGGTTCAAGAAAGAGAGAGGGTAGTAGTTTAGATACAGGTGGAGAAGTAAAGGTAAATGGAGAGGAAGAGTCGTGAGATGTAAGAGAAAGCAGCGTTAAGAATGACTCCTAGGTTTTTGTCCTAGGAGCAACAGGGTAAATAGTAGTTTCATTTAATAAGATGGAGAATAAATGGGTTTGGAGTATTCTGTTTTAGACATATTAAATTTGAGATGCCTACTCTATACTTTCTCTTGGACACCAGGAGAACTTGGTGAACCTGACACCTCAGTTTCCTCATCTTTAAAATGTAAGTCGAGAATGTGAAACTGTCTTCTCCAAAGTAAGGATGAACTTACTAGGAAGGCTGAGTCTAGCAGATGAGAGAAATGTAGGTATCTTAGACTGCCTCACATAATAAACAGTTGGTTGTACTGTTAATTCCAGTTATTTATTCTCAGTTGAATGGGTGTTGGTGAGTAGCAGCTGCATATCTAGCACTAAGCTACATGCTTGGGGAGTAAGACAGGGACAAGGTATGTGCAGTCTGAATAAAGAGAAAGGTTTTAGAGTAAATGAAATAATTGGAAAACATATAGTATAATTCAAGGACCATAGAGCCAAAGACCATACTATAGAAATGAAATTTGTTGTGCACTGGAACTGTAAAAGATGGCCTCCCAGTGGAAGTAGAGTCTGAGCTAAGAACTCAGCTTTGAAAGATAGGTTACAGGAACTCAGCCATCCCTAAACCAGGGGCCACAGTTACCTATAATCATCCGCCTTTGTATCCATCTCTATCATGAACAGACTGATCTAGTAAAGTGGAGCTGATTCACCTGCTTTGTCTAATGAGAGTCCATTCTATATCATCAGTAGAAACAATAGACTTCTGTTTTGGAAGGGAGGGGTATTGTCTTCTAAAACTAGAGGTTTCCTTCCATGTTAGCTGGCTTTCTTCTTTCTAATATTGTCATTTGCAGTGCATGTGGGGAAGAGCTAATTGGGAAGATTCTGGTAGAAAGATTACTGAAAAGGTCATGCTGAAATACAGCTACATCTTTCTCCCCTGACAATGGGGCCCACTTTCTTCTTGTTCCTTGCACAATAGAACGGTCTATTTTGTTATCAATAATTATCAGCCTCGTCCAACTCTGAGACCTGACTTCTTCTGAGGCCCTTGTGATCTACCCCAGCAAAAGAGTCATAAGAGACTCTATTGGTCCCATAAGTAGCAGGCTAGGGAGTGACTAGAGAGACTCATGGCTGAACCCCAAAGATGTGTTCCCTGTAGTGTTCCAAGAAGGAGGAGCCAAGACTTGATATGTGCTGGCAAAGTTATTTTTTAAACTGGAATTGCTGGTAAGTCTGCTTCCCTAAAAGGCAACTCAGATTCTGTCTTATGCTTGCCCTTCCCTGGGGCTCTGGCTCTCTGCCATCATGCTGCTGCTGAGACTTCTTTAGACTCTCTAAGGGATAGGGTTCTTCTGGTCTATTCTCCCCCATCTCAAACCCTTAACTCCGCACTCAGCTAACCTCAGCCCATCCAGGATAAATCAAATGTTTGAAAATCTTTTCCAATAATGCTCTACAAGGTGAAATGCCCATAGTTAACATGTGGTGCAGCCACAACCCATACCTGCAGTCTTTAGGATGGTACAACAGTCACGTCTCCTGGAATCACTTCCCAAAAGTCATAAGCCTGGTCCAGGCCACTTCAGAACCTATTCCTCTGTGGTATGATTTCTTCTTGCGATGACACTGGTCTTGTAGATCACCTGAAAGTCAGATGAATTTGGTTATCTTCCCTTCCTCCTCCAAATGATTATGATCCACTCAATTAAAGAAGTCATCGCAGCCCAAAGGAAAGAGGGTTAATAGAGGGCTGTAAATCTCATTTGTCCCACCCTCCGAAGAGTAAATTTATGCGAAAGAAGGAAAGATGAGGGAAGCACTGCCATTCCTGAGGCCTTCTGAGGCTTCCTTGGGTTCTGCACACTGGGAATAATACCTGTGACCCAGACTTCACATGCGAAAACCATATATTCCTACCTTTCTCACTCTCAATGCCACCTTCCCTATCTTCTTGGCCTGAGCCCTTAAGGAGGATTCTTTCTATGGCCTATCTGACTTCCCAGGTTGAGGGATAGTAGCAGGAAACAAGAGTGGCTTTGAAAATCCCCCATAGAAATGAAGCAATAACATACTTGAAATATGACAGAGGACAGGAAAGGAAACCCATTAAAGGCAATATAATAAGACAGATAAAAACTGGAGGGTTGAGAAAGGAGATGAGTAAGAGGAGACAGTGTGAGATAATAAGGGTACAAAGAGCCCAATCGAGCAAAAACAGTAAGCTCTACTTGGTGATTCAAGCTCCATAAATGGAGGAGGGCAGAAAGGGCCTCCGTTTGCCTTCAGATGAAAGGAACTCATCCCCTTGGAAAAGGAATGGGTTCCAAGCGTAAAAGGAATTGCTCCAGGCACCACATGATTCCAAAGTAAGGGCATGTAAACCAGCAGTGAGAGCAGGTCACCACTGTGCATGTCAATTCTAGCTGTGCGCTGGCTCCCTGTGTGGTCCTAGATCTGTCATTTGCTTCCTGGATTCTTAAATGCACCAACACATGGTAAAGATTTGAGAGTTATAGTTGTTAAATATTCTCAAATCCTGAAGAAAAAAAGATTCTTATTTATTCTCATTAGCTTATTCATATTTCATAACACCTACATCTTCTCTTAGAAGAAATCAATATGAGATGTGACTCCAGACAGAGCATGCACCAAGGACCAGAGGATGTGAGTTAAGATTTCAGGAGAATATAAGACATTATATATGTGCTATTAGTACCATTTTTAAATCAGTGTTTTTTCTCTTTCTTACCGAGAAATACTCTGGGTATTTCAGATGGTTACTTTATATCCTACCTGCAGCTGTAACAGTTAATAAAAAATTGGAAAGTATTATAAGTATTGTAAGGGTTGGGAAGTACTTTAAAGGTTAACAAAGGCAATATCAGAGAGACTTTGGGTTTTCTGTACATCGTTGTTGTGGGGAGATCCGCAGAATAACTAACCTTCTGAAGAAAAGTCGCCATTTTAATTGATCTGTCTGTAGCTTTTCCCTTCTACAAATAATTATCTGATTTTAGCCCAATTGGAAGGTCTCCTAAATGCTACCTATACAACACCTTTAGTTCAATTTGTGAAAACAAATTACCACCTTGAAGCAAAATAGCAGTCAGCATAGGTTTTCAATGGCAAAATTCTGTATTCATCCTAAGAAAGACTTACCAAATCATTAGTTTTTTGAGTTATAAACTGTGAGTGCCACAAGAGCCTTAAATATCATGTCACTTGCCCATGGGCATATGGCAAGGTGCAAGGCAAGATCAGGATCTTAATTTCCACTCAATCCTATAGTGTTTTAGGTTTACCCATAGATTCCTTGATAACATTTAAGAATTGAGTGATTGTGACTAAATTTGACACTGTAGAAAAGCACATAAAAATAATTTTGATGTTGGTTCAGCTTATTATGTGGAAAGCAAATAACACCCAAAATAAGTTTATCCATAAAAGCCTGACTTTTTTTAGTGGGTATCAGTGATATTTAACAAGTAGTAGAGCCTACAAAATGGATGTTTAAAAGAAGACAAAAGCTCAATCTGCCATCTTTAAAATAACCCATTGAATACTGCCAATATTTTTAATAGTTATCAACTGTCCTTTTCACACACATCAGTAGGATGTGTGATATCTATCCCTTTATGCAGTAATATTTTTATACTGCTTGTTTTTTCAGTATTTTTCATTAGTCACTTTTTAATCGCATTTTACCTTTGAGAGAAAGGAGAGGTGGAAGTGAATATTTTAAAAAATCAAGTCCCAGGGAAGTAAAAATGTCTGGTTTAAGGTTATACAGAAAACGTGTTGTGGGTCTGATAGTAGTCTAACCAGAGTGTCTAGGTTTAGGGCCTATGGTAGAACCAAGATTTCAGAAAGAAGTAGGGAGGAAGGGAAGGGACTAAGTCTGGAGAAGTAAACAGAGAGAGAAAGATAATAAGGGGGAGAGACTGGTTCTACTTTCTCCTGAAGGCATCCTAGCAGAATCCTTTGACCAAAAGCAGGAGAAGCATTGCTTAGAGAAATGGGAACATGACTAGGAAGGGATGGTTTAGCCCTGTGCACAGCCTGAAGCTAAGACCTTAAGGGGGAGAGACTGGTTCTACTTTCTCCTGAAGGCATCCTAGCAGAATCCATTGACCAAAAGCAGGAGAAGCATTGCTTAGAGAAATGGGAACATGACTAGGAAGGTATGGTTTAGCCCTGTGCACAGCCTGAAGCTAAGACCTTATTGAACTTCTGGGCTTCACCCTCAGGAGGTTCTCCTTCTCTTCCCTGTACCCTCAAACCCTGAGCTCTCCAGGAATTCTGTCTGGCCCTCAATCCTCCAGAAAGAGAAAGAAGAGCATCTTGTTTCCTAGCCTACGATGCTTCGTTCCCAGGAGTTGGAAGGACAGGATGGTGGGAGAGGGGTAAAGAGAAGGGGGGTCAGGAGGTTTATATTTCCAAGTCAAAAAGCTCACTCTGGTAAGGGAAGTGATGGAAATGGAGTCTCACTATTATTTTTCTGTGTTATTGCTGGGGATAGGGGTTCCTGGCAGCTGGCTTTGGCCTGAGCTTTGGCCTTTGTTTCCCTACTCTCTTCTCTTGGCACAGTCAGAGGCTTTCAGTGTTGTGTTTTCAGGATCACATTGTTAAATCTTTGCACAGCTGCCTGGGGAAAGGGGGAGTAAAGGAGAGACAGAGAGAGAGAACACCCATTCTATTCTTCCCATATGTGAGGCTAAACAATTATTATTGGCAGACTAAACACCCATCAAAGCATTCTCTCCCTGACCTTTACCCCTAGTTGTATAACAAACATCCTCCCACTCCATTTCTGGACTGTTCACATCCACAGCATCCTCTGTCCTCCACACATATCCCTGTCCACTCTCCCCCAAGCACATACACATTGTCTCTCTCTCTCTCTCTCTCTCTCTCTCTCTCTCTCATGCACGTGTGCGCACACACACACAATACAAAGGATGTGTGTATATACTATCACACTTACTGAAAGAAAAGTCAACATTTTAATCAACCCAATAACTCCTGTACCTGATGTTGGACCAATAGTTTGATATTTTTAAGGAAGTATCAGTGGCTCTGACAATTTACACACACACACACACACACACACACACACACACACACACACACACACAAAACTAGCCCTCTCTATATTACTTTAAAGTTTTACGCTCTATGTCCTTAGCCCCATCTCTTCAATATAAACTCATGAGCTCCATGCTCCTGTTTTCCACTAACGCTGCACTTACTCATCTGAAAAGTTGCTTGCTGTAATCAGACTTAACACAAACATGGTTTTTTAAAAACCACACTTATGTTTTTTCGGGCCCCAGTAGTAAGTTTTCCCCCTCAGCCTTCCCCACAAAACCTTGACCACTGAACTATTGTTTCTACATGTTCCTACCACCATTAACGGCTTTTAGCAGTCACTGCAAGCAGCAATAACTAATGTGGATAAGATCCTTGGCATGCTCCATGCTGCTTCAGGCTTCCTCAAATTGGTCTTTACTAGCTTAACGTCTTGAGTGGACAACAGGAAATGTCATCTTACAAAGTATGGTTATAAAGTAAGATGGTTGAGTTTTTCAATAAACAGATCAAGTCTTTAATATTCAAATTAAGTTTCACACAATGTTGTGATCAACATCACTGGGATTGGTCTCTTATTTCCCAAAGTCACACTGGGAAGGCAGCATCCATTTAGAGGTGTAATTTTTGATATGTTGTTTAAAAACCAGTCTCATTATGTTATAGGTCCAATTCTGAAATAGTGGCTTGAACAAGGTAGGGGTTCATTCTTCTGTCATGTAAAAGAAGATGGAAATAGGAAGACTGGCTGATATAGTGTCCCTGTGGTCATCAGAGATTGAGGCTACTTCTATGTGTCTTCTCTGCCATCCTTACTGCTTGGCTTCCATCTTCAAGATTGCCTCATGGTCACATAATAGGTCATGAAAACCCAGTCATTACATCATGTTCTCAGTAGTAGGAAGTAGAAGATGAATCAGGACAAAAAAGCAGGCCACTTAGCTGAATTAGCCCTTGTTAAACAGTCTCACCAGAAGTTCTACCCAAATATTCTTCTTAAATCTGATTAGGCAGCTCCATTGCAAAGGAGGCTGAGAAATGTAGTTTTACAGCTGAGAATATTGTCATCCAAATAAATTCAGGGTTTTGTTAATGGGGCACAAGGAGAGAGTGGATAACAATTAGGCAACTGGCAACCTCTGCCCCAGAAACAAGAGGCCTCTCTATATCCTTTTCAATATATGCTGCATAATAGTTTCTTATAAACATAAGAGTTCTTTTCCAAGTACCATTTGTCTTTTTTAAACGTACATCTTTATTCAGCCTCCTCATGTCTAGCTCTTTACAAAGTATATTTCAGAGGTATTGAGTCATTTAGTCCTTATAAAAACCTTGTGAAGTCCAATCACTATTGGAAAAATGAGATAATTAAAATTCAGAGAATTTAAGTAGAATGCCCAAGGTCTCTCAGATAAGAAATAGCAGCAATGGACCCAAGTCCAGGTCTCTTCCCCAAATCCAGTTGTTTTTTCTCCACCACACCTAAACTGGAATCACTCTGATGTCACAGGCCTCCAGACTATTCCTGCCAACAGTGCCCATTATCCTTTGTCCCCTCCTTCAACCGATTTCCTTCTTTTCCATGTTCTCCTCTCCTCTCTATTGCCTTGGCATCATCAAGGACCTTAAGTATTTCTTGCCTAGATAGACAAGCAACCTCTTTCCTGATTGTCCTGCCTATAATCTTGTGCTTTTTATTTTATTAAGTTTTGTACTCAGGCCATTTTTTTCTCTAGTATCTTTGCACCAATCATTCTATTTAAGTAATTAATGAACAGTGATATAACTCTCTTCAATAGTATACATTAATGTTCCAAGGACCAGGTACCAAAAAAAAAACAAAAACAAAAAACAAAACTATTAACAAGGATGACAACCAAATGTGTGGCATGCCCTTTATCCTGTGCCATGTTCTCTAACTCATGGCTGGCTTTACGCTTGCTTAAAAGAATGGAGACTTTTATAGAAGATTTACACAGTTTTTTATTTGACTATAGCATAATTTCAAATTCATTCTTTTTTCCAGCTTTATTAAGATATAATTGACATATAACATTGTGTAAGGTTATGGTGTACAACTTGTTGATTTAAAACTCATATATTGCAAAATGATTACCACCATAACATTAGCTAACACCTTCATCATATCACATAATTACCATTTTCTTTTGTTGTCGTTGTTGAGAATACTTACAGTCTAGTCTCTTAGCAACTTTAAAGTATATAATACAGTATTAGTAACTATAGTCACCATGCTGTACATTAAATCCCCAGAACTTACTCTTCTTACAATTGGAGTTTGTACCCTTTGACCAACATCTTCCCATTTCCCCCACCCTCCAGCCCCTAATAACTGCCATTCTAGTCTCAGTTTCTATAAATTCAGATTATTTAGACTCCACACATAAGTGATATCACACAGTATTCGTCTTTCTCTGTCTGACATTTCACGTAGCTTAATGCCTTCAAATTTCATCCATGTTGTCACAAATGGCAGAATTGCCTTCTTTCTCATGGTTGAATATTATTCCATTGTTTATGTCCCACATCTTTATCCATTCATTCCTTGACACTTAGGTTGTTTCCATATCTTGGCTATGGTGAATAAATGCTGCAATGTGAAGGTGCAGATATCTCTTTGAAATCTTATTTCTATATATCTATGGAGAAGAAGTGGGGTTGCTGGATTATATGGTAGTTCTATTTTTAATTTTTTGAGGTATCTTCATAATGTTTTCCATAGTGGCTGTACCAATTTAAATTTTCACCAACAGTGCGCAAGGTTTTCCTTTTCTCCACATCCTCGCCAATGCTTGTCATCTCTTATCTTTTTCATAATAGACATTCTATTTAATAATAATAGTCATTCTAACAGGTGTAAGGTGATATTTCATTGTGATTTTTATTTGTATTTCTCTAATTAGTGATGTTGAGCACCTTTTTATGTACCTGTTGGCCATGTGTATGTCTTCTTTGGGAAAAATGTCTATTCAGTTCCTCTGCCCATTTTTTAATCAGATTGCTTGGGTATTTTGTTGTGGTGGTTGTCGTTCATTTGTTTTTGTTGTTGTTGTTTTGTTTTGTTTTGTTTTTGCTATTGAATCATATGTTATTTATATATTTTGGATATTAGCCCTTAATCAGATATATGATTTGCAAATATTTTCTCCCATTGTTAGGTTGCCTTTTCAATTTGTTTGTTAGGTTTTCCTTTGCTGTGCAGAAGCTTTTTAGTTTGAGGTAGTCTCATGTGTTAATTTTTGCCTTTGTTGTCTTCGATTTTGGTGTCAAATTCAAATAAAAATCATTGTCAAGACTAGTGTTAAGGACTTACTCCTTGTGTTTTCTTCTAGTAGTTTTACAGTGTCAGGTCTTACATTCAAGCCTTTAATCCACTTTGAGGTAATTTTTGTGTATGATGTAAGATAGTGGTCCAGTTTTATTCTTTTACATGCGGGTATCCAGTTCTCCCAACACCATTTGTTGAAGAGACAATCATTTCCCCCATTATTATAAATTAATTGATTATATATGCATGGGTTTAGTCTGGACTCTCTATTCTGTTCCACTGACATATGTGTCTGCTTTTTGCCAATACCATAATGTTTTGATTACTATAGCTTTGTAAAATAGTTTGAAATCAGGGAGCATGATGCCTCCAGCTTTGTTCTTTCTCAAGATAGTTTTGGCTATTTGGGTGTCTTTTGTGGTTCAATACAAATTATAGTATTGTTTTTGCTATTTCTATGAAAAATTTCATTGGAATTTGGATAGTCATTGTATTAAATCCATAGATCATCTTGGATGGTATAAATTTTTTTTAACAATAGTAATTCTTCCAATTTTAATGGAATATTTTTTTCCATCCCATCATTTTCAGTCTGTGTGTGTTCTTATATCTGAAGTGGGTCTCTTATAGGCAGCATATATAGTTGGGTCTTGTTTTATCATCCATTCAGCCACTTTATGTCTTTTGATTGGAGAATTTAGTCCATTTACTTTTAAAGTAATTATTGATAGGTATGGCCTAACCTTTGACATTTTGTTAATTGACTTCTGGTTGTTTTGTGATTCCTTCTTTGTTTCCTTCTTCATCTTGCTCTCTTCCTTTGTGATTCAATGATTTTCTCTAGTGGTATGCTTTGATTCCTTTCACTTTACCCTTTGTGTACATAGTTTTTTTCTTTGTGGTTACCATGAGGCTTATATAAAACATTTTATATTTCTAACAGTCTGTTTTAAGCTGGTAACAATTTAATTTCAATTGCATACAAAAGTTCTACATTTTTACACTCCTCTCCACGTTTTGTTATAATTTACTTCTCTTTTACACTGTGTCTATTAACAAATTATTGTAGTCATTGTTATTTTTAATACTTTTTCTTTTAACCTTAATAATAGTTATTAGTGATTTCCCTACAACCATTATATTAGAGTATTCTGAATTTAACTATACATTTACTTTTACCAATGAGTTTTATACTTTCTTATGTTTTCCTGTTACTAATTAGCATCTTTTCCTTTCATCTTAAAGAACACCCTTTAACATTTCTTGTAAGGCCAGTCTTACATGAACACTTTCAGCTTTTACTTGTCTAGAAAACTCTGTAGCTCCTTCAATTCCGAAGGATGACTTCGTTGGGTAGATTATTATTGGTTTGCCATTTTTCTTTTTTCAGTAATTTGAATATGTCATTCCACTCACTTCTGGCCTGCATTTTTCTGCTGAAAAATCTGTTAAAAGTCTTATGGGGGTTCCCTTGTACATAAAAAAGTTGTTTTTCTCTTGCTGCTTTTAAAACTCTTTGTCTTTAACTTTTGAAAATTTAATTATAATGTCTCTTTGGATTTATCTTTTTTGGAATTTTCTTGGATTCCTGGATCTGGATGTCTGTTTCTTTCCCCAGGTTAAGGAAGTTAGCATTCATAATTCCTTTGAAAAACTTTCTGTCACTTTATCGCTGTGTTTTCTTTCTTAGACGCCTGTAATGTGTATATTGGTCTACTTTATGGTGTCACATAAGTCCCTTAAGTTATCTTCACTCTTTTTTATTCTTTCTTTCTTATTCCTACTGATTGGATGAATTCCACTGCATAATCCATCTTCTAGTCTGCTGATCCTTTCTTCCAACTTATCTAGCCTGATACTGAAATTCTGTGTTGAATTTTTCAGTTCAGTTATTATATTCCTCAACTCTGATTAATACTTTTTTATATTTTCTAACTCTTGGTTAAAATTCTCATTTTGTTTGTGCATTGTCCTGACTGCAGTGAGCATCTTTATGACTTATTTTGAACTCTCTCTCAGGTAAATCATTTACCTCTGTTTCATAAAGATATGATTCTAGTGTTTTATCTTATTCTTTTGTTTAGAACATATTTCTCTGTTTCTTCATTTTTCTTTGATTCTATGTTGGTTTCCATGCATTAAATAAAATAGCCACCTCTCCCAGTTTTGAAAGAGTGGCCCTGTATAGGAGATGAACTTCATCAATCAACAGGCCAGTACTTCTGGTTGTATCTCAAACTTTTGTGATTGTCCAAGCTGATTTCTTTGATTTTAGTGGCTCCCAGTAGTTGAAGGTGTGTCAAGACGTTCAAAGGAGAGGATCCCAGTCAGCACCTAGATGGAGGCTGGTTGGAAGCTGGACTGTCAGTTAGAATCTGGGAAAGTGTGTAGTTAACCCCCTTCCAGGGAAATGATGGGAAGTGGGCACGTTTACCTGTTCCCTCTTTACTAGGCCCTGATGTATAGCCACAGGTGGTGATGCGCTCCTGAGCCCATTAAGAATATCTTCATAGTTTGCTACACTACCATGGGACCCCTGAATGCTAGCCCCATTAGCTATCAGAGCCTGCTAATCTGGGGGCCTATTCCTCAGACAGCAGCAGCAAAAGCTGGGGCACCAGACATGTGTACAAGATCCTTCTACGGAGATATTGATGACTTGGAACGGGCTAGAGGGAGAGAGCAGGGGAGGTGTCTACAGGCTTCCCTGGTTTCTGGAGAGGATTTCAGTCAGCCCTTAGATGCATCTAAATTAAAAAGCCTGACCCACAGGCAGCTTCTTTTAAGGAATACAGATGGACACCCTTTAGGGAAAGACTGGAGATCGACAGGTTTTTGCCAGCTCCCTCTGTACTGATCCCTGAAGTGATAGCTTCAGAGAGTGCTCATGCTTGTGATCAACTACTTCTTTGTTTGCTGTAGTCTACTGGGTCTCATGGATGCACACCCCATTGGCTTTCAGAGCTATATGGTTTGGGGGTCCATCCCTTAGGTGGTGTCTTAAAAGTTGGGGAACTAGATGTGTGGTCCAAACCCTTCACACCTCAAGAAGAAACTAGGAGTTCCCTCCTGATTGAATGGCACTGTGCTGAGGGTGGGATTTTGGTGAGAATGTATCTCAGCCTTTCTGATCTATTTTAATGTGGATATTTTCTTGTTCGCCCAATGTGTAAGAGTCACTCAGCCAGTTCTTGATTACTGTCAGAGGGAACTGTGCTGTGTATAGCTGTTTATTTTGTATGTCCGTGAGAAGAGGGGACTTCAGGATCCTCCAATGTCATCATCTTTAAAGGATGCTCCCAAGCAAGCCTAAATTCATTCTTAACAAGTAATAAAAAATACAAAAGTATATCCAGTAAAAAATAAGTCTCCTTTTCATCTGTCTCCAGCCACCCAGAGCTCCCCTACCCAAGACTACTGCTTCTTAAATATCTTTACAAAGATAATCTATTCATTTCCAAATACATGTATATATGTATTATGTCTATATAATAGTTTATTAACATAAATGGTCGTATAGCATAAACACTGTTCTGCATCTTACTTTTGTCACTTAACATTGTATCTTAAGATTCATTCTACCTATAGCAGGATCTGTCTAAAACTCAGATCTAATCTTGTTATTACGCTGCTTAAAATTCTTTGGTGGCTCCCCATTCTTCCATAGAATAAAGTTTATGGTCCTTAGGTTAGCTTCAAGTTTCTCTCTAACCTGGATTCTCCTAGTTCTTCAGTCTTCTATCCCACCATTCACTAGTTCCTTATGTTCTAGCAGTCAAATTGCTTATAGCCTGCCCTCATACTCACTGTGCTATTTTACAATTCAGAACCTTTGTAATGCCCTTCCCACCTTTCTTTACCTTAATTACATTTATTTATCCTTTGAGATAACTCAGGTGTTTCTCACCCAGAAGACTTTCCCTTAACTCCCAGCCTGGTCCAAGGACCCTTACATATAGCTACATCATAGCCTTAATTATATTAGTCACTCATTGCCTAACAACTGGGATACATTCTGAGAAATGCTTCAGTAAGCAATTCTATCATTGTGCAAACATCATACAGTGCAGTTACACAGACTCAGATGGTATAGTTTATTCCACACCTAAGCTCTATGGTATAACCTATTGTTCTTAGGCTGCGATCCTGCACATCATGTTACTGTGCTGAATACTCTAAGCAATTGTAACATAATGGTAAGTATTTGTCTATCTAAACATAGAGAAGCTACAGTAAAAACATAGTATAAAAGATTTTTTTAATGGCACAAACATATAGGGCACTTACCATGAATGGTACTTGCAGGGCTGGAAGTTGCTTGTGATGAGGCAGTGAGTGAGTGGTAAGTGAATATGAAGGCCTTGGACATTGATGTACACTACTGTAGACTTTATAAACATTGTCCCACAAACCCTCCCCCTGCTTTCTTCTGATAGGGCCAGAAATAGAATACTGAAGCTGTCAATGCTGCTCCATGAACAGAGATGTGGGCTGAATTGACTTGAAATATTCTGAAACTGCATGGGTAAGGTGTAGATCACCATAATAATGACTATTAGGAGGGAGTTAAAGATGGCCTGAGGATCAGTAGAGATAAGAAATCAAGATGGAGAGATAAAGGAATATAGGGGGTTGTCATGGTAACGTAGTTTTGGCTATTATATGTTAGAACAGTGGTCAGATTAAGGAACATTGTGTTATCCATAAAAAAAGAGGGTATTTAACATGGAGAGAATATAGAACTGAGGACTCAATATTTTTACTTTGGAAATTTGTTTTGGGTTCCATTGACTCTGACACAAAGGGCTCTCTCTGGCATTGAATTGATGAAAAATAAAAGTTATCTATGCTTTATATCATTACAACCTGAAAATATTTCCAAAGTACAGGGATATGCCAGCTCCACACTACCACGGAAAGCTTTTACTAAAGTGGCAGTGGCACTTAATACTTGTTAATGTAGCTTATACAGGATCTTAGGTCCTCAATAGAGTTTACAGCAATGTATGTACTCCGAAGACAATCATGCTAGATCTGGAAAGGCTATAGCACCCTTGGAATATATAGCACTTGGGGGGACAGGTTCCTCTGTGCTGACTGATCAGTGGCTGACTGATTGGACACTCAGACTTAGGGTGCTGTGAGTGAGAGAGAATTTATTGCCAACCTTCACAGACATTATTTCAGTCAGAGAAAAAAAATTTCTCCTGAACCACATACCCTTTCATTTCCTACAAGAAATTCAGCTCTATTATAATCTTATAAGACCACTGTTGTATATGAGGACCACTGTCGTATATGAGGTCCGCTGTTGACTGAAACATCATTATCCAGTGCATGACTACAGACTGAAAGTACCTATTTATTTGTACGTTTTTATCACTCAAGTATCTCAAAACAAAGACTACCATTTTTTGTTTCATTTTTGTATCCCTGGAGCCTAGAACCATGTCTAGCATATAGTTGAACCTAAATAAATATTTATTGACAACGACTGACCTGAACTACTGAACTTCCTTTGAGCTAAGGTTGGAATCCTTTTTTAAAGCTGAGAGAATGAAACAGTACACATTCCTAGAAATAGTGAGTTGTGACTCACAGTTTGGGATGGGGTTATAAAACACCTTTCTTGAAAAGTTGACTTGAACATGTTGAAGATGAGAGCCAAATTCTGCATCGGAAATGGATAGTGGGCAGGAAATAAAGAATCCTAAGAAGCATCAGTGAAAGGAGAGAAGTGAGTGAGGGGGAGTGCAGCAGGAGGAAGTATTAGGCCTAAACTGGACATGCTGAGGGTGAGGTAACAAGAAGAGCTTCTAGGAGTAGTTTTCAGTGCAGGGACTTTGTTCACTAATAGGCAGCCTGTGTATCAATAAAGATGGATACTGCACACTGCAATCTCCAAAGAGATATTGCACACCCATGTTCATTGCAACTTTATTCACAATAGCCAAGAGGTGGAAGCAACCTAAATGTACGTCAATGGAGGGGTAGATGAAAAATATGATATAATGGAATATTGTTCATTCATTAAAAAAGAGGAACTCCTGCCATTTGTAATGGACCTTGAGGGCATTATACTAAGTGAAATAAGTCAGACAGAGAAAGGTAGTGCTGTATGATCTCATTTACATGTGGATTCTAAAAACAAACAAACAAAAACAACTCATAGAATAAGAGATCAGATCCATGGTTACCATAGGTAGGGTGGGGTTGGGGAGGAACCAGATGAAGGTGGTCAAAAGGTACAAACTTCCAGTTATAAGATAAATAAGTACTAACAATATGATATACAACATAATGACTATAGTTAATACTGCTGTTCGTATCTATGAAAGTTAAGACAGTAAATCATAAGATTTCTCATCATAAAAGAAAATGTTTTTTATTTTTTTTTAAGGATTTTGGTTTTTTATCTATATAGATAATGGATATTAACTAAACATATTGTGGTAACCACGTCACAATATATGTACGTCAAATTATTTTGTTCTACACCTTAACCTAATACAGTGCTGCATGTCAATTATATTTCAATAAAACTATTTAAAAAAGAAAATTTGGTATACACATAAAATGGTATACTATTCAGCCATAAAAAAGAAGGAAATTCTGTCATATACTACAACATTGATGAACCTTAAAGACATTATATTAAGTGAAATAAGCCAGTCACAAAAAGACAAATACTGCCTGATTTCACTTATATGAGGTATCTAAAGTAGCAGAATTTTTAGAAACAGAAAGTAGCAGGGCAGCTCTCAGAGTTTGGGAGGAGAGAGAAAATGGGGAGTTGTTGTTCAGTGGGTATGGAGTTTTGGTTTTGCAAGACGAAAAGTACTAGAGATCTTTTATACAACAATGTGCATATATTTAACACTAATGTACTAAACACTTAAAAATGATTAAGATGGTAAATTTTATGGTATATGTTTTTAGCACAATAAAATAAATGGTCAAAATGGTAACTTGTATGTTATGCATTTTTCACCACAATAAAAAAGAAGAAGAAATACACAACTTCTTAAAGGATGAATTTAAGAGGAGTAAGGACATTGATTAGATATCTGGTAGGTCCAAGCAAAGAGACAATGATGGCTTCTATCAGAAACATTGAACGTGTACAAATTAGAGATATATTTTGGAAGTAAAAAATACAAGATTTGGTGATTGAATGAATGGAGGCTGACATAGAGATAGGTATCAAGAATGCTGCCTCAAGTCTCCAGCTTTTACAGTTGGATGAGTGGTGGGCCATTCCCTGGGAGAGAAAGACTAGTTTCTGGGGCTTGAGAGTCTGGACACTTGGGTTTATTCCCAGATGTATCTCTGTTTCTGGGACATTAGGTAAGTCACTTTTTCTCTATAGGTTGCAGTCTCCTCATCTATAAGATAAAAAGATTGAACTAAATGATTTCTGAAGTTCCTTTCAATAAATGATTCTAAAACTATTAGACACTTACATGTTAGTGTAAATTCATTTCTGACATTAATTTCTACCATGGCACTAGCTGAGATGTGATGTGGGCTTTGAATGGGAAAAGGAGATGCAGGGGAGAAGGAACAAATAATTTGAGAGAGAAGTAAGAAATGATGGTTCTGGAAACCCTGGGAGGGTTGAGGAGGAGAGAGATTAGCACGGGGACCCCTACAGGTTTTTTCTAGACCAAATAAAATATTTAAGGGGATTGTAGATATATTTAAAGATTGTGTCTTCTTTATGTGACACCATGCTTCTAAATTTCAGTATCCTGAAAAAAAAAATCCAAGCAAATATATATAAACTTTTCTATATATACACATACATGCTTTTGTGTATGTGTGTGTGTGTGTGTGTGTGTGTGTGTGTGCACGTAGCATAAATCAGCTTGTTCAGGTTACATATCTACTTATGCATATGATATGGCTGATACACACACACAGTGAACTATGCATCTACAGAGGTTGGTATATATCTGTGCGTGTATGTGTGTGTGTGTGTGTGTGTGTGTGCGCGCGCGCACGCGTCTCAGGACAGGGAGGAGAATGGAGTTGAAGGAAGGGCTTTGAGCTGAGCTATGTTTTGTATGTTCCTTGACTGTGTTTCTGGGTAGGAAGAGAATGGAGTAAAGTGAACACACTTCCTGGCAGGCCTCCAACTGCCTCATAATGTCAGCTACAATCTTGCCACTCCTCAGCCTTCTTCACAGCCCCTCATCCTGCTGATAAGGGAAATGACCTCTATTAGCCACAGTCCAATTAAGGAGGTTGAGGAGGTCTCTGTCTCCCAAGGTGGGAGTGGATGGGGAAGCCCTGCAGGGGATGTAGCTTTCCATTTTGACAGTGACAATAAAGGCTGCTAGGTAGACAGGCAGGAATCCTCCCTCCTGGAATTCCAGTTTCCTCCAGCCAGTCAAAGGCCAGAATGGGGGTGACCAGGGTTTTCTGAGAAGCCCCGGTTAGGAAGTCACACTCCGTAGGGAGACCTTGTCAAAGGGCTGGTATCCTCTATGTCCTATCTGTCAAAAGCTTCGAAGTGTGCTTGAGACCCCCTTTTGCTTCACACTAATATGTTGTCTGATAGGCAGCTCTGCCTCAGGCAGTCCTACTATTGTGACCCAGACTGACCTCCGCTAGCTGACCTTGAGTTCTGTCAGATTCTATGCCCTTACTATAACGAGTACACAGGTACTTGCCTCTTTCATACCTCCTATGTTACTGGCAAACCTGCCCTGCATTTCCTCATTCCCTGGGCAGAATGAGGAAAAGAAGATTAGAGAAAATCAAAGCTCTCCACTTTACCATTTTCTTAGTACTGGTAAAAAACTGAGTAACAAACCGATGAAACTATTATTATTTATTTTAACTGAAGTAAATAGAACTTTATAATAATCCTTTATATTCTCATAGCACCATTATAGTTTAATATGTGTTTCCATATGAATTGTCATTTGTTCCTCACACACTTCCACAAAATGAGGGAAACTGAGATTTCTATTCCCATTTGATAAAGAAATATGTGTTTTAGAGAAGTTCATTGATTTGTAGAAGGTCATGCAATTAATAGATAGTACGGCTAGAACTCTAACATAGGCCTTTTTATCTTAGGTCTAAAGACATTTTTGAGGTATTCTTGGTGAGGTATTCCTGCCCCTATAAGGGCCAGACAGGGATGAAAGATTAGTCACTCTCTAAGTGACCCCAATAGCCTGGCCTCCAACTGGCTTTTGTCTCAGCAGATTTGACTAAGTCATAGACAAGCCCTGGCCGTTTCCAGTGTGCAGTCTCATTGTCTACACAGAGAAGAGTAGTGACTTGCTCATTTATTGCTTCAAGCATAAAAGCCTCTCCCAACTCTTTAGCCCCAAGGGGCCCCCTACAATAGAGAAAAATCACTGGTATGGGGGTTTATACCACTTCAGATAGTGTATTGAATACCAGTGACTCAGCTGGTTAAAATGAAGGAAAGGGGCTGGCTCCTGGCTGTGTGGGAAATCTCATAAAGAAGGACAAGTTTCTCATGGACGCACCTCTGTTTTTTCCTACCCTCAGGCTCAGCTATGTCTAACAGAAGCAGAAGCAAGAGATGCCAGGCACAGACCTGCCCTACTTCCAACCTGGCTTGGACAAAGCGATAGGCAGGGCTTGTTCCTATGATGACACTTGACCTGAGATGTCATCATCAGAAAGTTCCTATTAAGCATCATAAGCAAAGTGATTTCTATAAGTACATGTCTTCGAGCAGCACCCCAGGCCTCCTGGTTTTGCAATACTGTGAGGTTGGTTCTAATTATTCTTTGGGGGGATGGGGAGTGGATGTAAGGACAGTGTAATTGTTGATAACTTACCAAAGCTAATCATATTAAAATTCACACTAATTTAAAAATAAAGATACACCATCTCACATTTTTACAAAAATAGAGAGGGGGCTGGTTTGGGGAGGAAGAATTGTTAAGTGGTACAAAAACAGGCTGTAACCACGCCAAACAGATGTGATTCATTCTAAAGAATTCAGTCTTGTGTCTTTCATTCCAAAATCCTTAGCCAAGCAAAGCTGGTAGCAGAGCTGGAGAGTGGCCAATCCCAGGAAACTGGCTAGAGAAGGAAATACAGTGGGAGTGCTTTTGAGCTGGTCTCTAGGGAAAAGAGGGAGCATGAAAAGAGGAGGGGCAGAGGAAACCCATTACCACCTGGTGTCTTGCCACCAAGACAGAACTCACTTGGAACTTTAGTGCCTCAGTAACCTGATTAAATATACATTGAATGTAGATACCTGCTCAGAGACAGAAGGGTGCAGTAGTTAGAAGCAAAACATCTGGAGCCAGATGCTAGGTTTATGTTCTGGCTCTGCCACTTACTAACTTGTGACCTTGAGCAAGTCACTTAACCTCTCTGCCTCCATTTCCTCATCTGACAAAAGAACAAAAGTAGTAACCACTTAATAGAGCACTTGATAGGATGAACATTTAGAGTAGTGTTTGTGTTCTAAGTAAGCAAAATATAAATGTTGGTTATTGTCACCACTAGGTATAATGGCAAGCTACAGAGGAAAGAAAGTCAGAATTCTAGAGTAACTATAGTCTAAAGCACAAATACATTTAAGACAGAAACCCTTTTTGAAAACATGAAGAGGTACCAGGAGATGCAATTATGGCAGTCTGGGACTTACTATAAGCCAAATTTGGGCTATCTCATTGGAGCAATATAATACAGTTTCAGAACTATGACTTCTGGCCTGACCAAGATACTTCTACCAGAACCCGAGAAAAATACAAAGGAAAAAAATGTCCTATTCCATCCTTAAGAAAGTCAAATTATTCAAAACACACTAAGCATCTACTCTGTATAAAATATTCTGATAGATGTTATTGATGCAGGACAAGGCAAATTTCCCCAAGTTGGGGAGAGACCAAGCTCTGCACTGAGAGCAGAAGAGGGTCTTTTGGTGGTGAGTGTGGAAAGAATTCAACACACACGCCAAAGTTAGAGTCAAAAGGGAAAGTTTGTTAGAAAAGGGATAACACTCCACAGACAGAGTGTGCTCTCCTCTCAGAGACAGAGAGTGAGAAGGACAGTGTAAGAGACAGAGAGAGAGAAACAGAGAAAAGGCACTGAGAGGGACCCTGAGTGTTCAGGGATTTCAGTTCATGTGTCATTCTTTAGTTCTCATTTCCTTTGATATGGACATACAGTGAAGAAGGGGAAGAGTATATAGAATGAAAAGGTAAGAATGTGTAGAGTGAAAGCCCTGCTGGCAGTTCCCAACCTTTAATCCTTAGGTTCCAGCATGGTTTTAGCCATAGGGAATGAACTCTATTGGTTCCTTCACAGGTGTGGGAAATGGATTGTTGGCAATCCCAGCAGAAATTTTCCTTTGTTCTGAAGATGTCCTCTTGGCCTGGCTGCAGGGCTGGTCAGCATATTGCAGTATCTGATTGTGGCTTGATTAAGTTTTTAATTCTCTTGCCTCCTCCCTACATTATTATTAGAATTAAAATGAAATAAAGGACTCATTCCCTGTCATTATGGATTTTATAATCTCATTGGGAAGTCTAGGTCAACACTAATACTAATAAAGGTGTAGGCTTCCTCTCCTTGAAAAATAAGGATCTATAATATCACACGCTTCTCCATTTGACCAGACCTTGAGCAAGCTTAGATTTTAATTTAGTGCCCAAATTCTGTAGCAACTTATCTTTTTCCAGGAGTCTTTCTAGATTCAATTTTTCATTAAAAGTTTTATTTGCTTGTTTTTTACTATGTATTCTAATATAACAAACCATTTTGAATTGTTTGGGGAATCAAACAGTCAAAAGCATTAAAACACTACCTACTGGAATGAAACAGCAGTACAAGAAAAATAACCATGAAGATTCACAGAATCTTTGTGTTAAAGGAAACTAGGAAGTCATGGAGTCAGCTTTCTCCCAAATTGTTAAAAAGCAAAATTCAACTGAGTAAATCTGAAGATCTATTTGGCTTTATTAAGCAATTCATGAACCAGGCAGCATCAGATCTATCAACGAGAAAGACACTTGAAGGGGTTGTACAAAAATGGAAGGTTTTCATAGGCAGAAGGGTGGGGCAAGGAAGCTATTAACAAAAGAAAAGAAAGGATTATTTTGGGACCAGGACATCTTTTCTTTGGGGGAAGGGAAGTCGGAGAGTTTTTATCATGCGGATTGCCTGTTTTTTGTGTGGGTGGTAGGAGATGGAGAAGGTCCACATGACAGATTACCCTACTGATGCTTAACCAGAAAATTCCGGACTAGTTCATTAAGATTATTAACTTAATATCTCAGCTGCAGAGGTCTTTGCTGAGGAGTGAGGGGTCCCAGCTTCACAACAGGCTCCCCAGCCCAGAGCACAAATTCCAGGTAAAGAAGTCCCCACAACATTTGCCTGTGAAAATCAGTGTGGGTAAGATGAAGGGCTGCTGTAGACACAGGCATCATCTTACCTTAGCACAGACTCACAAATCTTCACTCTGATATCCAGCAAGGGGACAGCACCTCAAGGAGCACCAGGGACATATAGGGAGTAACTGAATTGTCTGGCTTCAGGGCAAAGGCTATAGGGACAGCTCTCTCCTGGACAGAAGTGCTGGCAAGAACCACTGCTCCTTTGCTGAACCTTCTCCCCACCCAGCTGGCAGGTGCAGGTGAGGACCAATTCTGAGTCTCCATCAAACTGGCTAACACTGCTCACTCCACCCTAGTGATTCCCTGAGAACCCACCCTACTCAACTCATGGACAAGCCCAAACCTCTTTCAGCAGTTGTTCCTCACGAGCAGCTGGCTCAGCCCACACTGTGGACTTTTCTAAAACCTCTGAAAGGTCTATAAACCTCAAACAAACAGCAAACTGTCTTCTACCCCTTGCTGAGCGGCCTTAAACATAGTACTAGTGGCAGCTGGCCTTGGATCTCAGCATAGCATTTCCCAAGCACTTCCAAGCCCAGCAGAGGCAGCTACCAACCACAAATCACTTTGTAGTTCCTACCAGGTGGCCCCGGGCCAGGCATAGGCAGCAGCTTACCTGGGTTAGCACAAATGCCTCTTCCAAGAGACCCCAAAATCAATACACCCAGTGGCCAAATTCAGACCACACCTGAGCAATACCCATGTAGCTCCAAAAACAACACACCCTGCTAAAGTGAATCCCACTCCATGGGGTCAGCTCCTGAAAAATATCTTATCAGTTGTAGTCATGGCCAGTCCTCAAAGCCAATCATCTTGAAGGTCCCACTGATGTGAGAACAGCAATCAAGGTTCAACTACTATAGGAAAGCCCACACGACCCATGCAAGATGACCAGGAAGACTGTACAACTGGGCCCCATAGGACACCTACTACATAAGGCCACTCTGCCAAGACTAAGAGATGTAGCAGATCTACCTGATACATAGACACAAACACAGGGAGGCAGCCAAAATAAGGAGACAAAGAAACATGTCCCAAGTGAAAGAACAGAACAAAGCTCCAGAAAAAGAACTAAACAAAATGGAGACAAGCAATCTACTATGCAGAGTTCAAAACACTGGTTATAAGGATGCTCGATGAACTAGAGAAGAATAGATGAAGTCAGTGAGAACTTACACAAAGAAATAGAAACCATAAAAAAGAACCAGTCAGAAATGAAGAATACGATACCTGAAATGAAGAATACATTAGCGAGAATCAACAGAAGATTAGATGAAGCAGAGGATTTGAAGACAAAGTAGTAGAAAATATCCTATCAGAACAGAAAAAAAAAATGAGGATAGTTTAAGGGAGCTCTGGGATAACATCAAACATAACAACATTTACATTATAGGGGTGCCAAAAGAAGAGAGAGACCAAGGAATTGAAATCCCATTTGAAAAAATAATGATGGGATAATTCCCTAACCTGGTGAAGGAAATAGACATACAAGTCTAGGAAGCACAGAGAGTCCCCAAAAAGATAATCCCAAAGAGGCCTACACCAAGGCACATCATAATTAAAATGGCAAAGGTTAAAGACAAAGAGAGAATCTTAAAAACAGCAAGAGAAAAGCATCTAGTTACCTATAAGGGAGCTCCCATAAGACTGTCAGTTGTTTTATCAACAGAAACTTTGCAGGCCAGAAGGGATTGGCATGAAACAAATACTCAAAGTGATAAAAAGCAAGGACCTACAACCAAGATTACTCTATTCAGCAAGGCTGTCATTTAGAATCAAAGGAGACATAAAGAACTTCCCAGACAAGAAAAAGCTAAAGGAGTTCATCACCACAAAACCAGTATTACAAGAAATGTTAAAGAAACTTCTTTAACATTTAGCAATAGATGAATGAATAAAGAAGTGGTATATATCTACAATGGAATATTACTCGGCCACAAAAAAGATTTGTACCATTTGCAACAACATAATACCTAGAAGGGATTATGCTAAATGAAAAAAAATCAGACAGATAAAATCAAATACCATATGATTTCACTTATATATGGAATCTAAAAAACAAAAACACACAAACAAAACAGAAACAAACTCATATAGATACAGAGGACAAACTGATGGGGTTAGGGGGCTAAGTGATAAAAGGGACAGTATTAAGAAGAACAAACTGGCAGTTACAAAATAGTCATGGGGATATAAACTACAGCTTAGGGAATTTAGCCAATAATATTTTAATAACTATGTATGGTGCCAGGTGGATACTAGACTTATTGGGTAGATCACTTTGTAAATTATATACATGTCTAACTACTGTGTTGTACACCTGCAACTAATGTAATATTGAATGTCGACTGTAATTGAAAAAATGTTTTAAAGTTTTTTAAAAGATTATGTTTCTGGGAGAGGTTGAAACTGCAGTCAGTTCAGGTATTAAATCTAGGTTTGGTATCGAGGGCTTTTAGCATGAGTGACACCATTTTGGGCCTGTGGTTTTTCTCTTAAACGATAGGCATCCTCCTATAAGATCTCTGATGCATGGACCCCAGCATTTCCCTGAGTACACTCCCAGATCATTCCGTTGTGGGTCAGCAATGTTGGAAAATTCTTAGACTCAGTAGAAATTCATCCCCCATTAACCTTCGGCCCTAATGATCCTACTCCTGCCCTGTGAGTGACAGAATAAGCCACATACCTCTTCTTCATTTGACAGCTTGTCAGATATTTGAAGGCAGTAACCATGTCCTTTAAAAGTCTCTAAGCTAAACACTCAGCTGCAGTGGCTTTTTATCTGGTGGAGGAGAGCTCAGGCCTCTCAACATCTCTGGTGAATTGACTCCAGTTTATCAAGATTCCTCTCAGAACATTGTACCTTTTGTATACACACAGAGGTACAAAAATGACCTAGCCAGTACCAAGTACTCCAGGCCAGTCACTCCCTGCAACATCAGATCACTCTCTGCCCATTAATATAGCCCTTGAGATTGCATTAGTTGTTTTAGCAGCTGCTTCCCAATGGGGACTTCTATTGGAACCTGTGGTTGACTTAACTCCCCTATATTCTGTTTCACGTGAACTTTAGCCAAGTCAGGCCTATACCATGCAATAGATTTTTCAACCAAAAGTGTGGGTCATTATATTTATTCATGCTAAATCTCTTCTTATTGGTTTTAGCCTATCTTTTCAAACAGACCATTTTTAATACTTATCCTGTCATCTATAGATTAGAAATAGATTTCAATCTATTAGCTATCTTTCCTAGCTTTCTTTCATCTGCAAATTTAATCAGTCTCTCTTCGGACTTTAGGATTACTAATAAAATTCAATGTGATCTTCAACTAGTCATTTAATCTCATTTGGTCTCAGTTTCCTTATAGTTTTGTAAAGTAAAGGGTCAGAGAATGACTTCCTAGTTCTTAAAAAATTTTAACGTACCTTACACTAATTGAAATGGCCAGCTGGCGAAACACTGAGAAGGGGGTAAAAAATGAGTGGAGTGATTCCTTTCACTTATGAGTAAGTTGGTCAAGTAAATTGTGATGTTTAATTTTATTTGTCAACTTGACTGGACCAAGGGATGTCCAGATAGCTGGTTAAATATTATTTATGAGTGTGTCTGTGGGAATGTTCCCAAATGGGATTAGTATTTGAGTCAGTAGACTGAGTAAAGAAGGTCTGCTCTCACCAATATGAATGCATGTCATCCAACAGTTGGAGCCACCAGAAGAACAAAAAAGCTGAGGAAGGGCAAATTCTCTCTCTCTTTTCTTGAGCTGGGACATCTATCTTCTCAGGTCCTCCAATGAGGGAGTTCCTGGTTTTCAGGCCTTCAGACTCAGACTGCATTATACGATAAGCTTTCCTCATTATCCAGCTTACAGATGTGACCAAGCTGAGCAAGTAGGTCTGTTGCCCGCCCCACAGCAGAAAGACCATATTCTGAGGCAGCAGTCTTTTGCAAAGAAAAGGAATTTATTATAAGGCTGCCCAACTAGGAGATAGGAGAAAATACTCAAATCTGTCTCCCAAAACAAAGGCTTGAGACAAGTTTTAAAATGTGAGGGTAAGAACAGGTTATACATTTCATTAATTCTAATTTAGGAGGGTCTGATTGAGTGGTTCTGGAACTTAGCCTATTAAGGTAAGATATGGGAAGAATAAGAAAAAGTTCAAAGGAATTTCAATTTGGCCAGGTTTGGTTGGTTGAAGTTATGCATTTCTGTGTTTGGTTTTCTTATTGACTGGGCAACTGTTTCAGGCACCCGTCATCACTTCAGAAGTAGGTCTGCAAAGATGAAGTCGGTCCTCAAGGATGAAGTCTTTACATGGTGGTTCCACGGTGGTGTGAACTTTGGTTCTGCCAAGCTCTCGAGGTTATATCAGATTTACTCAATTGCTAACTGCACAGACTTGGAATGGCCGAACTGGTTTCAGTCGACATTAGTTGGTTATGGTTCATGCTGCAGAAGGACCAGGGAATAACCTCCCATTGGGTTCTGCAAGATACTTAAACTTGTCACCAAGGAAAAGAAGCATGATTAGTGTTTGGTTAGTGTCCAGTTTCACAAATGGCAGATCACGGAACTGCTTGGCCACCATAACTATATGAGCCAATTAAAAAATAGTAATAATAATAAATGTATTTATTTATTTTTCTGGAGAACCTCAATACATAAATTTTCTGTGTTCAAATACATGGATTTTAACTTTAAACCTCAGGCATTCTCTTATAGAAATTAAACTGAAAACTAAATGGTAGATACCTTCATCCATAAATAGACATTCTACTTTTGCATAGCTCTAAACTATGGAAGAAAAACTGAAATGAGTGTGCTGTAAAAATGCATAGATATTTTGTCAATTGAATTGTGATAAGTTCACTTTCTTAATTCCATATGTTATCTAAAACTACTTGGTAAAATATTCATCTTATACTCCCTTTAGTAAAATCAGTGCCAAATACTATGTTTTCATATTCAGAAATTCACTCTAACATAGTGCAATAAGAATTTATGGAAGATCTATTACCACAGTGTATCCACACCTATCAATTTTGCAACAGCTATTAGCCCTATAGTCAAGAGCAAAAAATCTTTCAGCTTGATCCAGATTTACAAGGTATATTTTAAAATAAAGGTATATTTTTAAAAAGAGAATAGAGCCCCTTTTTGCTATGCCATACTGAACTTCTTCAGTGGGGGAATAACAAATGATTTAAAGGTTTGAAGGTATTTCAGGGTCCATGTTGCACCCGCCTCCACTCTTTCCTGTATGTTGTCTCCCAAGGAAGAAGGAAGCCAGCATCAGGCTGACTATCTTTGCATTTCAACTTGGCTGACCATCACTGATGTCAGGCAGCCTCATCTCCCAACCTTTCAAAGGTCGATTACTCTAGTTCCTTTTCCTCAGAAGTCTCCCTCATCCAAGCCCACTCTTCTATGACAACATTATTAAAATTACCTAATTTTTCATGAGTGCTAAACACTGAAATGAAATGTGAAAATTAGAGGGAAATCAAGGGCAGCTTTGCTGTATAACAGGATGGAGCCGAGGCCACCACCAGAGTAATAGCAAATAAGCTCCAAGTTCCAGCATTCCTGACTTACCATAGGACCTTGGAAAGTTTACCACTTCTGCCTTAAATCTTTCCTCCCTAAATCCTAGTGTTTTACCATTTTTTGTTTATAATGCATTTCAAAATAATAAAGAGATACTGAGTTTTTCTTAATAAAACAGAAACTACAGAGAACTAGCTCTACTTTCCCAAGGGATTTGTAAAATAAAAACATAAATGCCAAATACCATGTGAAGGCATAGCAGGGATGAAGAGAGGTATGAGTGGAATAGGACTGTGTAGGGGCCAGGGAGTCAGAAATCCCCACTAGAGAGAAGGATTAGAAAGTCTTAAAAATGCCCATGCCTTACATTAGCATCCAAACAATAAAATAAAATACTTAGATATAAATCTAACAAAATACATATAAGACTTGTATAAAGAAAACTATAAAACTCTAATGAACGAAACTGGAGAAAGAAATAAATGAAGAGGAATTTCATGTTCATAGATAGGAAGACTTAATATTGTCAAGATGTCAGTTCTTCCAAACTTGATCTATATAGACTCAGTGCAACCCCAGTCAAAAGCCCAGCAAGTTATTTTGTGGATATTGACACATTAATTTTAAATAAAGTTTATTTAGAGCGGCAAAATTCAGAAAATCCAACACAATATTGAAGGAAAAGAACAAAGCTGAAGGACTTATACTACTTGATTTGAAGACTTATTATAAAGCTACAGTAATCAAGACAGTATTGGTCTATACAAAAAGATTAATGAAACTGAAAAGAGAGCCCAGATATAAATCCACATAAATGTAGTCAACTGATCTTCAACAAAGGAGCAAAGACAGTCTTTTCAAAAACTGGTTCTGGAGGGGTGGCTCCATAGTGTAGTGGTTAGCACATCTGCTTTACACGGCCCTGGGTTCGCGCCCCAGGTGGAGCCACGAACCATACCCCGGGTATGCCAGGCCCCTCGAGTGCCCCAGGCCTCAGGTACATGCCACAAGCTTGTAGGAGGAGATACTCCTCCTTCAGAGATCCAGTTCTTGAAGGAAAACAGCAACATCCACAGGCCAGGGGTGGAAGTGGGGGGTGGGGGTGGGAAATTAAAGAGGGAGGAAAAAAAGAACTGGTTTTGGAACAACTGAACATCTACATGGAAAAAAAAAATGAATCTAGACACAGACCTCACACCCTTCACAAATATCAGCTCAAAATAGACAACAGACCCAAATGTAAAATGCAAAACTATAAAACTCCTTTTTTGATAACAGTAGAAAGCCTAGATGATCTTGGGTTGGTGATGCCTTTTTTGATACAACACCAAAGACACGATCTGTGGAAGAAATAATGAATAACCTGAACTTCATTAATTTAAAACTTCTGGAGTCCAGAAAAAAAATGGCGTAGATGATAAAGGCTCTGTTTGTCTCTCTGGTGACCAAATTGTGACAGAAACAAGGAGCAAAGAACAAAGAAAATCACCTGGGATCTAGATGAACAAGTCATACAACTAGGGAGAAAACTAAGAAATCATCCTGCAACAGCAGAAAGTAGAACGGGGTAAGGATGTGGGGCTGCCCGGTCTCCAGCGACTGAGTGAGACAGAGGCTACGGCAGTGGCAGAAGCTTCTTAAAGGGACTCTGTCCACCAGCAGACTTTTGCAGTGATTTTTGCAATGACGGACCTGCCTGCTCTGAGCACCAGCATGGGTTTGGTTGTGCAGGGAGAACCAAGGACTTACAGGGGAACGCTGAGTTGTCGGAGTGAGGGCCGAAGCAAGACTCACTCTATACAGAAGTGCTGGTGGTATCTATTATTCCTCTGTTGAGCCCTCTACCCTCCCGGTGTGTTGACTCAGCACCACCATAGTGGAGATGTCATCAAACTGGATAACAGAGGTTGCTCCACCCAGAAGATTCCCTGAAACTCCATCTCCCCCAACTCGCGGCCCCACCCAAGCTACATCCAGGTGTGTCCTCGCTTAGTCAGGTGCCCCTTGCTGAACAGTACCGAGACTCATTCTGGTGGCAGCTGGCCTTGGTTTCTGGTGTGACCTTTTGAGACAACTATAAACACAGCACCTGTGGATCACCTGCTGAATCTTAACAGGTGGTCCCAGAGGGGCACAGGCTGGGGATAAATTTGACCTGCAGCTGAACCCCTCTCAGGACTGTGCCACTGGACACCTACCACTAATAAGACCGGGAGACTTAAGAGATTTGCTTAGTACATAGAAATAGACATGGAAAGGCAGCCAAAATGAGAAGATGAAGAAGCAGAAACCATATGAGAGAAAAGAACAGAGATCCAGAAGTTATGGAGTCAAGCAATCTAAAGATGCAGAGTTCAAAACACTGATCATAAAGTTGCTCAATGAACTTATGGGAAGTGTAGACAAACTCAGTGAGAACTTTAACAAAGAGATAAAAAACATAAAAATGGAAATGGAAACTATAAAAGGGGACCAGTCAGAAATGAAGAACACACCTGAGATGAGAAGTATATTAAATGGGTTAACAGAGTGAATAAAGAAGAGAATTAAATGACCTATATAGAGGATGGGAAAGCCAAGGACACTCCATCAGAATGGCAAGAAAAAAGAAGCTAAGACTATAATAATAATTTAAGGAACCTATGGGACACAATTAAATGTAAAAATATTCATGTCATAAGGGTACCAGAAAAAAAAAACACAAGATGTTGAAAAGCTATATGAAGAAATAATGATGTAAAACTTCCCTAACCTAGTGAAAGAAATAGACATAAAACCCCAGGAAGCTCAGAGAGTCCCAAAAACGAGGAACCCAAAGATGTCCACACCAAAGCACTTCATAATTAAAATGCCAAAGGTTAAATACAAAGAGAATCTTAAAAGCAGCAAGGGAACAGCTGATTTCTCAAAAGAAACTATGCAGGACAAAAGAGATTGGCGCAAAATATTCAACATGATGAAAACCCAGGATCTACAACAAAGAATACTTTATCCGGCAAAGCTATCATTTAGAGTAGAAGGACAGATAAAGAGCTTCCCAGACAAAAATAAGCTAAAGGAATTCAACACCAAGCCACTATTACAGGAAATGTTGGAGGGACTTTTTTAAGAAGAAAAAACATGTAACAAAAACAGGAATATTGAATGGTAATAACTACATTTTTATCAATAAGTACCTCAAATGGAAAAGAATTAAGTGCTTCAACCAAAAGATAGAGTGGCAGAATGGATAAGAAAACAAGACCCCTATATATGCTGCCTACAAGAGACTCACTTTAGATTAAAAGACACACACAGACTGAAAGGAAGGGAATGGAAAAAGATATTGCCTTGATGGACCTAGAAGGTATTGTGCTGAATGAAATGGGTCAGATAGAGAAAGACAAATATTGCTTGATTTCACGTACACGTAGAATCTAAAGAACAAAATCAACAACAGCAACAAAAGTGGAAATAAACTCATAGATACAGAGAATATTTTGAGGGATACTAGATGGGAGGGTAGTTGGGGGGACAAAAACAAGCAAAAGGATTAAGAGGTACAAATGGATAGTTGCAGAATAGACATGGAGATGTGGAGTGTAGTATAGGGAAAATGGTTAATAATGTTGTAATAAATATGAAAGGAGGAAGAAGGGTACTAGATTTAGTGGGGTGATCACTGTGGATCTCTGATCACTATGTTATACAACTGAAACTGGTATATTATTGTATGCCAACTATAACTGAAAAAACTCATTGAATTGTACAATGTAAATACAAGCAACTAATTATCTATTATATTTCAATAAAGATGGAAAAAATAAAAAATAAAAAAATAATAATTTTTAAAAACTTCTATTCACAAAAGACAATATCAAGAGAATGAGAAGATAAGCCATAGACAGGGAGAAAATATTTACAAAAGACACATCTGATAAAGTACTATTATCTGAAATATGCAAAGAACTCTTAAAATTCAACAATAAGAAAATGAACAACCCAATTAAAAAATAGGCCAAAGACCTTAAAAGGCATCTCATCAAAGAAGTTATACAGGTGGCAAACAAACATATGAAAAGATGCTCTACGACAAATGTCACCAGGGAAATGCAAGTTAAAACAACAAGATACCACTACACCCAATAAGAATGGCCAAAATCGGAACTCTGACAACCTCAAATGATGACAAGGATGTGGAGCAATAGGAACTCCCATTCATTGCTAGTAAGAATGCAAAATGGTACAGCCACTTTGGAAGACAGTTTGGTGATTTCTTACAAAACTAAAAATCCTCTTACTGTATGATCTAGCAGTCATTCTCCTTGGTATTTACCTAAAGGAGTTGAAAACTGTGACCACACAAAAACATGCACACAGATGCTTACAGCAGCTTTATTCATAATGGACAAAACTTGGAAGTAACCAAGATCTCCTTCAGGGGGTGAATGGATAAATAAACTTTGGTACATTCAGAGGAAGGAGTATTATACAGTAGTAAAAATAAATGAGCTATCTAGTCATGAATGGACATGGAAAAACTTAAATGCATATTATTAAGTGAAAGAAGAGAATCTTAAAAGGTTACTTAATGTGTTTCCAACTATATGCCATCCTGGAAAAGACAAAACTATGGAGACAATAATAACAGTAAAAAGAAATTATGATACACTCAGATGATAAAATATTATGTAGCATTTAAAGAACCTTAATGGAGGGGGAAATTTTCACATGGTTATTCAAAATGAAAAGCAAGATACAATTACATATATATAGCCTTCCTCTTAGTCCATTTGGGCTGCTATAACAGAATAGCATAGACTGGGTGATTTATAAACAACAGAAACTTATTTCTCACAGTTTTAGAGGCTGGAAAGTCCAAGATCAAGGCACCAACAGATTCTAGGTCTGGTGGGGATTCATAGAGAGCAGTCTTTTTTCTGTGTCCTCACATGGTGAAAGGGGCAAGGAAGCTCTCTGGATTCTCTTTTACAAGGGCGCTAATCACATTCATGAGAACTTGGGTTAGATGACCTAATCACTTTCCCAAAGGCCCACCTCCAAATGCTATCAATTAGAGATTAGATTTCAACATGTGAACTGGTGGGGAGGAGGGCATGGAAACAGAAACATTCAGTCTATGGCGATCTTAACTTCATTTAAAGATAGAAAAAAGAAAAGACTGGAAGGAAATAAGAATATTAATCATAATTTTCTTCAGGTGGTAGAATTATGAATAATTTTTATTCCTTTATGTTTCTATATTTTGCAAGTTTTCTAAAATAAACATTTTCTTTCTTTTTAAAAACAGAGGAAGTAGATAAAAATAGTAAATGAGAGGTGGGAGAAATTATCAGTGATTTTAGACATCCCAGGAAGTTTTCCCTAATATCCATTTGGGCCATATCCAGATGGCCTCATGTCTTCAGCTATCATGCAAACATAACTGGTTGGGAATTCCACTTAGCTGAATAGCCTTACACAAGCAAATAAGTTATTCTTTGTGCTTTTATGTTCTTAAATCATAAAACAGTGATGTAAAATCTCACAGGTTGACAAGAAGATTAAATGAAATAACCCACGAAAAGCCCAGGCACGTTGTCGAAGCTCAGTAAAAATATGTTCCCTTTCCTTATTCTAGAGCCAGAGCAAAACACCTGCAGATTTATATGTGGAACAGACATTGATGCAAAGTGGTGTGATGAAAGAGGGGCTCTGGATGATGAGCAAGGGCCACCTCTAAGCTACAACCCTCATCCGTCAGTTCAGCTCCTCACATTACTGGCTATGGAAATGAGAAGAACACTAATTAATGAAGCAGATGATGACAAGATCAGGAGATACCAGTAGTGACAAAACAGAGCCCCCTTTCACTGAGTCATCCGCAAATGGTCAGCCCTCTTCTGAGGGTGCTGGCTGGAGTCAATTTGCTTTTGGCTACACAGCTTTTCAGATGGATATCATACTGAGGCCAATGATCCTTGAAGACAAAATAATCTCTAAGGCTTCCTTCTGCTCTGATTATAATGCTATAATTATAATAAGCAAATGCTGATAGCAATTTATTCAAATCACTGCTGTCTTCCATCTGACTTCTTTTAGTGCTTGGCAGATATCTTTCAAGTTCCATAAGCCCTAACAATCCAGAAGGTTTGTTTGTAGGTTCTGAGCTTTTAAGAGGCCTCTTGAAATTTCAGCCTTCCCCCAGGTAGCCATGCTAAATTTCCATTTAGCAGGATTCTGAGGCAAGGAGCCTTGGGATAGTGCTGAAATTTCCAACCCTTAAAATGCTACTCCGGGTGTTGAGGTAGGGATTGGGGAGGAGAAGAAAGAGAAAGAGACCTGGAGGAGGGATGGTTTGGTTTGGGTTTTGGTTTGAGGCTGAAGAACAGGCATTCCGGAGGGTACCATCCAGGAACTTCACTTGTCTTAGATCTCCTGTGGCTCAACAGATGCCCAGGAGAGAGTCCAGCACGTCATCATTTATCGTTTACCTTCTCTCCACTGCTTTCCCCAGCCACCGTACTCACGAGTCTCCTGCTCCTGGTTACCATGGCAACAGTGACGAGCCCGCAGCCAGCTCCGCAGCACTAATTTCTCCAGCCCTAGCTGAGACTCAGCGGTGAGGACAGGCAGTGAGAGGCAGACACCCAGGTTCTCATTTCTTCCTCGCTGCCTCCCTCGTGAACCTAGTGACCTTGGGAGAGAATTGGGTGAAGAGGTGTACCTTGGACCCTCCTGTTGTTAACCTCCTGCGGGGTTCCAGCAAGAAGGTGGAGTGTGCGGCACTTAGGATGTGTGCAGCCATAGCAGCAGCACCTGTACACTGAGGATCCACTGACACTAGAGAGCCAGCGTTTATCACTTACAGAGGAGATGCCGTTTGAAGCCCTGATCGGTGAGTACCATCAAGTCTTCCTTTGGTTGAACAAATCTAAATGAAAAGGTTACATGTCTTGATTGATGCCTTTTAAAAAATCACATCTTTAAATTGCTTACGATTGGGAAGTATTTTCCTTTCTGACATCTTAGTGTTTCTTGGAATTATTGTTTCGTCTCCCCTTAAACGCACTGCTTTCATAACGAGTGGGCGTTACATCCCAGGCTCCAGTGCCTGCCTCCATTACCGCGCAACACCCCACCCATGCATACCCTGCATAGCAAATACACGCTCAAAGCCTATTGGAGAAGCAGCAGGGCTCAGCATCCCAGCCACTTTCATCAAATTTGCTTTATGTTCCTAATTCTCAATCAAAGAAATAACGTCCCCAGGCAAACCTGTGGCAGCCAGATGTCAGAGGAATGCCAGGAGCTCCTTGGCGAAGCCCCGTCATTCTGGTGAGCTCAAGGAAATGAGTCCATTAGCTTACCCAGAAGAAACAATTGTTATACCAGAAGGGATTCTACTTCGCTCCAGTAGAGGGCGCGAGCGCGGTAAACAGCCCCAAGAACAAACAGGCACACAAATAACGTGTGTACTTAGAGGCTGCAACGCGCACAGGGCAGGTGCTTAACAAAAGAATAGTTACATTCATTCCTTCCTGGAAGAAAAAAGGGAAAGGCCAAATGACTTCTAGGGGACTACATCTTGTTTTAGAATCAAATGATTATGTTTCCATGGCAAAATAACTTTGTGTCTAACGTCCTTTCCTTGCCTACCTACCCCTTCCTTCAACGCCTCCCTCCCCCGACTTCCGCCACAAAGCTTTCTTATTGGTGTAGCACTGTGATCAACTATTTCAAGTTTTCATCGTTGTAAATATTCCTTTCAAGGGAGGGGTGAAATCTTGTTAAAATGAAAGATAAACAAAAAAGTAAACTACTGGGCTCCTGCAGTTACTTACAAATCATTGGTTCTCAATCCTGGCTGCTGGTTGGAACACCTGAGGAGCTTTAAAAAATACTGATGCCTGGGTCTCATCCCCAGAGATCCTGACTTAATTGATCTGGGATATAGCCTAAACATTGGGATTTTTATGTGCTCTCAGGTGGTTCCAATGATCTAAATTTGCAACCCACTGTTCTAATCAATCAGGATGACATTTTTCCAGCTGAACTTGGTAATAGTTTAGCCTCTCAAAGAAGCGGCTGCTGTAGGGCAGGGTATGTAACTGTCCTGAATGCCTAGAAGCTGCACCGGACTGCTCAAAGAGGTTTAGGATGAAGGTGATGTTTCGAAAGAGAAAGAGACCATCTCTCTCTGAATAGGTCCTCCCACTAAAGGAACTGTTCTGATTTATATTACAGGGCAAGGGGAAAGAAGGTAGATGCTTTTGCAAGTGAGTAGGGTGAAGCCATGGCCCCCTGTGGATTATGGACTTCATATCCGCGAGTACTAACCAGAGTTAAATGTGCAAATCTCCCACCCACTGCAAAGAGAATGGACACTTAGAAGAGCAGGAGTTAGGAATGCTGTGGTCACTCTGGTGAAGGGAGAAGTAACAATAAGATCACCTAAGAATTATAAAGCAGTATCCTTTTCAGGCCTAAAATTCTTTAAAATGGCTTGACCCCCTCCTAAACTGGAGGGAAATCCCAAAATCTTAGTTTACCTGAAAATTTAAGCACCGGGGTAAGCTCCTCCCTACAAATACTATTACAGACTCGGGTTCAAACCTGTTGTGAAAAGTTCTTCCAATGCTTGTATTCTAAGGTTATCTCATGAATATTCATAAGTGCCGCGAAGCAGGTGGGAGGCAGAAACTACACAGCAAGTGGGGGAGGGGGAGTTCAAAATGCCTAAGATGCTCAAGGAAATTAGGTAAGGCCTTAAAACTCTGGATGTGAGAATTAGAACTTGAAATACACTAGAAAGTGTGATCTACTAAACTGGAGCCAGAACTTCACACTCTGCTGCATGGGTAACATTCTGGAAAAGACAAAAACATACAGAAAGAAAACATATTAGTGATTGCCAGGAGCGCAAGGTATGGGAGAGAGGTTGACGATAAAGGGGCATCAGGAAATTCTAGGGGATGATAAAACTGTTCTATAACTGCACATATTTGTTACAAGTCAAAACTGCACACTAAAGACAGTAAATTTTGTAATATATAAATTATACTTCAATAAACCTGAGTGGGAGAAAAATAACTCCATGGATAAATTCACAATCCGTAAGAAATTCACTCGCATGAGGAAATGAATGAGCAAACAAATACATAGATATGAGTTCATCATTGACGACAATCAAGAGTGCAAATCATATCAACACTGTGGTACTGTCTTACTTCTTGCTAAGGATTAACAAAAACAAAACCACAATGCTACTGAGGGTGCAACAAAATTGCATTGTTTATTGTGGGTTGCATTGAAAATCAGTAAAATTGGGGGAAATGCAAGATAATATATAGAAAAACCTATAAAAGTACTATATCTAGGAATTTTTCCCAATAAAGTTATTTAATAAAGATTTAAAAAATTCCAAATTCATGAAATATATCTTCTATCATGTTGGTTAGAATAGAAAAAAATAGAAATAGCTGAAATGTCCAAGATTAGAGGAACAGTTTAAAATGTTGTGGTTCATCAACATAATGGAATATTTGGAATTTATAACAAAAGCTTAAATCCAGAGACATGTAAAAGGAAACATGGAAAAGATTTATGATAAAATAAACAATAGAATACAAAACAGCAAGCATACCATGTTTGTAACTCTAGATAATCTGTGTGTATGTAGAAAACAAAATGTACATGTACAAATTGCTGTGCTAAAGTGATGGATTATAGATGATTTTTAAGTTAAAAAAATTTTTTTTGCGTTTCTATATCACCTTCTCAATAATAAAGAAACTTCAAATAAAATCTTCAAGACTGGAAGAAATAAATGTGGAGAAGAAGAAAAGAAATTCCAGAAATAATTATAGTACATTGTGGAAAATGGTTTCCTTGGTC
>NW_011888918.1:1272158-1401891 GCF_000151845.1 Pteropus vampyrus
AGAGAGAGAGAGAGAGAGAGAGAGAGAGAGAGAGAGAGAGAGAGATTGTACAATGTGCTTGGGTCAACCCAGAAGCACTAATCCTTGGACTAAACAAAGCGTCAATTACTTTGTTGAATTTACTATGCAGAGATAACATTTCCACCTTTAGGAAAGGGATATCAATATGTATTAAGCACATACTTCAGGCCAGGTGCTTTCATATGCATCATTTCCATCAGCCCTCAATGACTATAAAATGAGCATTATTTTTCTCATATTTCTAATTTAGAGAGAGTTACTGCAATTCAGAGACACTAATGTGACCAGGGTTTTTATGCAGAAATCAGGGATCTGGGATCTGGGAATTAGAGCTCATTTTGCACTCATGACACACTCTTGTCATGCCTCTATGTCAGGTGATTTGCGTTCAAATCGTGACTGTGGCACTCATAGCTATGTGACCTTGGGAAAGTTTTTTAACTTCTCTGAAACTCGATTACCTTATATTAAAATAGGGATAATAATGACACAAAGTCAGGTTACTAGGAGAGTTAAAATTTGTATCTGTCGGGGTGTTTTGGCTGCAAATGATGGAAATAGACTCTAGGGCTAACTTTGGGGAAAGGTGAAGGAACAATATGACATCTCATACAACTGCATGAAAAGTAAATAGCCACTTCTTGAGAAGGATGAGAACTAGGGCAGCTAAGGGGATCTAGAGAGCAGAGAGACAACTGGTTTCTTTCTTCAGGGTATTCATGACTAGAAGAATCAGCTCCAGCTATTTTCAGTTCTTGTAGCTCTGTGCTTTACACTCACATTCCAGGAAGAGAAGTCTGCTTGGTGTTGGCTGGGCCATGTGCTGCCCACCTCATGGATGGAGAGCAGGACATCTTGGTTGATGTGCCCAGCAGGCCTGCATGCAGTGGGAGAAAGACAGTTCCCACAAAAGAAGATATAGGTGCTCTTACCAAGTGAGAGGTCCTGGATGGCAGGCAGGCAAAAGCCACAGATGTCTACCGTGGAGCTAGTGCCCCAAGCATTCCAGCCTAGGATCTGGCACAAAGGAGCAGTTCCATGAATTTTTGCTCTTGCTGGTGTTTTTATATTACCTCCCGTAAGACAATAGTTCCAGACAATAAATTATCGTGTAACAATATGTCTTGGAATCCCAGCTTAGTGCTCTCCATATATGTGACATATTATGATACAAGTAGAAGATAATATTTGAACAGTACTGTGGAGTGAACAAGGTGCTCCTGCAGGAGATGGCTAGTTGGGAGCCTCTTGGCCACCTCTGGCCATAACTCTGGAATCCTAAATGCTGAGGGCATCAATATGTGGCACCCATGAGTGACACACCAGTAGGGAAGTTCAAGCCTATATCATGGAGCTTCAGACTGCACGCCATGGCTTAATTTCAGCTGGGCCTGCACCCTCTCCCCCTTCCCAGGTTTTTAATGAGGCTTCCCAGCAGGCAGGCAAGGAAATGGAGTTAACAGCTGTGACTGTCAGCTATCTTATGCCCCCATACCCTCCTTAGAATTTTCATTGTCAAGATTCAAGATTTTCAGGAACTAAAAGTAAATTCTCCTCTAGATAAGGTTAGGGACATTTGGTCCAAAGAACCTAGACTATTTTAGAGATTTTCTCTCTCTGCCAAAGGTATGTTAAAGCCCATGATTCTACATGTTATATACTCTCTGGAGGGCAGCTCTGAGGCACAGTTTGACTCTTGATGCACATAGGCTGAGTTTTCAAGCACAGTGAAACTTGGGCAGTACTGAAGACCTGTGATCATGTGGGTGGCCACAGGACCCAAAAAAACCATTAAATCTGGAAGAGATGTGGTTGCTCTTTTCATTTCTCTCTCTCTCTCTCTCTCTCTCTCACTCTCCCTCTCCCTCTCCCTCTCCCTCTCCCTCTCTCTCTCTCTCCCCACACCCCACCTCCCCTCACTCCCACCCCACCCTTCTCACTCTTTCTTTCTTTTGGCAGGAATGAGAGGACTCTTGTTTTAGAATTGTATTTATTTTTTCTCATAACAATAGTATGTTCTGTAGTTCATTCTTTCCTCTGATGAAAAAGCACAAATAAGCACAAAGAAGAGAATTTCAGATCCCACCTATCCCTCCCTTCACGGAGATGTTAATATGTTAACATTTATCCTTTCAAATTCCCTTTCTTTCTAACACTCCACCTACCACCCCCTGGGACAGTGAGGTGCTCCTTAAAAGCTCTGGCAAAGAGGGTGGGGTGGGGGTGGGGAACTCTGCTTCTTCTCCCCATGTGGGAACTGGGACAAGGAAGAAAGGAGGCTCACTTTTTGGAGTACTTTTTCTATCTCCCCCTTTTGAGAGACTACTCAAATAACCATTCTCCATGAAGCTTTCCTTTCTCTCTTAGATGGAAGCCTTTTCAAGAAGGAGGTCTCACAAGATAGCACCTTCCACCTGGCAAAGACCCTTTTCTACCCTATCTCACATTTCCTACTCTGTTGTCAGTTCCTTGAAGTCAGATCCTATGTTTAACTGATCTTGGAATGTTCCCAGCACCCAGACAAATACGTTGCCCATCACAGTCACCCATGATGAATGAATCAGAATCAGAGGTTTAAATCAAACAGAAGTTCAATGATCTCAAATGGGAGTGAAGAGGATTTGGGATCCTATATATGCCATTACTAGGCACTGGACAACGGAAGATTTGATATCTTCTTCCTTACAAAAGGCTGATCCACTTGGATGAGTTTTCTTAAATTTAAAAATGCCAATTTGTATGCCAGTGATTTCAAGCTTGTTACTTTCATTTTATGGCTTTATCATGGAATCTTCTATCATTATTCTGCTTCCTAAATGTGCTGTATCATATGCACTCTCCCCCTTTTCTCTTTCGCAATTGAAAACAGAGCCGCATAAAGTAAATCATTTCAAATATAACCCAGTTGGGCTGAACTTGGCCTTTGCCTCATGCAGTATTGAAGTTGATGGTCTTATTTTTAAAGCAATGTGTCTGAGCAGCAGAGTAAGGTAGGATTAAAAAGAGAGAGGGTTTCTTTCCATCCTCACTGCAAGAGGAACCAATCACAAGGGTAAGTTTGTTTTATTCTGCGGAAGTGTAGCATTTAGTTCTGATAGTGGGCATAGAGACCTAAGGCCTGTGTTCAAAGAAGCTAAGTCCTGCAGAACAGAGAACTATACGCATTTATATATTACACCTATATGTATATATGTATATTTATACATTTTATTGTTTGGTAAATTTTTCTTAGGTGTGGCTGCATATGAAGATATAAGTCCAGAAACACCTCATTGGCAAAATTTGCCATGTTCCCTAGAGACTTTCAAGAAATCGGTCTGAGTTGGATGAGGGAAGAATCTTCTTGCAAATTGTTAGGACGATGAGGAAGTTCTATTTTGATGATGATTACAACTTGGAGATTCTAGATTTTATTTTGCAGTGACTTTTGTCACTGAGATTTCTTTCACAGACCCCCATATTGGTTTTGCTTGCTTATACTTGTATAGAATTTCTGAATACTACCTGCATCCCACTTCCTATCCAGAGAGGGGTTGTGATCAATCTTAACCAAACCACACTGGGAATGGGGGAGGGGTAAATTCTTCCCCGGGAAATTAGGCAGGCTACTGGATGGCTGGAGAGGGGGAGATCTTGTGGAGGCCACCACAAAACAAAGATAAAACCAAGGGACAAGAAAGGTAGGCAGGAGTTGAGAGTAACATTGAGTGGATTAACCACTCAGTATGGAGGATGCACTGCCAGCTTGGTCCATCTTAGACTTGTCTACATCAGAGAATTGGGGATTGTTGAAGAAATGCAAACTGATTTTAATATTAAGTGATACTAAATGTAACTCAGAAGACTGATATCCTTTTATAGCTGAACAACTTTCTATGTGGATTTGTTACCCATTTCAAATTTACAGTGTGTAGATTATGTGTTGTTTGGGCCATCTGTTCCAATAACCATCTGTTATTGGTTCAGGTGAAACGACACTGAGTTTGTCTGGTCATTGATCATTTGAGCAGATTCTATTCTGATTTCTGTATCATTTTTTGAGATTTGGGAGAAGAGTGGAGTGGAGGAAAAGGGAAACACTCATTTTGTCTTTTAATTTGAGGGCACTTAGAAGAAAAGATACATATTTATCGCCTTGATAGGTAAAACTACACTAGAATAATTAAAACAAGGTATTTCCATCTGTCAAATTGGCAAGGATTACAAAAGAAGAGAAATGCCCAAGATCAGTGAGGGTTCAGAGAATTAGCCCCATTGTAAATTGCTGGTGGGGATGTGACTGGTGTACACTTCCTGAAAGACAACCTGGCAATACACATGAGACATTTAAAAATGTTCATGCCCTTTGATCAAGCAAGTCTACTTCTATAAATATTAAGAAATAATTATAAACATATATGGTATAAAGATTTACACATATGGATAATGCTTGAAGTTACATATAATAATGAAAAATTGGAAATAATTACTAAAAATAGAATCTTGGTTAAATGACTTAAAGTATAGCCATACGATGTAGCCATTTAATATCATGTTTTAGAATAACAGATATTAGCATGGGAAAATTCCTAGTCTATTGTTAAGGTGAAAGTAGATTGCAAAGCAGTTTGATCAAATTTTGTTTAAAAGATAGAAACAAACAAAAAAAGATAAGTACACACATACACAAAGAAATTACAGGAAAAAATACATCAAAATAGTAAGTGTGATATGCTGGTAAGGGTAATGGGTAATTTTTATTTATTTTTTTGTACTTTTCTCTATTAAAAAAATTTAACAATGAACAGGTATTACTTTTGAAATCGGAAATTTCTTTGTCTTAAAAATAAGGCAGAATGCACCACAATTCTTCTAATGGCAAAATTATGGATTGATATTATTCTCCCTACTGTTCAGTACGTGTCTAGTTATTTCTGGGTACCCTTCATCTCTATGACCCTTGCCCTTTCCTAGAACTCAACCCAGTGCTCCTTCTCCTACTCTAGGTGATAGGGTGTTTCAACATGAGCTTGTCTGTTTAACTGGGGATGTAATCCTATTCCACATCTTTTGAGGGGCTCAGGCCAATCCATTCCTCATCCAGTGGATCTGATATTTATCACTCTCATCCACTCAGTAAGTACAGGCTGTGTGTGTGATCCATCAGGATAACCCCAAACAACCTGACAGGTCTTTGCTCATAGTAGGTGCCCAATAAATGTTTGAACGCATAAATAAAGCACGCAAATAAGCAGAGACAGTTTAGAGCTCTCTGGGGATAAGGAGACAGGAGAGGTAGAGAAGTGAAAATTAACTGGATTGACTAGGGCTGGGCCAGACAACGATCAACTCAGAAAAACTGGCTTCAGAATTACCATGCTCGCATTTCTTAATCAATAATAAAACCTTACTGGCTCCCACACTATGTGTTTTGCTAGTGTGTCCACACCTGTGAGGATTTCAGCAGTTTAAAAAGAATGAAATCATTAGACCAGTTTATATTTCGGGGCTATGTTACAACTGTCAGTGGAGCAGGATATTTTACTAAACAGCAAGTTGGATACTTACCTATATTGGTGGGCAGCATCGCTGCACATAGAATTCCCAAGAGCATAGGGCTGATTCCATCTCCAGGCAATCTAGGCAATGGGCACACTTTTTGTTGCCCTTTGCTATTGAATTTGCCAGATATGTCAAAGATCTAATCTCATTGACAGAATATAAACAACAAACCACTGAAAAGAAATACACAGTGCTTCTCCCTCTACGGAAGTATGTTCCACCCACTGTAAAGCACTTGTTGTACCACACTCTCTAGAGTCCATGTTGTGGGTTTTGTTATTTTGTATTTGTTCTCTTGTTGCTATAATAGCTCTCTACTTGTTACATGGAAAAGGTTGTGTTGCTCAGGAAGCTGGGATTTTAGTGGGAAAATGTACAACTTGGAAAACCAGACTTCATTATTTACCAGCCTTGTTACTTTAGCCAAACTGGTCATCCTTTATAAGCCGAAGCTTACTTTCTTGCCTGTAAACAAACTGCTCCTAACCCTCTTCACATGATTATTCTGAGGTTTAAATCATATTTTTCATATAAAAATAAATGTAAAACATGATATAAGTGTATGACATTATCTTTTGTATGGAATGTGGTAGGTTCTTAAGAAATAGGAGATAGTGTTGCATTGTGGGATTATAAAGGTAGGTGCATTCTGCCTTATTTTTAAGACAAAGAAATTTCTGATTTCAAAAGTAATTTCATATTGGGGCAGAAAATCATGGTTATAGGGGCATAGAGTAGAAATGGGAGTTCTGTAAGCTAGTTTGTCAATCTGAGAAGGTTTAATGGAGGAACTGGACTTTCTTGAATTCTCTGAATAATAGTTTGAAGATGAATTGTCTGTCTGGGGAGTGGAGATATTAGAATTTGCATCCAAACACCTGATACAATTTGGAAGAAGTTTGAGTGGGTGTAGGGTGACCAGTTAATGGGAAGTTGGAAAGTTCTGAAAAAAGAAGCTTGGTAGCCAAAATGTAGGCCTGATTGCCTGAATAAAGCTTTAAAACAGAGAAGACTAGGCCCCCAAGGGGTGATTTCAAAGTCTTGAATTTGATAAGCAGTGTGACTGAAAGCCTAATTGGCCATACATAGCTGAAGTTGGACAGACTTCAGATAGAGCTGAGCACTTTAGCAACTCTAATGAGAACTGACCAGTGAGATTTGTTGCTGAAGGCAGGGATTCTGGACAGTTTAACAGGCAGGTGAATATTAATTAAAGCTTTGTCTGATTATGTGGAGGAAGAGAAGGAAGAAGAGATGACTCTTGGAAGAGTGGAAATTATGAGATATTCTGGGGAGTGGGGGAGGCGTGTCTCTCCACATACAAGAAGAATAAGAATGCTCTGTTTTAAGAGAAGAGGACCCAGAATGAATATTTAAATTGTCTTTACAAAAGGTGTGGTTGATACTGTCCGTGTAAAGGATATGGTGTCAGAAAGTCTATTTTCAACCAAAGCTCTTTAGGATGGTGGAGCATGCCCCAAATTGAAGAATATATGTAAATACTGATAATCCCACGCAAAGGATCATAGAATCACACAGATCATTGTTCAATATCCTCGTTGTGTTAGATGAGGAAACTGAGGCTGAGAGATGGAGTAATCTACCCAGAGTCATACACATATATCTGGTTCAGTTCTTTCCATATTTTCTTTTAGGTCTCTAAGCCAAAAATCTGAGGATCCCTAATCTCTTTCTTTCCCGTCTGGATAGGAGGATCAGGAAGCAAATTCTAGTTTTGTTGTGTGGCGGCTACTGAGAGCAACAAATGAGTCCCCTTTAAGCGCATCCTCTCTTCTCCCCTTCTGGCAGGCTTTGATATGCCCACCGTGTTTTTCTATTGGCTATTTTGTGTGGCTTCTCGTCCCCGTCCAAGATTTCCAACCAATCAACTCCTCCCTCTCTTGCCCGGGCCGGGCTTTGAGGAATGTACCATGTGGACCGTGAGGGGAGGTAGAGAGGGAGAAGGGAGTGGCAACAGATCATTTATTTACCTTTTGCCTATAACCATGGGATTTTGGCCTGATAAGAGCCTATCGGTAGCAACAGTGTCCCTGAGGTTGGGAGCCACGTGGCAGTTCTAAAGGCGCCCTTAGATCTGTCTCCCCTGAGGCTGGGGTCTTGTGGTCGGACCTCTAGGGCCGCAGCCCCCGCCCTCCCATGTGCCCGCCCAGCCGGTGGCGGCGGCGCTGCTGCCTCAGCTGCCAGCTTCTGTTATCCGCGCCGGACGCTCCGGCGGGCACGCTGAGGCTGCGGGGCTGCGGGGAGCGCGGGGCTACGGGCCCGGAGTGGGGCTTTCTTTGGCCAGTCAGGAGACGCCGGCACGAAGGACACATCAGCATGAGGCAAAGGTGAGGACCAGGCTTCGGGACGTGGACCGGCCCCAACCGTCTCGCGGGGCCGCGTCCTACCGTGCTCCCAGCTCAGGGTTTCCGCGGACGCGGGTGGGTGGCTTGGAGCCTTTGACCGCCGTCACCCGACGTGTGGCTGAAGCCCTCCCGCCCCGGTCGTCCGAGGGGGCGAGACTTGCCGTGGGGCTGGCGCCTCCTTCTGGCGGCCCTTCCAGGCTGTTCCTCAGCGGGGCCTGGCCCTCCCTGCCCCTGTCCTTGACCTCCAAGTGTTGGATGCTAGGTGCATTGCGGCCGCGCGGGTCCCGGAGTTCTAGGGGAGGCTTCAGCACCTTATGAGAGTGGGAGGGAGGGTGGCTCGGACTGTATGTTCTGGGGGGCATTGGGGCGGGGTCCTGAGGTTTAGGGGTGGGTGGGGTGCGTCCTGCCAGCCGCCGGGCCATAGGCCTTCCCCTTGAGCTGGGGACGGGCACCTCAGTCGCCTGTGGTTGGGCGGATCTCGGCCTCCAGGGAGTAGATCCTGTCCCGAGACCCTTGGTCTGGAGCCTGGCGTGGGCTGAGTGGGTTGTTGCGGTCTCTGTGGCAGGTGGCCAGGGGAGAATCCTCAAGTACTTTTACCTTTTATTTTCTTACAATAGTGGTGGACTGGGCGGGATGCGTCACTTATCTATGAACCACCCCACCCCCTTTCCCTAGCTGCCTTACAAGGTGATAGCGCTGTTGGTGTTCTGCGTGGCACATTGAAATTTCTACTTTAGAAATCACCTGAAGGAGCTTTGTACACAGATCAGAGGCTCCCAGCAGTAGTGATAGCCTTAGCTTTAAACGTTCTGGCTTGGTAAGCTATTCATCACAATCGTTTGTTGGGCCCCTCTAGCAAGACCACATCCTATTAAGGGGCATGGACTAGCCCTATATCTTGGCTGATTTTTCTCCAGAGTCATTATTCAGGGAAAGCGTTTTCACGAGTATAAACCACATTTATGTTCTTTTAATGTGGGTGTTTAATGCAGTCGTTAATTATGGTTTACATGAAGTGGGTTAATGCAGAGGAATGGAGGTGAATTGTGTATTCTCCCCTCCCCCCCCCCAAAGCTTATCACTCTTTTCTTTTTTTTAATGGGATGTGGATGGAGAGAATGGTATTTAAACATGAGAACACCAGTGTCTATTTGGGCCCATCTGACAGTTTGTTGCATAGACATTACTTTAGGATGATTATTTGTACCCCAAGGGTGAGAATGAGTTGGGTTTTATAGTGAGAAAGACATCTTACTTCGAAGCGGTACTGCCAGCAAGAAAGCTTTGCCCTCTTACTACCTGGCCACACAGATGCCAGTTCATTGTTGTGGTTGCCTTCTTCTGTGAGCACACCTGTAAAGGACCTTTAAGAGGATATTATTAATTCCATATTTGATTGTCAAATGTACTGGAGTCAGAAATCTGGCTCAGGATGTTTTAGCCTCACATTGAGTTCTTCTTGTGCTCCGAGTTTTAAAAGTTTTTTAACTCTTTGATAATATATTGAATAGCATGAGTTAATTATAGAATTATAGGGAAAACATGGTTTGGGTGTTCCTCTTGCAAAGAATCTTTAGGAGCTTGAACCTGGTTCCTAGCCAAGACTCTTTTCTGTGTTCACAGCACTAACCTTTGAAATGTCTAGGACTTGATTACCAGATTGTGATTTTTTTTCTCCCACCTAGGATGGTTCCCATTCAGTGAGAGCTATTTCATTGTGTTTCTGGGTGTGAGAGAGAAAATGGGCTTTGGAGTAATGTACGTAAAGTAATTAATGCAGTTCCTGGCATATAGCAGATGTTTAATAAACGTTAAGTAGATTATTTTTCTTTCTTTTATGGTTTTGGGAGACCCGTGGATGACGAAATTGGATGCAGTTTTGTTTGCATGCTCCCTTAAGTTAGGAAGATTAGCACCAGCCCTTGCCGCCCTCCGTTTTCTTCCCACTCCAGCCTCTAGCTCTCACACCAAAATTTTTATGATACGTTAAAAATGAAACTCAAACCTCTGAACTTAGAAGTAAAATCAAACCAGGAAGAATTGAGCTTTTCTCCCTGTCTCATGTGTTACATTTTCTCAGAAAGGATGTTAAGCACTTTAGAAGAAGTCTTACACCATTCTGTACAGGAGAGTAAATGATCAGAATTGACCCTTTCTTGGGTCTTTTGAGTAGTCCTGTGGGTGAGGATTTTGGTTGTTGTTGCTTTGACATGTCTGAGTAGAACCATAGACCTTTCTCAATTTCTCCTGGCATTGGCATCTTAGAGGAGGCCTGGGATAGGTAAGGCCTGACCAGCAGGCAGGGGTAGAATCTTAGGTTTGAAGGGTTCTGCCTCTGACCTGGGCTTTGTGAAGAGCAGCTGTTTACCTGATCCCACTTGTAGCAGGCTACATGTGAACAGATTAAAAGGCTATCAAACCTAATGCTCTTGAAAGTGTAAGAAACATTACTGGTTTATCTATGTCCCACATTATTGGGTGTGACATTTTAATAATAATCATGTTCTGGATTTACTTACACTTGTCTTTAGAAGAACTGAAAGCTTTTTCATCCCCTTATCTCATCGATTCTTACTTGTGTGAGATCATCAAAATTTATTCCAGTATATTATTTTCATTTTGTAGATGAAGACATGATTTGCTCTAAGTTGCAAGTGAGTTCGTGTCTGAACTGGACTTGAATTGGATTTTCCTTCTTATATTACATTTCTTTTGTAGAGGAAAAAAAACACAACCTTTTTTTTTTTTTTTTTTTTTTTTTTGAGAAATCTGAAGGATTTAAAGATACCAGACCATTGTGCTTTTCCAATGACCAGGGAGCTAAGAATAGTTAACATTTATTGGGTGTTTATGTGTTGGAGCCAGAGTGCTAGGTTTATGTACCTTGCCTCACTTAATCCTTCACAGCCATATACAAAATAGGACTCCTTATTATTCCCAATTTTACAGATGATAAAATAGGGTTTGGTGAGGACCCAGATCAAGGGAGTGACAGAAAGCTGGGCTGGCACTCAAACCTGGGCTGTCTGATTCTGAAGCGTGTGCTCCTAACCCCCATGATTCATTGGTGACTGAGGACCAGACAGAGTCCTTGACACTGCTGTGCTGCCTCCCTGGTGTGAGGGACTGTGGTTGTGCTGGGCTTTATTTTTCACTGAAGCAGAGTTTTGACACCCTAGACTTTCCTTGAGCCAGAAGCATTCTTCTAGTCAGGTGGAGGGTCATTACTTTAGAAAAAATAATCAGAGCTGAAAAAGCATCTATATTTGGAGAGTGTGAAGTACTTAATAAGACTAGAAAGGGATAATAGGGGCAGAAAGAATCGAGGTGGTTTGTAGATGGAGGAAATTTGTAATATTCTAACTCAAGGGACATATTTAGTACCCAGGCTTTTTAACTTAAGCTGTGGGTTGAAATTGTAAACCTGTAGACACAGCACTTGTGCTAAAATCTGTGTAGTAAGTAAGGTTTTCAGTTTCTACTTTAGGTGGCAGGGTTGAAAATCTGATTTCTTTTTGGTCTTTAGTGCACACAAAATTGTGGGAATGGCAGGGATATAGTTTGGAAACTTACCTAAACTCTTTGTGGATGTCCCCTTTCCTCCAGGAGCCTTCCCCTTCCCCCCATCACCTTTGGTTCCAGTTTTTAGAATTCAGCTTAGACCCTGTGCAGTTGGGTGGGATGGTGGAGGGTGTCAGGTGCTGAGTTACTTGGTATACACCATTGAACAGAACAGCACCCTTGCCCTGTGCAGCTCAGCTGTACATGACTTACTTTTTTCTTGGTGTGGGCTTTAGATGTCTTTAGGTATAAAGCTTATAGTCATCATTATCAAGAAACTGGGAAGGGAAGACAGGGAAACTATTGCTCCAGGCCCTGCAATTCATTGACTTTTGTCATTGGCAAGTCAGAGTTTCACAGAGGAAAGGAAAGTTTCCACAACTCAAAAAAGAAAAGTGATGATAATCACATTAAAGAATGGCGAAAAAGTAAGACTGTTGTTTTGTACCTTGGTGAAAGATGGTGAGGAAGAGCGGGAGCTTCTGCTAAGTTGTAAGTTCCTTGCATCCCTCTGCAGTGCCTATTCTCTGTCTGTCTCAGAAGGAACGAGCAAGCATGTATTGGTGTATGAATGAAAGCAAGGAAAGGAATCTTTATACATTCATTAGATAAGTTTAAAGAGATCTATTTAATTCTGTCTCTAGTGAAAGATCTAGTCTGGTTAACTCAGCAAGGAGAGGAACAGGACGGTCAGTTAACTAGTAGCTTTTATTGACTTTTCCTTACTGCTTTAAAATAAGTAATAACTGTGTAAAAGGCAAAGTGAAACTTTGGTCCTAACCTTGTCCTCCTGCCCTGCCGCTTTTCTGTTGCTGATTTCAGTATAGAGGAGGCATGTGTCAGGGAGGCCTTCCCTATGTCAGTGTGGAGGTTGGAGAGTAGGCAGAACCTGCTTCCAGTACCTTTAGCCCCTGGGTTACAACAAAATACCTTTAGTGCAGACTGTCTCCAGCCTACAGAGAGCTGACTTAGAAGGTCCCTACTAACACTCTTCGTCTTCCCCACTTCACCTGCCTCCATCACCAATGTTGCCTTGTTGTGAGTGGGAATTGTTGGGTTTATGAGTGGAAGAGGAAAAGAAGTGGGGAAAGTAGCATCATCATGATAATGATGTTAACAGTGATCACAGCAGCAGACATTTAGAGACCACTAACTGTATGCCAGGCTTTGTTCTGGGTGTTTGTGTGTACAAACTCATTTAGTCCTCACGCAGCCTTAGAGGATAGATACTATTATGATCCTTGTTTTATGTATGAGGAAGCTGAGGCACAGAGAGCTAAGTGACTTGCCAACGGTTGCAAGTCAGAAGTGGTGTTGACTCTGGCATTTGGGTCTGGAGTTGTACTCTCATGGACCAGTTAAGAGCAGCTGATGTGGGTAGACTTACTCCTATCAGGGTTATCTCCATCCTAGGGGTCACTCCTCCCTCTTCACTTTTTTTTAGTTATCTATCTGAAATGCTACAGGAGAGATGCACTTAATTTAACCGGCATATACCTTTAAAATTGGGGCAGAGTCAGAGTTAGGACAGTGTAAGGGTCTTCAGGGACCTACGGGCTCGGTCATGGGATCTGCAAAGAGTGTTGATTATACTTCTGCTCCCAGAAAAGGCGAAGAAACCCTTCCCTTTCCCTCCTCTACCTTTTTGTTTGCCATGAGTTTCTGGTTCCCAAGACCTAGTACCTGAGCCCATCCTGTCATTGCCATAGCTCAGCTACTTTGTGGATGACTTTTATTTAATGTATTTAGTTTTTTAAACCAAGCTAGTCTGGGATTCTAAGCACTATTTGGAACTGAACCTTTTATCCAGTTTGGTCATGACTGGTCAGCATCATTTATTTCCCTGTGAAAAAGGAAAAGGGAAAATATTTTAATTAGTGATATAGACATATGTCAGTTTGTTCCCAAAACAGATAGGCTTGTCTCAAAACCAGACTTGCAGAGGTAGGGGGAAAAAAATCAATCTGCCTTTAGCATTTTAAGCACCTTTAAATTAGTGGATGTTAGGGACAATTCCATAATAATAGTTGTCACTGTTACTGTGGGCCAGACATTGTGCCAAGTGCTTTGTATGTACACATCATTTCTAGTCTTCAGGTAGATACTGTCACTCCTATTTTACAATAGGACTATTCCTGAGAGTAACTTAACAGGTCTACAAACCTAGTAAGTTGCAGAAGCTGAATGACTTCAAGTCCTGTGTGTTTAACCACCTTGCTAAAAGGTGAAATGCAGAAGGGGTGAAAGGAAGAAGAAATGGGGAAGAAAAAGTATGAGGCAGGGAAAGAAAATTGGTGAGATGGCAACTTGACTCAGCCCTCAGGATTTACTGTACACTGTGTGCCCAACCTTAGTGGGCAAGATAGGCACAAAGAAGCCATGGGCCTCCACCATTCTCAGGGAGCCAGAGAACAAAGAGGTTCTAGAACATAAGAGCTTTAGGTTACACACTGGGACTTTCCTTCAACACTTTTACTGAGCAACTACTCTATATAAGGCAAGGGCCAGATAATAAGACAATGTCTGCCTACGAGAGGTCACCACATTTCTAGGGGAGGCAGATCCAAATGCAGAAAATTGTGGTGTGATAAGTAACTTAATTGGTCAGGGAGCCCTGAACATGGAGTGGTCAGAAATTTATACTTACTGGCAAAATATTTCTTCCTGATTTGGTTTTGTTAATTTTGCACACACAAAGTCAAGAATTCCTAGAATTTATCTATCTCCCCTGGCTATTGTTTATGGAATGTTTGTGATTTTGCAAACAGGGGATGGCTTTGCAGCTCCTCTCTGAGGGAGGACCAACACTGCATTTCTGTTGGAGAAAGGCTGGGGCCACCTCCCCTTCCCGCAGGCTGCCCTTGGGCCCATTACCACTGCAGATCTGTTGAGATTAGCAGATTGTTTTGCAGTCACTGCTTGCCTGGAGGTACAGGTGCTCTAGTGGACTGCCAGCCCTCTCTAGAGGAGCCTGCTGCAGGGGCATGCCCTTTCCCGGGTGTTTCAGCAGGGTTGGGAGCAGTCCTGGGCATGGAGGTACTTAATTGATGCTTTGGGAATTAGATGTGACCATGTCACCTCCGAGGCTCTTTTCTCACTCTAGAAACACAATATACTGTGCCTGCAGGGACCTTGGAACCTGGTGGTAGTCTTGTAGTGGTATCTGTCAGCCTTCCCACTCTTCCATCTTCTTTAAATATCTTTGTCATGTGCTTTATTTGGAAGCTGATATATCGTGGGAAAAAGCCTAAGGGGATTCTTACTGCTGGATATACTTAGTGAGGTAGTTTTTGTTTGTATTTTAATCTCTTATAAGACCTTGGGATCACTTTGATTAGGTTCATTCAAACAGAAATTACTTGTATCTCCTGGAAATAAGTTAAGCGTCTTCTGACTTTTACTCCCTGCTATATTAATTGAGTTGACTCAGTCTGGTAATAATATTTAGGATCTTTTTACATGCTGCTCATGAAAAGTTCTTTCTGTCCATGACTTTCATTCCAAAGAAGGGTTCATTAGCTTAAAGGTATCCATTGTTTTAAGCGAACTTGATGTGAAATGAGGATTGACTTCCTGAATATAAATAACAGTGAATGTCTGTACTTCTTGGCTTTAAATTTAATTCTTAACAGTAAAGGAATTTTGCAACAAAATTCCTTCTCTAGGAATTAAAATTTTCATTTTTCTATATGCAACTTTTTCAGGCAGTCTAATCTTCCACCATTGGTAGGAATGACTGCCTGTCACTTTTACCTGCCTTGCCCTCTCTGTCCCCCACCACACATGCAGCCTCAGAGCCATAGATGTTACCGGGCTCTGCCTTTACAGGCTTCCAAGCCTGTTTTTTGGGCTTGTTGGTGTAGTAGACAGAACCAGGTGCTGTCATGGCTGTCAGTCAGGGTACATCCTGGCAGTGCCTGGCTGGCCAGCCTGTGCTCATGCAGTATTCATTGCACACCAGGAGTTGTCTGGACCATCGCCTTCTGTGCTGTCTCACTGAGCTCCATGTGCACTTTCCTTTCATGCTCATGTCCAGGCCATTTTTTGCAGGCTTTTGTGAGGCCCAAATGCTTGGGCATAGACAAGCAATAGGCAGGAAATCCCATGGTGGAGTACAAATTATTACCTGACAGTAAAGGAGGTCAAGGAATTTGGCTAAAATCCTTACTTATATTGGGGTATAGGAAAGGTGGGAAGGAAACTAATTTTATCAGGAGTCTGTTTCATAAATACCTTTTATGACAGGATCTCCTTTAATTCTTACAACAATCTCATGAAGTTAAGTAAATGATGCCCACTTAGGTTGGGAAACATGAGGCTCAGTGAGGTTAGAAGATTTATCTGAGGTAAGATTTATCTTACCTGGTAAATGGTGAAGCTACATTAGATTAAAAAACCCAAAACATGTAGTAGTTAAGAGCATGAACTCTGGAACTAGACTGTACCATTAACTAGGGTGTGACTTTGGTGTGTTCTTTAACCTCCCTGGTCCTCAGTTTCTTTAGTTGTGCAATGCTATAACAATCCTGCCTGTTACTCTGTGTGGTTTTAAGCATTTTAAATTCTGTCAGTCACTTGGTAAGCACACAGTGAGTGTCAGCAAGTACTATTATTGGCCCAAGCTTATGAAACTTAGAGTGGAATCCTGAGACTTTGGTTTCTTTTCATCTAGGAACAGTCTCCAGAAAGCATGTGTGGGTCCATTAAGACCTTGATAGGGAATGCAGTCAGCATTAATGTAATGGCTAGGAGGAGAGCCAGAGGGGAGAAAGAGCAATCAGGGGGATTGTTTTATAAACTATGTAAGTGTCTAACCAATGTACTGTATACTTGAAACAAATAAAATAAAATTAAAAAAAAAAAGAGTACCCCGAAACGGCTCCCACCCCCAGCTCCTGCTTTCTATCTCACTCTCTGCCTCATCCCTGGCTCTGCATAATTTTACTTATTAGCAACTTTTTGGACTTCCTAGAATAGTTTGTTCATCATCATTTCTTGTGCCCCTCTTCCACATGTTGCACTGTGTTGGGTATTAGGACAGGACATGGGTTCGTAGAAGTGTACGACCTTGTCCCTGCTCGTGAACTTCTCTGCTTTAGAAGATACAGTATGAATGTACAGAACAGTTGGTTAAGGGGGGAAGAAAAGCAATGAAGTGCCAAAATGGCACAGACCAGTGACTCCAGTGTTTTGAGAATTTATTATATGCTAAGCACTGGTTTAGATGTTTACATGAACCATCAACCCTGAAAGTTGAGTGATGCCGTATCATCTTGCTTTACTGATGTACCAGAGGTGTACACATCTTGTCTGAGGGCACATAGCACAGGACTGAGAAGAGCCTGGGGTTTGAACCCTCGTCCACACTGGCTGTCGTGGGCCTGTGTAGACCGTGTCCCAGGTCATTGGTAGGATGGTTTAGATGAGATGAAGGGGTGTTGGTGTGAGCAAAGCTTAGGGCTGAGAGAGAGCACAGCGCATTCAGGGGCAGTGAGGAGGCCAGCCTGCCTGGATTGGAGTTGAGTTTAGGGTTTATGGACTGCTGTGCCAGGTTCTTTCTGTTGAGAGATGTGTAAGACATGTTCCTTGCCCTCTGGAATCTTACTGTAGCTGGGGAGACAGACACAAATAGATAATTTCAGTATAGTGTGGTAAGAGCTGTGAGAAAGGTAAGTATAGGGTGCTGTGGAAGCAAAAGAGAAGGAACCAGGAAAGGTAAGTTAGTGGTGAGCTTAGCAGTTGAAGGCCAGAAAGTTTTCTGACAGGCAGAGAACAGTGTGAGTGTGAACAAGAGGCATGGCCTTACGGGCTTTTCTTGCTAGAAGCAAGTTTATTCACTTCATCTGATGGATGCTAGGGTACAGTGCAAAGTTTATAGGCACTGTAAGTTCATCAGAGGTATCTGAACACTGAGCAACGGCATGGAAGTAGCATTTTATGTTGATTAATCTTGTAGATGCAGAAGAGATGAAAGTCAAGCAAGAGCAGTTATGGGAGGAGCCAGCAAACTTTTCACTGTAAAGGGCCAGAAACTTAATACATTACATTTCAGTGGGCCATATAATTCTCTGATGAACCTACCTAGCTGTGCTATTATGGTATGAAAGCAGCCACAGACGATTGGTAAATGAATAGGTATGGCTAATGGCCATGTGCCAATAAAGCTTTTATTTATGGCCCCCAAATTTGAATTTCATATAATTCTCACATGTCACTAAATAGTCTTTTGATTCCCCTCCCCCACTCCACCTTGGGCTATTTAAAAATGTAAAAGCCATTCTTCTTTGCAGGTTGGATTTGGCCCACAGCTTCTGGTTTGCCCATCCCTGAGCAATTGGTGATGTTCATGTGTGCCGTGACAAGCAACTGGAACAGGATGTTGGTGGTGGAAGTAGAGAGGAGGAGGCCTGGTGCCAGAGACATTTTGGAAAGAGAACACTGATTAGATAGAGGAGATAATGAGAGGGAAGAGCCCCAGATAACACTGAAGTTTCAGGTTTCCTGCCTTCCTAGCCTTTTGGTAAAACTGGTCTTGTTTTCCGTATTCCAAGAATATGATTTGATTTTGGAGAAAAATCCAGAGAATGTGACTTAATTTTAGAGAAAAACCCAAAAATAGCTGATGTTTTAGGTGCTCCTAGACTCTTTCAGCATGGTTAATTGTTTCGATTTTCTCCCCATGTCACTGTGCCAGCTGCCTTTGCTGCCTTGGTCTCCAGGTGCTTTAGGCAGGAACTGGCTCCTGCGGTAACTGAGACATATGTCCATCTCTTTGTTGGGCATAAGTAAAGTTCATTTTTAGATGATTCTTTATTTTGATAAAATTTCAAATATGCAGGGTGGTTGTAAGAGCCGTATTGGGAGTTCCTTGTATCTGTTATCTGCATTTATTAATTAGATTTTATTAATTGTTTACATTTTGCCCTGTTTGCTTTATCATTCTTCCTCTACCCATATGTGTGTGTGTGTATATGTGTGTATATATATATGTGTATATATATGTGTGTATATGTGTGTGTGTATATATATATATATATGTGCATTTTGTTCTGACCCATTTGAAAGTTGGAGACATTTTTCTTCTATAACTATAACATATTTTCTTCTATAACTACAGTACAGTGATCAAAATCAAGGAAACTTAACATTGATACAATGCTGTTATCTAATTGTTGTTTTGAACATAGCACCCCTCGATAGCTAATACTCTTAGATTACCTGCCATATGTAAATAATGATGCTACCGTTCCCTTTAACCAGAGTTATAGATACAGGTAGGAACCCACATTCCCAGCATCAGTGATTCTCCATGCTGGGGCTGCTCAGTGGGGTGTGACAGGACCAGCAATTGTCCAGAAGGAGAAGCAGTCCCAGGGCTGAAGTATCATTTGTTATCATGAGCATCCCAGAAGGCAGGGACTGTATTTTACTTCACATAGCTTCTGCCATTCCCTGCTGCCTTCATGAGAAAGTTAATCTCCTAAACAGAATAGCAGCCATAGCACCCAAGATCTCAGTTTTAGTTATACACAACATTCTTTCTTTTAGCTTTACTCTTCACCACATCTCAGCCTATGGAAATGATTCTTCTAGAATGGATTTTTTCCAGGCTTGATCTGGAAAATTAAATTAAATTAATTTATTTTGGAAATAAGATGGAAGGAAAAGGTATCCAACCATTTCTGACTTAGAACAAAAAGATTTTCTTTTTGCCACTTTAAAAGACTGAAAAGGGCAGAGTCCAATGCACATTCTGTAATTCTTTATGAGTAGCGAGAGCTTCTTTAGTTCCATGAGAACTATGAGGAAAAGGGTCTGGAAATTCTGGACATGATGAAAAGGTTTAAAGGAAATGCTCTCCATATAAACAGGTGACTCACCGCATTCAGCTAAGTTCTCCGTGATGTAACTAAATGCTCTTGGTCTTTTCCTTAAGCCTGTGGAGATGTGATTGGGACCATGTACTGTTTGGATTGCTCCTGACCACCCACGAGCCTATTCTTGTGATCTACGGGTCCCCAACCCTGGGCCACACAGCAGGCAAGCAAGCAAAGCTTCATCTGTATTTGCAGCCGCTCCCCAGCGCTAGCATCACTGCCTCAGCTTTACTTCAGATCATCAGGCATTAGATTCTCATAGGAGCATGGTCCCTGGTCTCAGAAAGGTTGGGGACTGCTGATCTAGGACACCTGAAGTCTAAAAGTCAAAAATTCTCAGTGTCTTAGGTCTGTAAGGCCCTGTTCAGGCATGGGAGTGGGTAGGTGGACCACAAAGGAGAATAAAGATGCCAGGGCTTCTGCATTCCCTGATCTCCTAGTCTAGATGAGACAACTTTGATTTAGCTGCTGCTGTGCAGTGAGCTCAGGGAATCACTTAATGGTTCTGTGTCACAGTTTTGCCATTTGTAAAGTAGAGAGATGTTGGCTGTCAACCAGTTTAAAGGGACATACTGGAGACAAAATTTGAGTATAAAATTTGCAGGTGTGGTTGGCAACAAATACAAGAACCTATGTTTTCATAGGAATGCCCTTAACACAGATAGAGTTCACTGTTCACCACTAGTGTAGGAGGACTGGTGGGCAGAGGTGTTAGAAGCTTCCTAGACAGGATCTGCTCGTTTTCTTGGACCTTGTGGTTCATGGAATCCACAAGGCAAAGGCAGATAGATTCCATAAACATCAGCTTAAAAGTACCAGGGACGTACAAAGAGAGTAGAAGTCACAGGCTCTATTCTCAGAGTTCACAGTTCACTTTGGGAGTCAAGATCAATAGCTAGTGAACACCGGGGAAATACAGAGAATTGGGTACAAATTATGCATGAGCATTCTGCTGCTCAGAAATGCGGTGCTTACTATTCTCCTCACTCCCTCTGCTTGAACTTCTCTGGTGCCTTACTGTTCTTTAGTCACTCCAGGCATGCCCCTGCTTCAGGTCCTTTGCACAAACTGTTCCCTCTTCCTGAAACACTTCCCTTAGATATAACATAATTAACTTCCTTAATCCCTGCATTTTTTTTTTTGATGTTACTTTCTCCATGAAAGCTGCTCATGCCACCCAGTGTAAAATTTCAACGTGTCCCCTTCTCCATGGTACTCCAAATTCTTTTTATCCTGCTTTATATTTTCCTTTCTTTCAGAGTGCTAAGTAATCTCCAGCATGCTTTCCTTATGTTTATTAAGAGGCATAGTAGCCTAGGCTCTGGAGCCAGACTGCCTGGGTTTATGTCTTGGCTTCACCAGTGTACTACTTATGGAACCTTAATTACTTAACCCCTTTAGCCTCGGTTTCTTCATTTGTAAGAATGATACCTAACTCAAGATTTTTATGAAGATTAAATGGATTAATATTTATAAAATGCTTGAGATAACACCTGACATGGAATCAGCACTGTCTATGTGTTTGATAACTACAGCTTTTATTGTCTTTCCTACCCCTAAAATGGAAGCTTTGTGAAGTTGGAGAGCTTTATCTGTTTGTTCTCTAATATGTCTCTAGCATTTAGAACAGGGCTTGACACAAAGCAGGCAGTAAGTATGTGTTGAGCCAGTGAATAGGCCGTGGGTGAATTGGTCTGGAAAGGGAAGCAATAAGGTGTGGGTTAGCTGTGGACAGCAGAGGCTGACCTGGGTTCCCATTCCAGCTCTGTACTTAGTGGCTGTGTGATCTGGACCAGTGTCTTTTTTTTAGTTATTAAAAACAAAAGAAAATTTAATAGATTTGAGTGTTTTTAAATGACTTTTAATTAATTAATTAATTAATTATGGTGGCGCTGGTTAACGAAATCCGGTAAATTTCAGCTGTACATTTTAACAGTAAGGCATATATATATTTATACTGTGTGTTCACCTCCCATAGTTAGATTTCTTTCTATCACCACATATTTGACCCCTTTTACCCCATCTACCTCCCCTATCCCCTCTACCCTCTGGTAACTACTAGCCTGTAGTCCAAGTCCATGAGTCTCTGTCCTGTTTTTTTGTTGCTTTTAGGTTTATATCCCACATATAAGTGATGTCATGTGATTTTCAACTTTTTCTGTCTGGCTTATTTTGCTTAGCATGATTAACTGTTTCACTTTTAAACAAGGTACTTTGTCTTTCTAGTATACATTCATAGCTTGTTTCCAACTCCCCTCCTAATACTGCCAAATTACAATTATTTTTATTTTGTCAGGGTTTTAACATTTACATTCACTTTTATAGCAAAATCCCATAGGATTCAGTGCTAATTTCTGATTCTTTTATTCTGGCTTTTCCATTGTTGACTTCTTTATTTTGATTTATCTCTTACTTGCCTGTTCTGGCTAGCGTCTTAAATATCCCCAAGTCTCAGGCTAACACCTTCCACATTAGAGTTGTTAGCAGAATTAGATGAAATAATATACAGTAAGTGTAAAGCATGATGTTGGCCTTGGTGGTAGCAGATGGTAAATGTTAGTTCTCTTTCTTCCTTGGCAATGCTGGGAGAAGTGAGTCAGTGAAGGAAGCGGGTTGGTGGGGAGGAGCAGGGGAAATCCTGAGTCGAGGTGTAGAGAGAGGGACAAAAACAAGATGTTAGATAGAGGTGTGACCATTACCAGCCAGGGTGACTGGAGTGGTTAATGAAATGAAGCTATTTATTGTCAAACTTTGATGCTAAGACGAGGGGTTTAGATTTTTTTTGTAACTTTATTTTGATATAATTTCAGAAAAGTGCAAGAATAGTACAAGGAACTCTTGTTTACCCTTTACCCAGAACCACCAATTGTTTCTATTTTGCCCCATTTGCTTTTTCATATTTTTTTTCTTTTCTCTGTATGAAGTAGAGACATTGTACCCATTGACCCCTAAATACTTAAGTGTTTATTCCTAAGAACAGGAAATCTATTCTCTTAGATTTCGATAGGGAGCCTTAGGTTCTTAAATAAGGCAGTGGTACAATATGAAAAATACTTGGGGAAGATGGGCTGGAGGCTGGCAGGGCCTGTGGGCAGGCAATTTGGAATAATTTCCACTGGAGGATGATGACAAATTAATGACTAGAAATGGGAAAAGGAATAGAACCCCAGGAGATATTTAGTGGAGTCTTGGGTATATACTGCTTGGAATGGGGTGAAGGCTAGGATGAGGGGGAGGGAGGTCTCACATGCTGTTAGAAACCACTGCTTTCTGGGGAGGAGAGCGGCATGCATAATCTGAAAAGGCAAGTTCAGCTTTATTTTATGCTCGGGAAAATGAAACATCACTCCCCTCCTTTATTCATATTACAGTCTGTGAGGATAAAGGTCTCCTTCATTCTTAAGGGAGCAGCTGGGACATGCTTGTGTTTTCAAAGGCACAGAGATGCAGTGTGATCTAAAGGTCAATGCAGTTGCAGATAACTGGGGAAAGTACTTTATGCTTTGTCATGCAGATAGTGAGTAGAGATGTAGATCTAGGGGTCATTAGTGACGAAGACAGATGGTATTAAATGGGGAAGATGATGAGAAACCAAAGACCAAAACCAGCCTTGGGAGGGAGAATCTGTAGGGAACCAAGGAGAAGTGAAGACCAGAGGAAGAAGCTTAAAGAGAGAGTAGCAACAGCAATAGCAATAGAAATAGCATTAAGAAAGAGGACTCAGACTGAGCCAGAAGAGACCTAAGGAGCAGTGAGTGAGCCCCCAGGCATTCTTCGTACCAGGCTGGTGCCCTTCGTGGTCAGAAAGTACTGATTGAGCTTTTTTTTCCCAGAGCAGGAGCCAGAACTCACAGCTTTAAGGGATGTTCTGTGAATAATGCCACCCAGGGTGCTAAACCTAATCAGACTGTTGAAGGATTTAAAATTAACTTACCAGTGCCTAAGTGTTTTTATGGAAGAAATACCTCAGGGAGAATTTATCAAAGAAGATGTCTTACATTTGAGCTTATATTGAGTATTAAAAGACCCTGCCCCCTTTTAAGATAATGTATTATATGGAAGATTGTGCTATTCTCTCTAGTTTTCAAAATTCCCAGGTATAGGAAAATATTGTTACAGGAAAGTCTTGATTGCCTCTGGAGTAGTAGACTCTTGGGAGTGAAGTCAGTACAGGATTATACTTTGTTCCCACAAATATGCTTTGAGCACCTTTTAACTACTAAACACTGGGAATATAGTAGTGAACCATGGCCTGCCAGAGTCTGCTCATACCTTGTGGTTAAATTTTCTGGAATTTTACAAGTTAGTTTTTAAAAACAGCCATTATTAAAAATTCAACAATTTATAATTAAATAAATTACATTAAAAACAAGGGTAATAAATACTCAAATCATATCATTTCCTCATTATTTTAGTATTGACTGTGCTCTTATGTCTCTTGTATCCACATGGTAGAAATACTATGTAACAGTGAACGATGGCACATCCCTACCCAGCTCTGTGTCTGTGTTCAGAGATGTCAAGTTGGTAGCTTGAAACTGGGTAGGGTGGGAGTATTTATACCACAGAAACCAACAAACACCACAAATCATTGCTTCGTTTATTGTTTCATTCATTGTCTAGGAAAGTGATGGAGAAAATGTTAACATTTGCAGTGTAAACTTAAAATGTTTTATGTCTTGTAGCCATTACATTATGAATAGCACCTAAAATACTGAGGAAAAATTCTTCTCATATTTGAAAATGAGGGTCCAATAAAGCAAAGAAGTTGCTCAGATCATGTTTGATATACATCTTCTTTGTTCCAGTTTTGTTTTACTCCTGAAAGTAAATGAAAATATCAACCAACATTCATTTATTTATTAATTTAATCCATAGGTTGGCCACAGAGATGAGTGAGACAAAAATCTGCGACAGCATTCTGTGAGAATTAGTTGGCTCTATGGAATTTACAGTAAAGGGTATCATATATTTTATTGCTACATATGTTATGTTATATATTACTATCTATTATTGTAGATTTTATTACTGTATTATATATTTTATTTCTAGCATATGCTGTGTATTTTTTATATCAGTAAAATTTATAGTAAATGTATGTACATATAAAAACATGAACATATTTTTGGAGAACATTTGCCAACAAACCACCATAGAGAGTTAAATAAACACTGCTTCTTCATAGGGTTCTCAGTTTAGTGGGGAAGATTGATAAATAATCACAGAGATACAGAGGAAAGACCTGTGAGGGTCCAATGAAAGTGTGTGACAAAGTACTCAATCTGGGCTGAAGTGAAAGTCTGGGAAGGCCTCAGGTACTAAAATTCAGCACAGACTGCTAGTGAGTGGGGAGCAGGGCCTGGGGCAGAGGGAGCAGCCTCTGTGTATGGGTGGGGCAGGCTTGAGGATCAAACAAGCAGTTCCTGCTACTAGAGCATGGTCATAAGAGGCAAGGAGGTGGGAGTTCTGGAAAGAAATCTGGACATGGATCAGATTTTGTAGGTGCTTTCTGTAGGTCATGTGAAGGTCATGTTAACAATCTAAGCATTCCGTTTTTAGGCAAGTTGGCCATTCATTTGCCACAGACACCTAAAGACAGCTTTCCATTTGGCCAGCTAGATGTGGCTTCAGAAAAGTGGTGTTAATATTTTTTATGTAGTAAATACTTAAATTGGACAAATATGAATTATCTGTTTACTGTGTACAGGACTTTATGCTAATGATTTTCAAGGAGATACAAGTTGTTAACTATGTCCTTGCCTACTAGGACTGTATTTCATGGTAGGAGAGCCAGAAACATGTACAGTGAGCTGTAATATAACACTGCTTTGAACAAAATGCTGTAGAGGAAGTAATTAATTCTGATTGTGGGTTGAGGAAAGCCATATGGACAGGCAGGATAGTAGTTTGCAATAATTTACTTGGGGCACCCCAGAAGAGTATCCCACTTTTGACCAAAGGCCCTTACTGTCTTTAATTCCTGACTCATCTCCATCATCTACTGTCCTGAAGTCTCTGATTATTTCATGAATACTAATTCTGCCTCTAACTGGACTGCTAAAGAGACCACATCCTATGCTTCCCTCCTGGCCTTCATGTCACCTGACCAGGAATTCATGTGCTTTCAGAAATATTTGTTGGTTTTTTATGTCCACCAGAAAAGCATCCCAGAATCCAGGTTTAGAAGACACTTTAGACGAAAGATATCAGCCTAACATTTAGGAGGTGTGCTGGGTTGGGAGAAGGTACTGAAAAGGGTTCCTGTCTCTAAGCTAGGGCTATCTCATAGAAGTCACCGAATGCAGCGGGGGCATTCTTCTAATGAAATATTTGGTAAAAAGACTCATCATTTTTATTCTTCTTATTTTATTGTCATTTATCGAATACCTCCTGTGTGCCAGGCCCTGTGTTACTTATGAGAATACAATGACACATAACACAAGGTTACTGCTCTTAGTTTTTTTTTTAACAGCTTTATTGTATAATTCACATGACACACAGTTCATTCATTTAATGTGTAAGATTCACTGGTTTTTAGAGTATTCACAGAATTATACAATCATCACCATAATCAATTTTAGAACATTTTTGTCATCCAAAAAAGGAATGCTGCACCCATAGCACTAAGTCTTTACTTCTTTCCAGTCTCTCTCCCCCCAGCCTTAGGCAACCACGAATCTACTTTCTGTCTCTCTAGATTTGTTATTCTAGACATTTCATATAAATGGAATCATACATACAATGTGTGATATTTTGTGACTAGTTTCTTTCACTTAGCACAATATTTTAAAGTTCGTTTTGTAGCATGCACCAGAACTTCTTACTTATGGACAAATAATATTCCATTTTATGGATATATTACATTTTCATTTAATAGTTGATGGATATTCCCCTTGGGCTATTTTGAATAATGTTGCTATAAACATTCATGTACAAGTTTTTGTATGTATATATATTTTCATTTCACTTGTGTATATACATACGTAGGAGTGAAATTGAGGGGTCATATAGTAACTTCATGTTTGACATATTGAGGAGCTGCCAAACTGTTTTCCATAGCAGCTGCACCATTTTACAGCCCCACCAGCAATGTGTGAGGGTTCCAATTTCTCCACTTACTCAGCAACACTTATTATAGCCATTCTAATGGATGTGATGTGGTATCTCATTGTGGTTTTGATTTGTATTTCCCTAGTGGTTAATAACGTTGAGCATCTTTTCATGTGCTTACTGGCTATTTGTAAACATTCTTTGGAAGGTCTCTCTCGGTACCTTTTCTCTGTCTCTATCACTGTCATCTCTATTGTCTCTGTCCCTCTGAGTCCCTTTACTCTGTCTCTCTCTCTATCTCTTGCACTGTCCCTCTCACTCTCTGCCTCTGAGAGGAGACCACACTCTGTAGAATGTTATCCCTTTTCTAATAAACTTTCCTTTTGAATCTAAAAAAAAAATTATTTGGAAGAATACCTAATCAAATACCTTGCTCAATTAGACATTTTGATTTTTATTATTGAGTTATAAGAGTTCTTTGCATATTTTGGATATAAGTTCCTTATCAGATATATGATTTGCAAATCTTTTATCACATTCTGTGATAAGTCTTTTCACTGTCTCGATGATGTGCTTTATGCTTTGAAGCATAAAAGCTTTTGATTTTGTTGAGCCATATTTGCCCTCAGTTCTTTAGTAAACTCAGATTTATATGGCATATTTCTAACCTTTCAGGAGTTTCTGTTATATTTAACAAGTCTCTAGAGCTGAATAGTCTATAACCAGTCTCATAACTTGTAATACGCAGAACCTCTTATGTTAGTGACTTTGTTTTAGCTTTTAGAAACTTAAAATCCTGTGAAAGTAGAGATTAAGGCGTATAGACTCTTTATAGCATTTACTCACCATGTCTCTGGTGAAAACAACTATAAGCTGATGACTACTGAATACATTGATTGGGGGCCAGATTTCTGAGAATAGTTGGACATAAACGTGTTGAGATAATATTTAAGCACAAGCCAGGAAAATGGAACAGTATCATTTCCCATTGTAATTTCAACTCCCTTGTGTTATCTAATGAGATTTTCAGCTCTATTTACTCTAGTATAAGGCATGGAACTTAATAACAAGAAGTGCTTCGGGTTATGTAGATAAGTTATCAGAATGAAAAATTTAAACTATCTCCAATGCTGATCCCTGCAAAATATTTTAGCAGTCAATCCTCTTCTGCTGTTGTTCAGACAAGACTAAGAAGAAGTAAGACATTTTACTTACATGATAATGTTCTGTATTGAACCACCTTACACGTCTGTAATAGTACCATTTCCAACAGATGAGAGAGCAAGCTCAGGAGGTGTGCAGCAGAGGCTGTTTCTTGCCTTAGATAACATTCCCACTGTTAGGTGGGAATGCTGGCTTCACTTTTGGGGGACATACTTGCAAATACTTGCAAGTGTGTTATTTCAGAGCCTCATTTCTTTTGTATCCCTTTTAATTTGTTTAATCAGGTATTACCATTTCTAAGTTGGGGTCAATGAACATGTTGGTGTTTTTTCTTTGCATGTAATCTGAACAAGTGGATATAAATCACGTACCTGGGGGCTTGGGGTAGGTGATGGAGCATAGGAAAAAAAATGTGAGAGGAACCTAAAGTGTGGAGAAGATGAGAATTTCTTAACAAATGCAAGAAGGTTGTGAGAATTTATTAAATAGGAAGAGAATCAAGTAAAGTATAGGACAGTGAAATTCCCAGGCTTGTTCAGTAAGTGTTATTATTCCAGAGGCATCGAATTGCTTGGAGGACTTTTTAGCAAGTGTAATTTTGAAATGAAGCATGGTCCCATATCCCCATTTTGGATGGAGTTGCCTGTGATCAAGTGGCATTTTCGATTGTTCAGGTCTTTCTCTTCTGCAGAACTCAGAATCATTCCATATGGTTTTATGAATACAAGTTGACTTGAGACTGACAGTTCTTCCAAATAAGTTGGTCACTCTTGGAATGTTTTTGAAACCTGTGACACTTTGGCTTCTTTGCCTGCATTACTCATGGTGGGTACAGGTCTTCATACTTTGAAGATGGATGTGACGTGTTTAAGTATGGAGGCCCTAAAGTCAGACTGCCTGGGTTCGGTTACATCTTCTGCCACTTAAAACTATGTGACCTTGAGTACATTACTAAATTTCTGTGCAATTTATAAAATGTAGATAATAATACCTATCTCATGGGATTATTATGAGGTTAAATGAACCTCATAAGAACAGCATACAAAACAGTGCTCATCACACAGTAAGCACACGTGAAATGTTAGCTACTATTGTTATTTTTATTGTTGCTATGAAATAATCAAAACATTAATTTCCACCAAGCTCTCATAAATGAAGTAGGTGATCAAATTGGGTGACAGTATATTTAGTAAAACATAGAGGATGAAAAGAAATAACAACAATACTAATAATTCCCATTTATTGAGTACCTCCCGTGTGTTAGGCCTTGTAGGCTCTTATATATATTGCTTCATTTAATTCTCATAGCAACCATGCAGAGTACTCTTATGAGCACTGTTGAGGCCATGCTCAGGGTGAGGCAGCTGCTCAGTAGAGCTAGTCTTAGTCACACATCTCTTCTGCTTTCCTTGTCTGTGTTCGCCTTGGGAGCCAAAGTAACAGGAAAGTCATCCTTTGACCTGAGCCTGTTGTTTCAGCTATTCACAGAATAGCTGAATGGAGCTAGGATTTCCAGGACATAAACCTTTTTTTGGGTGAGTCTTTTCTGTTGTGATGATTGAACTGTCAGGAGAAGGACCTCAGGGGACTTGTCTTTTAAAAAGACCAGTGATCAGCTGTTTCTAAGCCAGGCCCATTGGTCTCTCTTCCACCCACAGGCAGATAGATACCCACAGCCTTTACCTGCCACCTCATGCTGGGGGATGAGGGTGGAGGGGCTCATGCCCCCTCCTCACTATCACAATATAGGATGGCCCTCAGGTTGGGCCAGGGCCTGGATGGCCCTGACTTTGTCCTAGCCTCCTTTAGGAAGGAAAATGTGCTCAGCTACATATTCTCTAGAAACACGTCTCTGATCAGATAATGTGATTTGCAGAAATCTCCTGTTCTGTGGGTTGTCTTTTCACTTTTTGATGGTGTCCTTTGAGGCCCAGCATTCCCTTGCCACTGCTCCATCTGCTCCCCCGGCCCTGTTTCCCTTACGATGAGGCTTGGCAAGTGTTGGGATGTCACAAGATATCAGAGAAGAGGGAGGTAGCAACCCCTGCCCGCACAAACACACATTTCCCTTCCCCCTCCTAAGGCAATTCAACCCATAGATTAGTTAAGATTAAAGACCCACAGTTCAGTAGGCCTGGAGTCAGGGTGAAGCTCTGCTGAAAAGACTGTGGGACTGCAGTGAATGGCTGAAGGCCCCATGCAGCCTGATATGGGCAGCCCAGGTGAGCTCTGAGCAGAGTGCAGGTACAGACTGCCAGGTGCTACAGAGCAGCAGGTATGTGCTGGTGGCGTGAGTGCTGAACATGGTAGATTGCTTTGGGTCTGGCAGCGCCAAAGACTACATATGCTGACGGGTCAGGTTACAGTTGCTGTGGGAACTGTGACCTTTGAATTTCCTGGCATATGCATGGAATTTCAGTTGCATAATACTACAACAACTTGGATTTTTCCCCCTTCTTGCCCTCCTTCTTGGCATTTAATTTTTTTTTTTTTTTTTTTAATCCCAGTGAATGAGATCCATAGCTCTCTGCCTGTCCTTTTCTTGGGGGCAGATAGTCTCTCTCACTTTTCTTCTCTAGTCTCTCTCACTTTTCTTCTCCTGCTCCCCCAGAATGCCAGGCAGGAGAACAGCCAGGGCCCTAGCATGTGGGAATCTTCCTCCTGTGTCCAGGCAAGGACCTTAGCCTGGGGTGAGCCAGCCTGGAGCTGCCTCTGGGATGGACCACTGTATGTTTCAAGGTGGGCCCAGCTGTCCTGTGTGCTTATTTCTCCCAAAGGGACCTTGCCTGTTTCTGCATCTGCACTTCTGTTTATACTGCTCTGTGTGCATGGAGCATCCTTACTGGGTGGCTTAGTTAAATTCTTCCCAGACTTCATTTCTACTTGGAGACCTACCCTTTCTGGGAAATGTTTCACCACCACAGCCTGAAATTATTCCCTCTTCCAGTGAACATTTCATTTGGCATTTAATCAGATATTGTCTCAGGATAGTTTTCTTGTTGTCTCAGAACATTTGTCATTTGGAGTAGAGGGGTGGTCTGCTTTCTTTTTTCTACAAATCAAATTATAAGATTCTTGAGGGCCAAGATTTGAAATATTTGCATTGCTTCTTAAGTGGTCACTAGTTTTATTGGATTTGCTGAATTAAGCATATATTTTCTTAGCATCAACTATGAGGAGGTCATCAGGCTGGGAACTATGAAGAACATAGGAAAAACAAGGTCCTTACATCCAAATTCCATAAGATGCCTAGCCTGGCGTAGCCTGGCATTGCATGGCATGGCCTTGCCTGCTCTGCCATCCTCTTCTTCTTCTGCCATTGAACTCTAAACCCACTGGCCTTGATTCTTAGAAGGCCCAAGTCTATTGTCACTTGATGGCCTATGAACATGTGATTCCTTCTGCCCCTAGACTTAGACTTCTTCCAGTCTCAGGCAAGATACCACTTCATTACCGAGGCCAATCCTGACCACCTCAGTCAAGGATGCCCCTTCTGTTATTTTCTCTTATATTCTGCTATTCTTTTCCCCTACAGATCTTTTCACAATATGTAAGTAGGGACTTATTTGTCTATTTGTGTATTGACATTTTTATACTGATGGTTGTTCCCCACTGTATTTCCATTTCAGGGACATAGGAGACATATTGTTTTGTTCACATTCTATGCTCAGATCCAACATGATGCCCGATATTTAGTAGACTCACAGAGAATGCTAATTTTTGGCGGGGGGGGGGGGGGGGAGGGGAGGCGAGGCAACCCTTGGTTCACCTCACAGATTGCAAGGACCTGGTCAGCTTACAATCCCTTATTTTTTATTTTTTATGCTTACAGCACCTGGTCTTCCTAGGTGGTCTCCCATCCAAGTACTAACCAGGCCCGACCCTGCTTAGCTTCCGAGATCAGACGGGATTGGGCTTGTTCAGGGTGGTATGGTCGTAGACGAAAATGCTAAATTCTTGCGCGCTCTTGTAGAAAAATATGCACTTTTTTTTTTTTTTAAGAGACTAGAAAGAAACATAAAATGACTGATTTATCCTATAGATTATTCTGCTTTGGTTGTTTGCAGTAGACAGGCCTTATGGAACTACCATTGTCCCTCCCTTGAGATAAAAATTGGAACTTCTTTGATCTAGGCAAAATACATGTGTTTTTTTTCTTTCCTTCTTTCTTCCTCCCACCTTCCTCCCCCTCCCCCTCTTTATTTAGTTTTTTATTTTTTGGCTTGTTTTAGAAATGATTTAAGGCAATTTTGGCTCCTGATTTGTGCTGTACTGTGAAGAGGATGAGGCAGGACTATTATTTTATTTTTTGGAATTCTAGACACTTACTTTGCAACCTTTGGGATACTCACTTTTCCTTAAACTTTTAGAATCATTTTTGAGAAGCAGTCTATGCTACCAGGAACCGCTAGGAAAAGTGGAGCTTTTAGTTTTGTCTCTTTGCTGACTTCCCCAGGGGAAATTGGTATAGGCATGTGTGTTTTTCCTAATCTTTCAAAGTGGACTTAATATCTCAACTTTCTCATGTACTGGATACTGTCTATGACTTGCCTGTGAAAATGTTTAAATAAAGAACCTGAAGTAATGTCTCCAAACCACTTTAAGCTCGTCAGGGAAGAAAAAGGCACTCTGTAAACTCAGAGTATAATTATTAATCAGACTTTCCTTTGGTCCACTTCTCTGCCCTGGGTTTGTCTTCAGCTGCTGCTCAGACTGCCAGGATTAACATACGGAAAGTAACTAGGCTGTGCCTCCCAGCCCCCCTTCCTGGCACAGTGGCACAGACTGGAGATAAACACAACTCTCTAAGCGTCTGTCTTTAGTGTGAGCAGTGGCTGTGGTTTCTCTGAGCAAGCACTCTGACACAGTCTTTGCTTCCTCTGGATGTCTGTTGCCTCTGCCACCTTCAGTCCTGCATAGCATTTTCAGCTACCTTCAATACCCACTTTTCTCAGCATGGCCAAAAGTAGGGACAGGTTCTCCTTCATTAGCCCCCACTAGTGTTGTTGAATATGAGTTGGAAGTGGATGCCAAGTTCTAAATTTGTCTTTCAATTCACCCCTGAGTGAGCAGTTAACCAGCTGTGGACCCACAGGTTGAGGGTCTCTGTTCTTCACCCCAGTTCCTACTGGTTGGAGCTCTTTTTGGCAGTTAGAGAAGCCTCTGCAGTCAGAGCTGTGTCCATTTTACTACAGTGGCAGATTGTCTTATTTGTTTTTAAGCTTTCGTTTTCACTTCATAAAAAGCATCAGATTTGAACAGAAATATTGTACGTACATGTTTAAAAAAAAACATTCAGAAGCAGCATTTGATAATTTCCTCCTCACTGCCTCTTCCTATGTTCCTTCCTTCCTCCCAAGAAGACCTATTCCCTAATGCCTGTAAAATTCCTGGTGCTTTAAATTGGAGGCGATGGGAAGAGGTACCAGGTCCAGCTATCCAAGCCATATAATTTAGCAGTATTCACACAAATGTAGAAAAATGTTTTTTTCCTATTGTGTTTCCTTGTCCCTATCTATTTATCTTGTCCTTTGTTTTAGCACCCCAAGCCACTTTAAGGCAGTGCTTCATAAACTGTTCCATGGACCGTTAAAAAGTATTCTGGAGAAATTAAAACTGTTCTTAGTAAAATGATTGAATCGGACTAATTTTTTTTGTAGCAATTTATTCTTGAGACCTTTTGATTTGTGATTAATAAAATATAGATTTATCCAAAATGTTGAATTCATAGTTTGGATCACTAGGCATTTTGTATTTGTCATCCCATATGCTAGTCTCAGTACACCTTTAGTATTCTTTCTTTAAATTTTACTTAAAACTGTTTTGTAGTCAAATCTATTTGAGGAATGCTGGACTAGCATGGAATCAGTCTTACCTTTAAGACTATAGTAGGTCCTCACTTAACTTCGTGGATAGGTTCTTAGAAACTGTGACTTTAAGTGAAACAATGTGTATTGAAACCAGTTTTACCATAGGCTAATTGATATAAACAAAAGGTAAGTTCCTATGGCATATTTCTGTTCACAAAAACATCACACTTTTAAAGACTCAAAACACTTCTAAAATTAAACATTGAAATAAATGTGAACTATACATACATCTAAGAAAGATTAATAAAAACAAGTAAGAGAATTATTTTTCAACCTTCTTATTCCAGTTCAGGGTCGTGAGTGGCTGAAACCTTTCCTGGCAGCTCAGGGCACAAGGCAGGGACCCACCCTGGACAGGATACCTGTCTGCCGCAGGGCGTGCGCACACATGCACACACTCACTCTCACTCAGACTAGTACCATATAGATACACCAGTTAACCTAACATGCACATCTTTGGGATGTTGGAGGAAAATGCAGCCATAGGAAGAATGTGCAAACTCCACACACAGGCCCCAACTGGGAATTGATTTATTTTTCTCATCAGCATTAGAATGAAACAAGGTTGAACAAAAGGACTGTTCCAAGACCTACTGTACCTTGCGGACTGTGAGTAGTTATGGTGATCACTAAGTTCTATTGTGTTGGACACTGTCCTAAGCACTTCAGAATAGTTACTTATTTTGAGCCTCATCTCAAAATCATTATATCCTTCTGAGGTAAGTGGTATTAGATTTCTGTCTTACAGTGGGGGGACATATAGGCTTGGGAAGCCTCAACTAACCTAGGGTCTAGTAAGTGTTTGGATCTGTGGAGCTCTGGAGCCTATAGCTCTTTCCACAGTAGCTCCTGGTGTCTCTACTACTCATCTTTTGAGAAGCTGTGTTGCTTCAGTATTGCATGTCTAAACTTTGTGCTAAGTTCACTATCCCTTCCTCCCTTTTACCTCAACATTCCCACGAGGACAGGCTTCAGTACTTTGGTTTGCTACTGTACAGGCTTCAGTACTTTGGTTTTCTCCTTTGCTCATCCTTAATCTCTCATATTCTTTCCTTTCTGATTCTCTCTACACATCTTCATTTTACTCGTCCTTCAGGATCTCCTCAAATCCAACTTTTCTTCTGTGAAACTTGCCTGGATCTGTTTACCAATTTTTATAAGCATTGTTTTTCTTTATAATAGTTAAATGTTTGTTGAATTGAATCTGTTATAAGTTTGTCACCTCATCTCTTCCTTGCTTCTGAACTGCTGCTGTTAGTAGGAGGGTATGCCAGTGATCCCCATGCTGTGGTTAATGAATATTTGAGTGTGTGTGTACCGGCCAGTAGCCATGCTTGCTGATTCAGAGTAGAGTCATCAAACTTGAGTTAGCTTTAGTTAATATTTCAAACATATACATTCTACTTTTTTTGCAGTGTATGTGGAAATTCACTGGAAAATGCTGTTGAATTCATAGCTTTTATATTGATAGGCATTTTTTCAACCAACAGGTTGTATGGAATAACCTATATATCCTGTAATGATCAAAAAAAAATAGTTGATGGTAAAAATGAGTATCATGCCAAAAACAAACAAACATCAAACCTGGGAACCAATGGCTATACCATTCATTTGGCATTTATGTACTATTTGTATTTTTAGTTATTTTGTGCTGTCTAAACTGCTTAGCTAGATAGTGAGCCCTGCAAGTATGGAACCTTTGTCCTACATGCCCTTTATGTCCCTTGGAGAGCTTGCACTTAGTACCCAGGAAGTAGTTACAGATTTGATTTAGTCCTTAGATCCTATTTTGCCTACTTTACTATCTGTTCCACTCTAATATTTTACTTTCTTGAGCTCACTCATGCTTTTCTTTCTTTGTATAGTTTTTTTTTTTTTTTTTTAAATTCTAACCTCCAGTTATTTCCCATCAGTGAATTGAGACTTCTTGCTAAGCTCCAATTGTACATTCAAGCAATAAACTAGACTGTGGGCAGATAATGTTATTATTTAAATAATTATTTATTGAGCATTTTTGCCAGGCATTGTGGAAAATGTTTTAGAACTGCATTCTCTCATTTACTTCCTAGAGACACCTTGTGAAGCAAGTACTGTTTTACTTCTGTTTTACAGGTAGGTTATATGGGAATTGGACAGGTGAGTGTGGCGGGCAGGATTCAGTCTTAGTATGACTCACAGGCCTATGCCCAGAAGCCTTCTGGTGTCTGCACCTGAGGATCTTGCTTGGTTGTTCATTTCCCTAAGGAATTTTCCACTGGGGAACCAGAAACAATGGTGTATAGTACTGCTTGGATATGAATAAGTACTAAATTGTTTGGAATTCGAAGAAGCTTAGAGGCAGAGGAACTCAGGAAAGACAAGAGGAGGTGAGGAGGCTTTGTGAAGGAGTCAGTCTTCTGCAGAGCGCTGAAATATGGCTAGGTAGAAATGGGAAAGAGAGTTCAGTTGTCGGGAACAGCATGAACCAAGGCCTAAGGGAGAAGGAAGTGCTTGTGGGCAGTGGGGGTGAGCATGGGAGTGGGGTGGGCAGATTGAGGGGCAGAGAATCTCAGAGAAAGTGAGAGATGAGATTGGGTAACTAAAGCCAAAGGGATTTGAACTCATACGGGAGACGGGAAGAGGGCTAATAAGCAAGTCTGTATGGTTTTGAGCAGAATGTGACAGGATGAATTTTCTGTTTAAGAGCCCTGAGGTTGGCAACAGGTGGCAAATTCCTTATGGCATAATGGTTGCCTTCAGACTCTCCTATCTAGTTCTTATTTTTTATTTTTTTCTCCCTGTGTGCCCTTGGGACCTAGTGTCACCTCTTCTGGTCCCAGGAACAACCATTTGTACAGCAGTCCATGAATCAAACCACCATGGGGTGTGGGGAAGTGAAAAAATACAGAATGGAAGTCAGAGACTTGGATTTGACCCCTGGCCCTGTAGTTTACTAGCTGCACAGGTCATCTAACCTTTCTTCATTCTCCCCCTACCCCCACACCTATAATTTGCAGATAGTAGTTTCAACTCACAGGATTGTTTCAGAATTAAAATGCTAGCAGATATTAAATACAGAGGCTGCTCAGTCTAGTGGTTCCAGACTTCCTAGGGTCAAGTGCCAGCTATATTGCTTACTGTGTGACTTTGGGCAAGTTACCTTATCTCTCTGTGACTCCCTTTTCTTATCTGTAGAATCAGGCTGATACTGTAATTGTACCTACATCTCAATGAGAGTTAAATGAGGAAAGATAGATAACTCTCAAACAATGCCTGGCACATGTGATTAATAAATTATAGCCACTATTATTAGGAGTGTCATGTAGTCATCATCATCATCATCACCACCACCACCATCACAGTACTTGGTATGGAGTAGGTGCTTTCTTTAAGGCAGGAGACCAAATAAATCCTTCCAAATATATGGTAAGAAACTGCCTCTAATTACTGTGGAAATGATGTGACTTCAGTGCTTCTCTTAAGCACTGAAAATATCAATTTCAGAATCTTTTTGAGATTCCAGGTATTACTGAAATCCTTATAAAAGTCAGTCATTGTTTTCTGATATAGAAGGACTCTTGGAATCATAACTTTTCTTAGGCCTAGAAATGTTCCCTCCTTTTTTAAATGAAAAGAGGGAGGGAGGGAAAAGAGAAGAATGCCTATATTTCCTTCAGCCACAGTTTTCTGTCTCTGTCAGAGGACTTCCTACCACAGTGAGAGGGAATCACCTGCCTGCATGGGGCAAGGTCAGCCCTGCTGGGACTAAGTGGCACCGAGACCCCCATGGTGAGCTCTGTGCCTGCTTCGTGCCCCTTTAGTTATAGCATTTCTGTTTAGTAATGTTTCCTTTCCCCTCCCTCATCCCAGGCCATGGTCAGCTATAGCAGTGCAGGTACATTCAGCAGCAAAGGCCAGTGCCTTCAGGCTGCCTCTAAAAGCCCCCAACCCTTGTTCTTCCACAGGCAGTTGTGTCTGAGTCTTGAATTTATCTGTGTGGAGCAATTCTTCCCCGCACCCCCACTCCCTTTTTTTTTTTTTTTTTTAAACAAAACTCAGTCATTAGACCTTGTCTTTTGTAGATGAAGTGAGAGTTGCTTTCTGAGGACTGGTTCATACCAGAAACCAGCTGCTTTTAAATTGCTACAGATCTTTAAAGGGACAGGTTGTTTGTGGACCAAATTCCCTATGCATAGAACCTTGTTGTCTGTAGGGTTCTGTTGTAGACTTTGATAGTGTTGAGGTGGGTGACACATGGCAGAGGTGCATGAGTTTGGTTTTAAGATTTTAATGTCTCATAGGGTCAAAGTCTTGTGGAGCTCATCTCTTTCACCCCTCCCCCCCATTATGATTGGTAGTGTGTGTGGACACGTGCTGTATGCAGAGATAGTGAACAAAACTCACATGCACACATTAGCTGTATGGGCAGACAATCAAACAGAAATAAAGCCTCATCATTTGGGGGCCTCTGGCATTGGCTGTGTGTCCTACATGGAGAGTGTAGCATGTCTTCAGTTAGTAGTTACTTTGTATATGGCCCAAAGACGGGGCTCTGCATATTTGGCCTCAACTATGCAAGATAAAAATGCAGTAAAAAGGACATGAAAGGGAGACAGCCTGTTGGGGGCTACTGAAGAACACAGAGTGACAGAATGGTAGCAACAAGCTGGCCTTTCTCCAGCATTGCTTTTCTTGGATTTCTCACTAGAGCTGAGTTGGAAAGACTGATTTGGGGGGGGTAACGAGCCGTTCCATTCTTCATTCTTGTTAAACACAGAATTCCATCTCCAGTAGTGATCTGACTGACTGACTTTTAATAATACTCCATGTTGAGTACTTCATTTATAATGTCCTGTGAATTGGGGTTAGAAAGCAAACATAACTCCATCTGCCTTTGGGAAAGACTTAGAAGAAAGACTCTCTATTAGTACCTTGGTTGTTATTGCCATTGCATTTAAAAATCTTTGAGGGGCTCAGACTTTGTCATATATTATAAATGCAGTAAGGATGGGGACCATGTCCTTAAAGTATATCCCTAGGACCTGCACATATCTGACCTTGCTGCCCAATGAATAAGGAGACTACTTATCTGAAGGCAGGAGTGTCTTATCTTAAAAGGCCGATATTCAGTCTGTGGCATTTTATTTGGGTGTGGGTTAGGTTTAGAGATGGCTCCCTCAGTGCATGTGGCCATGTCTTCAATGGAGCCTGACTTGCCAGGTTTGTAGTGACTTCTAGTCTTATGGGGGCACTTTGAGGGTGGAAGGGGGCTCAGATGAGTGAAGTCTTCCTCAGTGCCAAGGGATGTCAGAGGCTTCTCAAGCCCCAACCTTTTTCCCCCATTACATGGCCATGGCAGGATAGAGAAGGAGGAAGTGGTCCATCATATGTTAACAGCTGCTTGCCTTACTGCTCAGGAGGTAGTTAGGAATTTTCAGTTCTTCTCCTATATTTATGTAAAACAGGAGCAAAATAATTGCCATGAAGGAACAGAGGTGTCTTTCATTTCATCTCGTGCATACATGTCCCTAACAGTTTTCCTTTAAATATTCTGTGTCTAGGAAAGTTGTGGATAATGTCAAGCCATTGATTGGAATATAGAAGTATTTGTCAGCCTTCCTATCCCTGAACAGGATGCAAATAATAAGTAAATAAAGACAACATTTGGTTTGTATACTCTCTGTATCTAATCTGCTCTGTTATTTCCTTCTTCGAAGTGTCTTTGGAAATTGCTTATCCACAGCAGCTAAAACTACACCTGCCAGAATTGCAGCTCAGTATTTGTTAAATGATTTTTCCTTTTAAAATTCCTGTTCCTATTGCCACAACTCTAATCTGGGCCACAATCAGATTAGATTGTGAGTTCAAATCCCTTTGGCATGTACACACACACAGTGTGCAGGCCTTCTGCACACTGCCTCGCTATAATTCCACCTTCCTTGGTATCACCCTGTTGGCTGTTGCGGGGTCATTCTGCTTTGAAGGCTGAGCTACTTCTATCCCTGTCCCTAGTCAGCTCTCCTGCCTGGCTTTGAAAGCCCACACGCACTGCCTGCCCGCCCAGCACCATTTTCACCCTGCTCCCGGTCCCCTGCGTGTGCTCTCCTCAGTCTTGCCTCACTATGCCTTCTCTGTACCTGATTAGCCTATCTTCCCTGCTTATCAAGTCCTAACCATTCTTTCTCCAACAGCCTGGACATACAGTTTAGGAGTTGTTTACTTGCTTGCTGTATTACCTGCATGATTTGGGGGTGGGGGGGATTGTAAGTTTCTTGAGGTTGGCATATTGCCTTCTTTTCTGGGTTTCTTTCAGCAGTCACCGTACATTGGTCACATTGTGAACAGTTAGCAAACCCTTGATTGACAGGCAGATCACTCTCTTACAGTCATTGGCCTAGAAAATATTGAGTAAGAAGCACTTTCCTACCCTCGCCCCATTTTGAATTCTTTTTCTGTAGGTCTTATTGCCTCTCAGGCTAAATGTTCAGGACATAGGTTATATAGATTTGGCTAGGAAAAGAAACTCCAAACAGTATGTTCTTAAAGCTTAATCTCATGGTAATACAAAAGAACCCTCTGCTCTTTGGAAGGTGAGGTGGGAGAGGAGAGGAGTATCTGTAGTTAGGTGCAATGTGGCGGTGGTAGTGGTCGCAGCAGGTATGGCGTGGTGGCCTTCCTCTGAACAGGAGGTGCTTTAGAATGGCTGAGGGCAGGCATAGACTGAGGGTAGATATGGGGTGCAGACCCTCCCGCCTCTCTGGCCTTCCCTTTTGTATCTCCTGTCTTTTCACTTCCACTCCCAAGTCTGACCAGTCTCCTGCCATGTTGAAGATATTGCCTATTCTAGTAGCATAAAGTGTGAGGAGGAAACTCTAAGAGTTGGTGTATGTGCTAAGAATGTGGGTTTTCGCTTTATCAGGAGCCCTGTTGAGCTGTTCTGGGCCTGCCGAGGATTGATAAGGAGCTCCAGGAGTAGATCCTGTGGGTGTGAGACTGTGTGCTCTTCCACTTAGAGAAAGATCATGGGGCTGAGAGTGTAGAAGCAGAGTGGGAGTTGAGAGGCTAGATCTGGAGATAGATGCCCTCACGGTCAGATCTTGACCGCTGCAGCACTTCCTGTTCCCCTGCCACACCGTTTTTCCTCCATAGCATGTATTTCCTTCAAACATGCTAGAGTTCACTTGCGTGTTGTCTCTCTCGCCCTCTAGAATGAAAGCTCCACGAGGACAGAAAGTTTTATTTGTTTTGTTCACTGTTCTAGCTCTAGTGTCTGACATCTGACACATAGTGGGTGAACAGTAAATATCTGTTGACCTCAATTCATTTATTCTGCATCTGTTATGTACAAAGAACCTTGCATGTGCACACACACAGGAAATAAGGCTTGAATTCCTGCCCGGGCCTCCCCACCTCCACCCATTGAGCTCACTGCTTAGGGAGGAGCAAATAGCGAAGTAATGACCTTACAGTGGGAGCAGTACTGAAGGAGATGAATAAACTTCTGTGGAGGTACAGAAGCAACTGACCTCACTGGGGGAGAGGGTGGGGCCGGGGAGCCAGCACAGACTATCTCAGCCTCGAAGGTAAGGGTGACTTACCTAAAACAGTTCTGTTCTTTGTGCACATCTTCTCTTCATCTTTTTCATGAGGCTAAGAGAGAATTATCAGCTTTCTTTTGCTAATCAGTCAGTCAGCAAATATTAAATTTTTTTTTTTTTTTTTTTTTTTGCAAAGTCTACTTCTAGGCACCATAATACTACTAGATCTTGAAGGAAGGGTTTCATGAGCTTTTTCATCTTCATGCCAAATGAATCCATTTCTTTTAACCTTTCTTTATAAGGCCTATCTTCCAACCAGTTAAATTATTTTTTTTTCTGTACTCATTCCAGTTTTTCCACCTTTATTTATCTTTATTTTTCTGTCCTAGAAAGACTCCGTCCTTACCGGGGGGCAGTGTATTTCCTTAACCTATGTAAAACTTTACTAGTAAAAACGATCCTGCCCCTCCTGCCTTCTCCAAATGGTAGGCAGTCATTGTAAATCACCTCTGGTGCCAGCTGCATTTTATAACAGGCCCAAGGGCCAGGGCCACCACCATCTAAGCCTCCTTCTTGTAGTCAGTCCTCGCCCTGCTAGCTGCAGCGTGATGGTGGCACAGTCCACACCACAGGTGGACAGTTCATCTGACCTGTTGAGGGATATCTTTGGCTTTGGGTGTAGAGAAGTGCATCTCTTCCAGCTTTAACAGGAGAAGAGAATGAGGATGTGGTCTTAGGCTGGCAGAGGAGCCATCTTTGGAACTAGGACAAAGTCATGCTGTAGCTTGGCTTTCTTTTCTTTCCCCTGTACCTGTTCCGGCCATTTGTCAACCTCTCTGTGGGGAGTGTCCATTCCACCTAGCCTCTGACTGTTAGGCATTTATGTTCTGGGGAACATGACACAGTTAATAAATCTGACCTGAGGACTAAAGTCACCCTAGTAAGAATGAGTCTTAGTTAATGGTGAGTTAGTGGATTGAATGTTCAGAGATTTGCTGAGCTTTGTATTGGTTCAGCTTTTCTGCAGGAGGTAACTGCTAGAAATTGATTTTAACAGGGTTTGCATTATTTTAGGGAAAACCTGCATGTTTATATCATGCAGGGTTCACTTAAGAGATCACATTGTACCACCTCACTGGATCCATTTATCCTGAAATTTTAGTTATGGGTAATGTGAAATAATTTAGTTTCTTGGGGATGAACCTTCTTTTTTAACTCCCTGGGAAAAGCTTGGTTCTTTTATTAGTAGTAGTGCTGCTTACCATTGAAGAAACTCTAGCTCTAGCTGTGTTCCATAAGGCTGTACCAGTTGATAAGCTGCCATGGTGGAATCTGCCCTTCCTCCATAAAGACTGTGCCATTTTATCTCCTTCAGCATTTTCCTTAGTAAATAAAAGCTTCTATTAAGATGAGTGTATAAGTTAGGATTAGTTTTAGTTGGAAATTGCAAAATGTGGTTTAAACATGAAAGAAGATTTTTCTGCTTTATATAAAAGAATCCGGGAGTTGGGAGGCCCAGAGCTAGTATGGCCAGCTTCATGGTCATCAGGACTTTGGCTCCTTCTATCTTCTAGAGAATTTTTAGCCCTACTAGCTAGCTATAGCATGTGGTCCACTCCATAGATTGACCGGTGAGAGTTTAACTTGACCTAACTGTGCTACCCTGACACATGATTCCATCCTTTAGGTTACCTCGTGGTTAAATGTGACTTCTGGAGCTCCAGCCATCATATTTCTGTTTCCAAGGAAAACACAACAGGGAGGAAATGGAGAGAAAGACAAAAAGTTGCTCTCCCATGTGATACAACTCCTTTAAAGGAGTCTTTCTGGAGGGCTCACACACTTCTGCTTACATTTCATTAGCCAACACTTAGAAACATGGTCACAGCTAGCTTCGAAGAAGCCTGGGAAATGTGGTTTTATAACTAAGCACATTGCTGTCCCTGGAGTTCTATTATAAGAAAGAAGTTTTTGCTATAGTTAGTATGTCTAGCATAAATACTTTCTACTTCATGTAAGTCTACTTCCTGCCCTGTCTTCCATGGACATTGAGAGGAGCTGAACATAAACACAGCGATTCTCCAGATACTTTTTAGCTGTCCTTGCATCTCTCCTTTGAGTTAAATAATGATCCAATTGTAGGAGTCAGTTGGAATCCCAGTGGGTAAGAGGGTGCATGTATCTGGGTGACATCTTAGTCAACAGCAGTGGCAGCGCAGGCCTAGGCATACTTGGGAGGTTGCTGCTCTTATGTCTCTGGGCTCTTCCTCCCTTTCCCCTCTCTGAATCCTAGTTTGTTTAGAAGTCGTGATCTTGCTGTGCTACCCTCTTAGCTTCATTGCTTGACTTAACCATTGTAGGACCTCGGAGGAGTGGATGCTAGGTGAGCACACAGCACCTTTGAACATGGTGGATTAAGCCAGTGCAGACTTAAGTATGAGAAACTGACAGGTGTGTTTATGTCCCTCTTGGCAGCTTCTGTCCTGCAGCTATATCTCCTAAAAGATCAGGAATTACAGAGGACACAGTCTCAAGAGTCCCTCTCTCTGCTCATTTTCTCCCTTTTTGCACATGCACATACACCTTCGCAAACATTGTTTAATGGTCCAAGATTTTGGTTTATGACTAAAAATCTGAAATTCTTAAATTCTCTGGACTCAAGTCCTTAGGAAACCTGGATCCTATACTCGGCTCAGTGAGTTAGACATCTCTTAGCTCTTTTCCAATTTGAATCCTCAGCAACTCTGTGATGTCAGCTTGGGGATTTTCAGGCACGAGATCCATTTCCATCTCCCAGCCTGGCTGGAAGTTGCCCAGGAAATGATCACTGACACATTGAGATACATAGCAAATAGAGCTGTTAAGAGAAATGTGGGGTTCATCTTAGAAAACGTTGTTCCTAGCAGCAACTCAAAAGTGTGAATTTGTAAAAATTAAGTACAATGGGATGGTGATGGTGGGAATAAGTGCATGAGTGAGTGTAGGAGACTGTCTTGGCTCTTAAATTTTAATTGGTTCTCAGCTGGGAGCATTTCAAGATGCAGACTGCTGCACGGAACTTCTTCCAGTGCTGGATCTACCTTGGGTGAGTAGTCACAGCTAATTCCTCAGTGTACTGATATTCACATCCTCTCCCCGATCAGGACAGAAGGAAAGTTCCCTGTAGAGAGGGGAATGGGTGGGCATGGATTTCACAGGAACCAAGGCAGAGAGGGAGTGTTGGGGGTGCAGCAGACACATCTGAGGTTTAGGTTAAGTTAGGATAAGGCTGGAACAGGGCCGTAACTGCCACTCCCAATCTGATCCTGCCTCTTTTCTATCCCAAACCATGGGAGTTTTAAAGAGTGAGAGGGGAAAGGAGATGATAATAGCTAATAGTCAGCATATATTGAGTACTTGCTTTGTGCTAGGCATTTTAAATGTCTAAATGTATTGTCAGTTAATCTTTAACAAGAATCTTATTGTTTCAGAGAGATGGAGTGATTTAATTAAAGTTAAAGTCCCTAATGAGTAGCAAATTCATTAGCTATGGCTAATGAGTAGCAAAACCAGGATTTGAATCTAATTCTGTTTGACTCAAAGCCTGTGCCCTTATACTCATATCAGATGTCTGCTTCTCCCTTTTTATTTCATTCATTCAATAAATGTTTGAGTGCCCACTGTGTTCTAAGCAAACAATGTTCTAGGTGCTGGAGATAATAGCAGTGAGCCAAACAGATAAAAATCCTTACCCTCATGGAGCTTCCGTTATAGCAAGGGGTAATTCTCCACCTTCGTTCATGATCATTTACTATATTACATCTTTCTAACCCTATATTTTATATAAATATTGCGCTTCTTCTCCAGAATATTTCTTTAATAACTCTTCTTTTTTTCAGATACTAAAATGAGGGGTTTTTTATTTGTTGGATAGTGGGATATTGATCCTTAATACACCTCTTACTCCCACAATCATCATAACCAGTCATGGAGTAGCTAAGATGGAACGCCTTACGAGAGGCCTGAGAGGCTTGAGTTCACCGATACCTGCGATCTGGCCTCGCCTGTCAGGTCATTTCCCTTCTTTCCCAGGGAAGGGTATTCCTAGCTTACGTGAAGTTGCATTGGCTCCCTTCTCTCCCCAGAATTTGTTTTTCACGTGAGCAAGAGTGCGGGTCAAGAAATCAGTGATAATGTTGTTTCTTGTGAGCTTTCTTTAGGGTTGGTTTCAGAGAGGTTCTTGTATTCAGTTTATTTTTTTTCCTCTGGCATCTGGTTCAGGCAAGGTTAGCTGAATGTTTTTGTCTGCCTTCAGATCAAATTCAGGTGCCTGGAATAGACAGTTTCTATTTGATTTAGCGGAAAGAGGAGGGAAGATGTCAGGAGACTACTTTCCACTAAGAATAACATACTAAATAGGCCTTAGAGTGAGTATATTCATCTTATGTTCATGAGATCTGTTGAATAAAGGATTTCAAATTTAATGTTGTCATCAGTTTTCTGATGTTAGGGATAGAAGGCAGAGTCCCTGTTGTCGTCATCATCATTGTTATCTCCAGCCTTGGCTGAGTGTCTCTTATGTGTCAGGCACTACAGTTAGCATTTTACATATATTACAGCCTTCCTCTGAGGTAGGTGTTATCTTCTTTTGCTAGAAAAGGAAACTGAGAAGTTAAGAAGCTCCCCAAAGTCACATGGATAGGGAAGGGACAGAGTTGGAGTTGAACTAAGAACTCCTAGGCCCCAAACCCTTGTGCTTTTTCTAGGACTTCACACATAGCCATCTGGTCGTCGGGTACATCCTATAGTGCCAGGTGCTGTGCCTGGGTCATACTCCTCAGCCCTCTCTAGGATGTGCCAGCTTCTATGTGGACGTCTCTCTCCACAGCTTCCTTACCTTAACAACAAATCGTAAAAGCTCAAATTTTTTTGCAGTATGTGTTTGAGTGGTTGTTGAGCCTCCTCTTTATATTTGATTTTTCCCTCTTTCTGTTCTCACTCCTCTTCCCTCATCCCAGATGTACCCAGATTGGCTTAGTTCTGCCTCCTCACCTCTAGAATTGTGGCAAATTTCAAAAGGCCTGGAGAGTGGAATGTGGTGGGAGATTTAAGGAGGAGGCGTGCTGCCTTTGCGTGTCAGAACTGATCACTTACTCCAGAGGTTTGTAATCTGGATGCTGGTATTTCCTTGGTAGTGCCTTAAGGAAATAAAAACATAAGATTGTTGAAAGGGTCTGGAGAAAAGTAAATGGGATACTGGGGAGGCAGGGGGACACCTACACCTATTTCAGTCAGAGTAGCTTTTACCTCTTCTAGATGTTGGGGACTGACTGGCTGCTAACCAAAGGTTAAATCACTTAGCTAGTCCAGTCCTGTCTTTTTACGGAAAAAGAATCTGAATCCTTGCCCAAACAAGTGTTGTATCTAAGTTTGGCTGGTCTAATGAGCCATTGAGTCAGTGCAGGAATCTTGTTCCCATTCTTCAGGTCAACTCCACTTTGGGTTTTCATATGTCTGATAATGCAAGTGGAGTTCTAAGTGATTTGACTCCAGCAGGGCACCTTCACAGAATGTTAACATATTGATTCTTTAGAGGTGAATCCCATAACAGAAAAATGTTTGACTTCATGGCAACCTTTAGCAGTCATTTTATTCCTCAAAAGTCATGTTTGACCTTGACGGTTTCTTCTTGGTGCTTTGAGCTTTTCTTTTCATGAAAGCGATAATATATACTAGATGTGTACAATGGAGTACTGGTATGAAAGGAAGAATATCATAAAGGGCCTTTCTTATTTCTCGGACCCTTTAGGAGTAAGGAATTGTATTTTTACAGTATTTTACATCTTATGAAACGTTTTCACACTGCCAAATTTGATCCACAATAGTAAGGTAGATAGAGCTCGGATTGTAATTTCCATTTTGTATATGTGAAAATGGATTTAGAGAGGTTATGTAGCTTATCAAATAACAGAGTCCTGTCATACCATCCTGCCTCTTCAGAATAGACAATGTCCACACTATAAGGTCATCAGGGTGACCTTTCCTTGCTTTCTGGGCATTCATTTCTGTTTGCTGAGGAACTTTTTGGGAAAGGTCAGTGCCACTTTGTCTGAGACAGAGGAGGAAGTGACCCAGCCAGGAAATCAAGCCACATCACCAGATGGCACAAGTAGGGAGACCACTATTCCGGCCCTTCTGCAAGACTTGTGTTAGGGGCCAACAGAGGGTGGAGCTGACAGTGGGATTTCCTTTCCTGCTCATTATGGATGGTAAGGATTTAAATATGTCTTATGAGACATTGTTTGGCTACTGGCTGAATGTATGCCAAAGTTCAAGGCTTTAAACTGAGTATCACTCATGTAGCTGAGTAGTTGGTGCTGCCTTCTGCAAGATGTTCATCATGGGTGTCGTCCTTTACTAGATCAGCAAACTAAAGTTATTCCCTACCTCAAACTTATTCTCAGGCCAATCAGTAAGAAACTCAAGGCTTTTCAAAGAGAATTAAACAATTTTGTAATTCCTGGCAATCAAGTAGCGTTTCAGTTAAAGAGTATTTTTATGTTTTATTAAATAGACATCTATACCCTGAATGACCTGTGTGTTCATGCTTCATTCATCTTTGCCTGAATTTTTTCCCCCCTCTTTCTAAAATACTGTTTTCTCTCTTCCCAACACTCTACCCTAAATTTCTCCAGTTCTACTCAGTCCTCTAAGACAGGGGTCCCCAAAGGCTGGGCTGCAGACCAGTGCTGATCTGTGGCCTGTTAGGAACTGGCCCGCACAGCAGGAGGTTAGCGGTGAGCGAGCAAGCAAAGCTTCATCTGAATTTGCAGCCACTCCCCAGTGCTAGCATCACCGCCTTAGCTCCACCTCAGATCATCAGGCATTAGCTCCTCATAGGAGCACCGGTCCCTGGTGCCAAAAATGTTGGGGATCGCTGCTCTAAGGGCTCTGTTTCCGATTCAGTTCTTTGCCTCTTCTACAGCACCCCAGCCAGGTAGACCTTAGAAAGACTTTAGCTCCTTGATTAGCAGCATAGGAGATTGTTAAAAATGTAGCATCTCAGGTCCCACCCAGACCTACTGAATATGAATCTGCTTTGTAACAGGATTCCTCAGTGATTTAGTGATTTGTGTACATGGAGAAACATTTGCTTATAGGTCTCATGTATTTATTTATCACCTTTTATTATTAATTAACTGTTTCACTATTTCTTCCTGCCCTTTATAAATTCTTTTTTTAAATCTCTAATATTTGATACAACCTTGACACAGAACAGGCACTAATCAATATCTGTAGATTGACTAGAAGTCACCATTTATTTAAAAACTTGTCAGAGCATGTAGGGACTTGTATGAGAGGTGTGACATGTGTGCTCATAAAAATTTGCTGATAAAAGGACAAGAAAAAGTAAGAGAGGACCCAATAAATGTGAATCTACCAAGTGAAGCAATGTTTGTAGAGGGACATAGGCACTGGAACCAGCCAACCTTCAGTAGGTAAATTATCTCAGTTCCATCACTTACTGTCTGTGTGACCTGGGGGAGTTGATTATCCTCCCCGAACCTTATTTATCTGATCTCTAAAATGGGGTAACATTATACTTATGTTACTGAGCAAGAGCTTGCTGCCTGATGCGCACAGAAGCCAATACTATGGCACTGGCTTTAGAGAAAGTAAAAAGCTTTCATTGCGAGGCTGGACCATCATTTCCTTCACTCTTGATCTAAAATAAAGTAGAGAGTATGCCTTGTTTTATGCATTGCATTTATTGCACCTGCTATGTCTGAACCTTGTTATAAGTCATGTTAACATTTTTTAATTCTTGAGGAGATTGAGGCATCTTCTTATACTTACAATTTTACAATGACAAGTCAATAAAAAACCAGAATTAACAGAATCCACTTTTCAATACATGTTGGTGATTCTGTAATAGCTGCATGTGTTTAATACTGTGAGGTTTCGTGAAATGAGGGGCCACATCTGGGAGTTTAGAGAGAGGCAGGTATCCTGGTGTTTTCCTCTGTCCTTACAGGATCTCTTTCCTCTGACTTACCTGCTTTGTAAGGTAGTAGGCTGGCAGTCTCACTGGAGTTGTGATTATGCTGGTGGGCAAACTTGGTCCGTAAGGTCGAATGGCTGTCTTGGCTGGTTCAGCCAAGGGGAAACTACGGGAATACAGGCTGCGAGATTAATGTGTGCAGTAGCTGTGGGCTTGCCCGAGAGAACAAAGAGGAGGTGTGCCAGTCCAGCCATGTGGCACAGCAGCTTTGCTCTAAACTTAGATGGGCAACAATTTATGTATAATATTCCTCTTATGAAGTCACACGCCTTCTTTCTTTGTGATTTAAAAAATTTCTTCCCACTTTTACTCTTTAAAGTCTGAAGTGCAGAGAGGCAATATCAGGCAATACCATTCTGCTTGGTGTTAGGATTCTGAGCTTTTTCCAGAGCAGTTTGCGGGAGAGCAGAGGGAGGGGCCTTCCCAAGGGAGGAGGGCAGGAAGGACCAGGGGCTAAAAATAGACAGCTTATAAGAACCTGCTTACTGCTTTCTCAGTCAGATGTGGTCCTCCTGTGATTACCGAGCTCTGAGTATAGTGTGCTTTTGGAACAAAGAGAAGAAAATAAATCAACCCTCATTAAAAAGAAGAAACAAACATCACTGCAAAATACAGGCTTTTTACTTTATGTTTCAGATAAGAGGAATTTGGTGGTTTTGGATGTGTATTCTCTGGTAATTCTGGGTATGCATGTGTGTGTGTATATGTGTCCACATATGTGTAGCAATAAGAATGTTCAATATCAGGTGCTGTGACATTCTGGGATGGTGGGTAGATATTCTTACAGCAGCTTTCCCGAGAGAGCCTTTGCACATATAAAGACATATCCCATTGACAAGGCAACTCTCCTTACCCTAAATGGAAGAAACTCCCTGGGTCCTGTTTGTACGGTAAGTGTATAGCCTGGGTCATTGTTTCACACAGGAGGTGGACCAGTTGCAGAGCAGGAGATCAAAAAGTAAGCTGTCCCAGCTATCCTAACATGATCTACAAGCTGCCTCTTATTCCCTTTTTCTTTTTAGAAAGTAGCCCCCCTCTCCCCCCCACCATGGAAAATGAAATCTTCTCAGGCTTCTCAGGCCATAAAGCAGATACAAAAGGAACTGCTCTGGTTAAAGCTGGTAAGAGTCTTTACACTCCCTGGGACAGAGGAACGCCAAGGAAAACAGCCAAGTACTTGAGATGCAACCTGCTTTAGGTCGTTTATGCCTGCCTGCTGCATTCTCTCCTAATGTTTAATACCCTGTTTTTGTCAGGGAGGATGTTCTGTCCTGACTTTGAAACTAGATTTTGAACAACTTACTAAGGTTATTGCTTTTATATCCCTCTGGGCTTGTTTCTGCCTTTTCCTGTCACCTGATAAAGTAGCTGTGCTCCCAGCAAACTGCCCTGAGCCCTGATCTGCCCTGCTGCCCAGGTGGCTGGTTCTTCCAGGGTACTGAGTGATAGTGAGTGCTTTGTGGTGCTTGGCCTTTATGACTCATTTCATTCTTTTTATCTTGGTCTGCTAGCTTAATACAGGCTCTTCTTTCTCTCACCCCTTCTTTCTCTGATCTCTGGGCAGAAGAGAAGCCTTGTCTGTGGTCTGATGCAGTGGGCTGGCCTAGAAAGGCATTCTTGGTTGGGTGGGAGAGCACATAGTGGAATTGGGTCACACTGGTGTTGCTGGCAGACTTGGGAGGACACTGCTGTCACAGAGCCCCTATCTCTCCCTGGGCAGTGGGGGGCACATTACCTGTTAACATCCAAGTCTCAAGGAATGGCTTTTCTGGTAGAAGAAAGCAGTTCCTCTTGCAAATCTTGCTGTTGTTTTATTTGAAGAAATCTGAGGATCTTCTTACTTTATGCCTTTGTTCTGGCTCTTCTTTTTCCTATAATGGGTGACTGTCCTACTCCCATGATCCAGTGTGGGTAGGTGCTGAGAAGGCTCACAGCAGATGTTGGCACTCATACTGCAGAGTGACTTAGTCAAGGACCCTGCTTTCAGACTAGGCCAGGGTGAGCCATGTCCAAGATGTCCTCTGAATTTAGATTTTTATGTACATTAGTGGTTGAGAGAAAGGGAGCACAAGCCCTTGGATGGTTTTAAGACTTAGGCTATCAGCTGGCAGTCTTCTCACTCCACTACAGGTCAAATGGAAGATGGCCCTAAAGGGATAGACTAAGCCCAAAGTTAATATTAGATCATATATTTATTGGCTTAATCTTAATTTTACATCTAGTCATACTGTTAAAAAAAAGTTTCACTGTTCATGCGCAAGACATTTGTATTTAATTCATATTCATTTTTTAATTCACATTTAATTTGATACTATATTTATCATTTATAGTAAGGTTTAAGAGCTCAGAGGGTGCAGTGATATCAGAAGTAAATAGCACAGTGATTTCTTAATAACTGTCCCACCTCCCACCAGCATGGTGTGCCCGATCCTCAGATGACTGTATGAAGATCCAGCATTAGACCATCAAAAGCCTAGGCATCTCCTAACAATCAGGTGCATCATTTTCATTTACAAATGTCATTTCTCCTACATGCTTCCTCATGTAGCTGTAGGTGAACTGTGTAGTGCCCATCTCTTGAAACCTAGTTGCTTCTGCCTTTGATCAGAGCTGAGTACTTGTCCTCCTTGCTGCCTGGCTATGCCCAGTTTCAGTTGATACATTCCCAGGAGAGCTGGCACACACCGTTGCCAGGGTGAACTTTGCATGGAATGTTGCCTTTGTGCTATTAGCAGAGCGGGGGCCGGGTCGGCCATGTTCTCCCTGCCTCCGACTTTATTGTTCAGGACTTAATGTAATAATATGCTTGAACAGGCGGAGAGACCACATTAAGCTGGGCTCTGCAGTTGTAAACAATATTTGCTCTGTGAGTTTTCTTCTTCACCCCCTACTCCCCTGGAGCCCTGTGCCCTCTGCCACTGCCACCCCCTCTCTCCTTGCATATTCTAACCTTAGCTAAACAGCTTCATTCATAAGATGGTCAGTGTTGTCTGGGGAGAAGGTGGACTGAAAATAATAAGCTGTGGCGCACAAGTGTAAACTATTTCCTAGGTAGAGATTTTAACTAATGTCTGGATAACCAAAGTATTTTCCTTTTATCCTCCACTCCGTTTACTGCTTTGGAACCCTGTTTGAACACGCGTCTGCATGCGTGCACACACACACGCTCAGCTAACATAAAACAACTTGACAGGGAGGACTAGGAAGGTTCCATTCCGTGCCCCACAAAACAGAGGCTTCTGCTGTCAGCCTTGGCAGGAGTGGGAGGTGGCAGGGAGACAGGGGCACAGGTGTAGGGACCTGGATGGTCTGTTCCTTACCCTTAGGGAATTGTTGGGTTTTCTTTTTTCCATGTTACTCCTCCCTTCTCACTTTCTTCTGTGATTTAACATAAACACAGGATAAAAGAAAACCCTCCCTCACATCTGCCACTGCCTTTTGCAATTTGACAATTGCAGTGGTTGGTTTCATAGACAAAAACCTGTTCCTTCTCTGTGTTGATTGGTGGCTGATGATGTCATGGCATAAAACTCAAACTGATTGTTTTCTCTGTGGGACAGGCCCCAAAAAACAGACAGCAGAGCTCTTGATCTTTTGTTTTCTCCAGTTCATGCTTTCAAACAAGATGGAAAAAGGTGAGAACAGAACCCTGGCTGCAAATCGCTTAAATTTATTCATACAACTCCGTCTCAGAGACCTAGAGAGGGACCTCTCACATGTGGAAAGAACCTTTGTTTTTCATGAAAACCCATGGTACTTTTTGACTGAAGAGAATTTGGTCTTTCTGTTTTAATCTTGTCTACTAAGAGAAAAATAGAGGTATTTTCAAAGAAACCGTGTTCTACTGGCCCAAGAAAGGGTAGGAGGAAGGATTAATTCCAGGAAAATAAATAATTTGAAAAATTTCACTTGGTTTCTTGCAGAGCTTGGGAATGCTTGCTGTCAGCATGCTTCCATCATAGAGGTAAACTTCAGCTATATAATGACAGCTCTAATATGTGGATTAAGGGAATGGTGCAGCCTCAGGGTATTGCCTCTTCTCTAAGGAGCTCAAGGAGCAGAAGTTATGGGTGAGTTCCCAGATAAGAAAAAGCTGAAAGAGTTCATCACCACCAAACCAGAATTACAAGAAATGTTTAAGAAAAAGCAGGAAAAATAAAAAAAGGGGAATAAGAAAATATTGCAAAGACAAAAAATTCTCACTGACAAAGGTAAACCCATTACAAAAGCAGTGAATCAACTAACACTAAAGTACAAAATGTTAAAAGGCAAAAAAAAAAAAAGGAAGAGCATGTGTAATTACAACAGTAAATTAGGGGATATACACACGCACAAAAGAAGTGAAAAATAATGACACAAACATAAATGTGGAGGGCGTGAGTAAAAATGGTAGTGATTTTAGAATGCGTTCAAACTTAAGAGACCATCAACTTAAAATAGACTGTTATAAACACATCTTGGTGTATATGAAGCACATGGTAACCACAAACCAAAAATCTGCAAGAAATATACAAAAAATAGAAAGGAATCGAAAAACAACACTACAGAAAGTCATCAACATACAAGAGAAGACAGCAAGAGAATAAGAAAGGAACACAGAACTACAAAAACCATCAGAACACAATAAAGTGACAATAACTACACACCTATCAATAATTATTTTAAATATAAATGGAGTAAATAAATGCTCCCATCAAAAGACAAATGGATAAAGAAGATGTGGTACATAGTAAAATGGAATATTACTTGGCCATAAAAGAGAATGAAATCTTACCATTTGCGACAACATAGATAGACCTAGAGGGTATTATGCTAAGTGAAATAAATCAGACAGAGAAAGACAAATGCCATATGATTTCACTTATATGTGGAATCTGAAAAACAAAACAAAAAACAAACAAACTCATAGATACAGAGAACAAATTGATGCTTGCCAGATGGGAAGAGGATTGGGGGTGCTGAGTGAAAAAGGTGAATGGAGTAAGAAGTACAAATTGGTAGTTACAAAACAGTCACAGGGATGTGTAAAGTACACCATAGGGAATATAGTTAATAATATTGTAATAACTATTATAGTGCCCGATGAGTGAGTGCAAAACTTCTTGAGGGGATCACTTCCTAAGTCATATAAGTTATGTTGTACACCCGAAACTAATATAATATTGAATGTCAACTGTAATTGAATTTTTCATTTAAAAAGAATGAAAAAAAAATTAGAAGTTACTGGCAAGTTTCCTCTTGAATGGGCTTCATGAGATTTGCTTTTACCTGGGACCTTCCTGGGCCTACTGTGGTACAGATAGAACAGTTGGGCCATTGGTGAATCTCATAAGGTAGTACCCTTCAGGACTGCTTTGATTGACATCATAGATTGGGCTTGCCTTGTACTGACCAGCAGGATTACTAGAATTACTAGACACTTGCTATCTATAGCTGCTCATATCATCTGGAAGCCTAATGGAGAGTCCCAGCAGATAGCGCCAATGAATGAAGCACCTAAATGAAGCTCTTTTTCATCAGGGATCCACTGGTGACTACCTTTAGACTTGGTGAGGTCTCTGATCATCTGAAAGTCTTTCTCTTTAGATTTTATATATGATCTTGGCTAAAGGAGCCAGAAGTTACCTCAGGACACAGTTCTTTCAATCCACCTTTCTTTCTTCAGACTCATGGTCATACCTGAATTAGCACTGGCCTTAATGACCATTTCTATGAAGCTTGACCAAAAAAAGTCATACCACTCTGGAAAGTGGAGGAGGTGAAGTATGTCTGGCAGGAGGCATCCTTGGTGGCACAGAGGGCTGGACAGGCGCCTCTCTCAACCCACAAAGCTGTCCTTGGTGAGGCAAGGCTATATTTACCCTTCTCAGAGCACCCAGGACTTGGATTTGTTGAGTGAAAGGAAACTCTAAAGCTGACCTGGCAGCCACAGTCACTCATGTATGGTCTTCCTTCACCCAGCTGGATTGTGCTTAATTCTGTGCTTCCTTACAAACGTACAATCACTGAGCTATCTTTAGATATGTTGTGGTGTAATTTCATCCCAGGAGAGACAGAACATTACAGCTGGTTTACATTTTCCTGAACAAAACATACACACTCAGAGGTTAGGCACATCATTTCCTTGAGTTCTATGGAATATTACTCAATTCTTTTGTTGGACAGTTTCCTTTTGGTATTGTTATTTTAAGGCTGATGATAGTAGAGATTTGCTGAATAGGTGGTTGACTTGTGTAGGGAAGAAGGCTCATTTGAAGGTAAATGAACCTCTGATTATTCAGCCAGATGTGTGCTGCCCCGGTAGCAAGTTAGAATTATGGTGGGGGAGGGAGTGGGGCGTGACATACATCTACCCCATGCCACCACAGAGATTCTGATTTGATTGATCTGGGATAAGGCATGAACATTGATGTATTTTTTTAAGTTTCCTGATGATTCTAATGAACAAATAGCTAATCTCAGAGTATAGTAAAATGTAATATTTTTTCCTTTTTCTCCCTTTCTTAGTTCATACATCCCAAAAGTGGCATATATGCAGCACATGATCATTCTTTCCCATCATAAAAGTATGTTTCATAAATTGAGAACTACCATAGTGTGAATTTTGTGAATATGATAATTATTATTCTGGTGCGACATTTGAAGCTCAACTTGTCTCTGCTTTCCCTCTTTTAACTTTCATCTTTTCAAGGGAGCCCCTCGTGTTCTGGGAAGAATTCAGTTGCAGAGTTTACTGAGGGCCTTCATAATCCACTGGGCCTCTCTCTGAGCCCCAGGCACTTTTCTCCAGAAAAACAGAATGGGGAAGTGCTTATGGTGCTCAAGACCTTGGCCTGCTGTCACCTGTATCACTGAGTGAAAAGCTTCATTTCCACGCCTAAGAATGGCAGTGGTTTTCAGCTTGGGTGACAGTAGACATTGGAGCTTTTGTTCGCTTCTCTGATGATGGAATCTCTCTGGGCAGGAGTTTTCTGAGTCCCTTAGGGCAATGACAGGCCAGAGAAAAATGGTATGGAACAGCTCTGAGCCTCATTTCCTCCCCAGTAACCAAAATAAAGACTTATTAAAGATCTAAGAGAACAAGGAGAACTGTGGGGTATGGTCAGTGCTGAGCAAGTACCTGCTATGCCTGTCATAAACTGGGTGGAAGAAGTGCTCTACTTGGTTCATTTGTCCTGTGCCTCTGGGCAAAACTGGATATCTTGTACATCTTTAGTGGGCAGGTAGGGAAGGAGTGGATTGACCCATCATTCTGCCAGGGTTCTGACATCTCGAGAGTTTACAGGGCTTTGGGCTTGTTTTGTGTAATTTATCAGATCCTAATTGACTCTCTGTGAACATTTGACACTGGCCTGTCAGAGGCAGAGTTTACAGCTTTTCTTTTGAGGAATTCTTGCATAGATCTTGAAAATGTTCTTTAACTGCATATTCTCTACCTAATTCTTATCCCCTCCTCAGCCCATTTTCTTTTTCTGATACCCTCTGAGGCCGCCATTGCTTTTGTGTTTACACAGCCTTGGGTTTATGCTACCTTTGTTTTTTCCTGCATGATACACAAGTTTGTTTGTTTGTTTGTTTTGTTTTATTTTATTTTTAATTAAGTTTATTGGAGTAACTTTGGTTAATACAGTTATATAATTTTCAGGTGTACGTTATCATTTGACATCTGTATATTCTTTTGTGTATTTAACACCTAAAGTCCAGTTTCCTTCAGCTACCATATATTTGATCCTCTTTACCCATTTCACCCTATCCCTAAATCCTATATTTGACCCCCTTTACCCCGTCTACTTCTCCCCTCCTCCCCACCCCACTAGTACCCACTAGTCTATAGTCCATATCCATGAGTTTCTGTTTGTTTGTCCTGCTCATTTGTTGCTTTTAGGTTTATATCCCACATATAAGTGATATCATGTGATTTTCAACTTTTTCTGTCTGGCTTATTTTGCTTAGCATGATTGTCTCAAGATCCATCAATGTTGTCACAAATGGCAGTATTTCATCCCTTCTTATGGCTGAGTAATATTCTATTGTATATATGTACTACTGCTTCTTTAGCCAATCATCTATCGTAGGACACTTCGGTTGCTTCCATGTCCTGGCCACTGTGAATAATGCTGCTATGAACGTTGGTGTGCAGATATCTTTTTGGATATGGGTTTTCAAGTCTTTGGGGTAAATACCCAGTAGAGGGATTGCTGGATCATATGATACATCAATTGTTAGTGTTTTGAGGAACCTCCATAGTGTTTTCCATAATGGCTGTACCAATTAGCAGTCCCACCAACAGTGTATAAGGGTTCCTTTTTCTCCACATCCTTTTCAACATTTGTTATTACTTGTCCTGTTGATTATAGCTATTCTAACAGGTGTGAGATGGTATCTCATTGTGGTTTTGATTTGCATTTCCCTAATAGCTGGCATTGTTGAGCATCTTTTCATATATTTGTTGGCCATTTGTATGTCCTCTAGGGAGAAGTGTCTGCTCAAGTCCTCTGCCCATTTTTTGACTGGATTATTATTGTTGTTGTTGTTATTGAGTTGTATGAGTTCTTTGTATATTTTGGATATTAGGCCCTTATCAGAGGTGTTGCTTGCAAATATATTTTCCCATTTAGATGGTTTTCTCTTTACCTTGTTGATGATTTCTTTTGCTGAGCAGAAGCTTTTTAGTTTGAGGTAGTCCCATTCATTTATTTTTGCTTTTACTTCCCTTGCTTTTGAGGTCAAATTCATAAAATCCTGTGTAAGTCCAAGATCCTTGAGTTTAGTTCCTATGTTTTCTTCTATGCATTTTATTGTTTCAGGTTTTATATTTAGGTCCTTAGTCCATTTCGAGTTACTTTTGGTGGATACACAAATTTTTTTTATTTTTTTACTTCCAAGTATGTTATATTCTTCCATATACTCTGTATATCATGAGCTTGCATATTTCATGAAACTAGTCTTTTCCTGTTCCCTTTGATCTTTGGGTTTAGTTTGACTATTCTAAAGTTGTATTGTATGAATTTAACAGCCTTCATCAAGACAAGTTCTCTACTTTGTAGATTTATTCAGAAATACTTTTCACCTATAAGATGTTGTGTTTAACTGGCCCCGAAAGAGCAGACATTAAAATGGCAACTGATTGATCCATTAAAAAAATAAGACCTTGGGCCTTAAAAGTCCAGGTATTATATGAGATGGTGGAGAGGCAATGTCTGGAAGAGACAGTGGGAATCATTGGACACCAAGCACATCAGCTTCTAATAAAAAGGCCTTGCTTGGAAAGACTCTAGAGGATGTACCTTAGGGACAAGTTCAGTTGAAGTAAGGATACAAATAAAGCTCTGGGAGATGAGGCTGAATATGGAAGGGAATTAGTGGATATGAAACGATTATTTATAGAAGGCACAAGGTTTGATTTGAGGATTGAAGGTAAGAGAAGGAATAAGGAAATTCAGAACATTATGGGACTAATAGTATGGTAATATATGGAGTTCAGGGGGCTTACACACTTGATGCGACTATTGAAAATAAAGATAAGAGGTTTGGTAAATTTTGTATCAGTTTTCTTTTAGAAGAATGAGCATTAACCTAGTGGTAATCTTGATCACTTATTACTCCTTATAGTTGCTAATTTTTTTTCACTTTTATTCAAACCAAGTCACAGCAAGCTGAGTGATCATCATTATTAACAATCTCTTATTAATTAGATACAGATAAGATTAGACATTTTTTGGTATTACAAAATAAGGTGTTTAATTTAGATTATCTTTGGTTAGTCATGAAATATGATGTTTTATTCTCATTAAATAAATTAGGCAGATCAACCTAACTAGAGCAAGTCAGTTACCACAGTTCCAACATTATGGTTTTTGTTTTCTTATAATTTGTAATGAAATTAATATTACATATTTCTTTTGTTTTGAAAATATAGAACATGTGTATACCTTTATTGAAAGGCAAAGGTGAAAATATTGAAAGGATTTAGCAAATAAATTATTCATAATTTGATTATTTCATTTTGGTAATAAGGAAGAATAATTGTGCTGTGTGTTTGAGAAATCAGGAGGGACAAAACAGACCTTGACACTTCCTTGCTCAGACTTTTTTCTTGGCCTCAGAGTTATGAAGTCCAGGGGCCTTCTCCATTGATTAGAAGGCATGTTTTGGTGTAGAAGCAGTACAGGACTGCTGGTTGTGATGACATGACTTCTAGGACTACTTGGAGGAGTATTAGTACTTCGTAAATACAGTACATCCTCCATGTCTGCTTCAAGGGGCTTAAATCATTCGTGTGTGTAATAGGTAAGGTCCCAGATGTCTTTTGAATGGGTGTCTTAATGTTTCCTTGGTACTTAGAGTGAGGTAACTTTCTGGCAGTAGATAAGCAGTAGTGGATGGTACTCTGTGCTTTAGTGGAGAGCAGTTGCTCTAATTTAATGTAAAGATAGGAGTCTGATTTCCCAAATCTGCCCAGTCAGGAAGGGTGTTTCATTGAGTGTGAAAGGAAGGAAGTATTTGTCTAGCTCCTTTGGAATGATCGATGCCACCTTTCAGAGTTGCAGAGATAGCCTGCAGTTAGGTCTGTTCTTCACAAGGTAAAAAAGTTGAGTCAGAGCCCCTTCACCTGGCTGAATTCATTGTCTGTAGTCCTCTCTCATGGGCTTCCTGTCCTCCGATCTCAGTGTTTGTTCTCTCTGAGGGATGACAGGGATGCATGGCCATCACTCACTCCTATAGTGCCTTTATATGGAGTAAGAAAACGCACCCCTTCTTCCGAGTGGATACTGCTTCTCCCCAAGTATATGATGTACTGAATGGGGTTCTAGGCTGGATTTCAGCCCTTGTTCTTCCCCCACCCCTTTTTCCTGGGGAGCTCATGCTGCTGTACATTGTGGCCAGGGCAGGAACCTGGTATCTGTTCAGGGTCATGAGCTCTAATGCCTGTGTGGATGTGTGTTTATCCTTTATTATTTGTTACCCAAATGATTTTTGCTCCAAATGCTGAATGTCCTTGAGATTTCAGCTAGAGCCAGGAACACTGGTAGGGAGAGTAGTGCACTTAACTTTAAAAGTGGGAATTGGTCTCACCCTCTGCCCAACTTCCATTTAATCCCTTCAGACTCTGATCAAAAAAGTTATCAAAGAATCGTCTTTGACCTAGGGACTCCCAGTTCATCTTGACACCCAAATTTTGTCCAAAATTGCATTTGGCACCAGAGTAGAGCACAAGTTTCTGCCAAGTTTAATGTTGGTAAGGGCGGCATGATGAGGACCCCTCCCCCCGACCACCCACTCTTCACTCTACCCCAGATCTGTGCCTCAGACATGTGTGGAGCGGCTCCTTTCATAGCTGAACCCTGCTGATCTTGGCAGATTTATAATAAATCAAGATACTGAGTGTCTGAGGTTCAAAACTACTTCTTTTCTCACTGGGTACTCTGCTCTCCTTATGGAGGTATGAATTTGTCTTCCATTTTTGACACTTTAGAGCTCTTTGGGAGGAGGTGGGAATAATTGGGGCTTTAGAGTGAGGCACTCCTGGGCTTGAATATTGTCACCTGCAGCTTATTAGCTGGGCAAGTAAATTACCCTCCTTAGCTGGGCAAGTAAATTACCCTCCTTAGTTTTCTTGTCTGCACAGTGAGAATCATAAGAGTTCTTACTAGGATTGTTGTGAGGACCAAATGAAAAGATTTCTATGAAGTGCCAGCACAATGCTTGGTACACAGGGGAGTTCAAATGGTAATTGTTATTATATTCAACAAGAGATGACTGACAGACTTTTTAGGCCTCCTCTTCCAAAGCAGGGAGCATTTATAAAGTCTTACACTTAGCTTGAAAACTGAGTGCCATAACCATTTACAAGAGGGAGAAGAGAATATGTTTTTTCAGGGTGGTTTGTTTGGTTCATTCATATCTTGTTGGCTTTAATGATGAGAATAAGATAAGACATGGTTATTGCTCCTAGGAACTTACACTTCTGGGGAGACAGTCATATAAACTGGTTACTGGAGTATAATCAAACCTTATGGGTGCCATGATAGAAGTCACTCAGGGATATGGTAAAGTAAGCAATCTATCTTTGATAGCATCATCCTCTTTTTTCCTGCTTTGGGCTGAACTTATCTTTTTACAGTAAGTATGGGACTGAAGTAGATGGGGGAAAGCTAGACTTTGGCATTATTTAATTAAAAAAAAATTCTTGAAGGATTGATGGGTCCTTGGAAGAAATTAGAGTAAAAGAGTTAGGGAGTATTTCTTTGGCTTACTTTGAAGTAATGACATAAGGAAGCAAAGGGAGGTAATGGAGAGAGTTTAACCATGTAACCATGGTGCCATTGATAGCTTATTGTGTGACTCAGGATAAGTTATTTCATCTCTCTCAACTCCTGTTTTCCTTATATGTCAGGAGGGGACATAAGCATCTGTCTTCCATACTCATAGAATGTGAGGAGTAAGTAGGATCATTTATGTGAAAAGTGCTTTGGGAAGCATCAAGTGCTATCTACATAATGGTGGAGTTGAGAGTACGTAGGTAGACATTTCCCCACTCTCTTTATAGAGGAAGATAGCATTAAGAAACCTGTGAAAGAGTTCAAGACTGAGCACATGCTGTTCCCTCTTGTCTTTCAGACCTCTGCTCTTAGTTACCTGCTCAGAAAAGCTTCCATGACCAACATATCATTCTAAGTCACTGTAATCTGTGCATTACCTTCCTGGCTCTCATATTTTGTAATTATATGCTTGTTTGCTTACTTGTTTATTGTCTGTATCCTTCAGCAGAGAATATGCTCCCCAAGAAAGGGCAGATACTGTGTTTTCATTCACCATTGTAAAATAAAAGCCAAGCAAAGGGCCTGACATATACTACACACTCAATAAATAATTTGCCGAATGAAGTAAAAGGCAGCAGTGAGGACACATTGGTCTTCTGTCTGGAAAACAGCTACTTTGGAGATGCACAGATTCAGATACATATTCTCTTCTTGTGTGGGTACCCAGATGCAGAGAATTGTCCGTACCTGACCCTGCTAAAGCATCACCAGATTGCAGGTTCTAAATGCCACAGGATGGATTCATGACTTAACTCTACCCTATGCCCAAGTGGCTCTATCTGTCCTCTAAGAGACCCTAAACTCACTTGCATTCAGGTATACATTTAATGTGGTGAGTCTGTGCCCTAAAAAGGGAAAACTCACCCCGGACTCTGGAGATTTGATAGCTTGCTAGGCAAGAAGCATGTGTCCTATGTGCTATTTATAAAATGCACCACCCTAGCTCTGGTCAAAGACTGCGCCCATTGGGCTCGCATCTATCTGCCAGATCTTATGCCAAGTAGCTCTGTGTCAGGGTATGTGAGGTGGAGCCTAGATTCCATTCATGTGTCTGCTGGGTAATCCTCAGATTACCGTTCTAGCAGGACCCTGAAAAGATGCCCTTTTTGGTTTATTTTTCACTTTTTAAAAAAATGGTAGTGTAATATATGTTTTTAAAGTATACGAATTTTAAGTTTACAACGAATTTATGTATATATATAAACATCCATATATATCTGACAGGATTCAGTTACGAGTCGAGCCACTATGAAATTGTGGGGATAAGGGATTTATTGTAGGAATTAGACTTTACACAATTATGGGAGGAGTTGAGGAAGTGAAGGTCCAGATAGGGGTGTTGGAAACCAGAGAGGAGTCACTAACCAGTCAGCCTGAAGTCGGCATGGGTAGGCAAATCAAAGCTTATAGGGAAATCTGAAAAACCAAGCACATCCAATGCCCGAGCAGGGCCATCAAATAGGAGCTTCTGGAGAGCCCTGTGGGAACGTGTTGCCTCTGGATAACTTCTGTCTGATTGGGTCCACAGCCAGTATCTGGTGTTGGGCCTGGGGCTGTTGTTGGTTAGCAGGGTAGAAGAAAATAAGAACTTGCCAGGCACCTCTGTCTCTGTCCATCACTACATTTGACTGCTGAGACCTTCAGAAAGTAACGGCCACCGCTTTAATTCCATCTTGCAAATCTCATCAAGGTCTTCTTTTGGCTAATTCTAACTTAAAACTCTAACTGGAAATTCTAGGAATCCTAGTTCCCAGCTTAACCAGGCTGACACAGCACTGTCTGGCATACTGTGTAACCACCCTCCAGATCAGGGTTCCAAAGGCTCACTCTTGGCCCTTCTCACATAGTAACACCATCTCACGATCCCCAATCACTATTTTGACTGACTTCTCACTGCAGTTGGTTTGTTCTTGCTCTTTATATACATGCAATGTGTTCTTTTTTTGTATCTGCCTTCTTTTGCTCAGAATTGATCTATGAGTTTCATTCACGTTGCTCTATGAGTTTCATCTATGTTGCCGCATGTTACAGTAGTAGTTCATTCCTTTTCGTTGCTGCATAGTATGCCATTGTATGCCTATAACTGCAGCTTATTTCTCATTTTGCTATTTTTGGTCATTTGAGTAGTTTCCTTTTTTGGAGTATTATGAATAAAGCTGCTATAAATATTCTTGTTTTTGTCTTTTGGTCAACATAGACATTCACTATTTGTTTTGGATTTTCCCCCAAGAATAAAATTGCTGAGTTTTATGGTAGACATATATTCAGCTTCGAAAGCTACTGCTAAACAGTTTTCCAAAGTGGTTGTACCAGTTTACAGTCTAAGTGTTCGACAGTTCCAGTTGTTCCATATCCTTGCCTACTCACGATATTGTCTGTCTTGAATTTTTGTCATTCTAATGGGTGTGTGATGGTATCTCTTCGTGGTTTTGGTTGACATTTTCCTGATGATTAATGATATTGGGCACCTGTTTAGATAGATGCTTTTTGGCAGTTTAGATATCTTCTTTTGTGAAGTACCTGGTCATATCTTTCGTCCATTTTTCATTGGGTGTCTGGTTTTTTTTTCCCCCGTAATTGGTTTGTACGACTCCTTTATACATTCCAGATATGAGACTTTTCCTGGTTACAAGTAGCCCTTTCTTTTTAAGCAGGTATGTTCCTTCTAAAGCAGGGGACAGATAGGGATTTCGGAAGTTGTGTATTGCTCCTTTTTCAGGGAATTAATACAATGTACGATTGGAAGTTAGCAACCCAATTAATACATGGTTTTAAAAATAAAATATTGGACCCACAAGTATTTCTACTGCTTTTTAAAGATATAGTTTATCTTGAGCACTCAAAGTATATACTCATAAGCCAAAAATTTAATTCATTCATGGAGATTTGAATGTTGGTTGTGGGTCTGACACTGCTAAATGCTAAGGATAGAAACTTAACTAAGAGAAACATGCTGTCCTCTAGGAGCGCATGGTCTAGTGAGAGGTGTTTGGGGAACAGAGGAAAGGTCTGTACCTAGGAAGAAGGAATGAGCAAAGTTGTTCAGAGAAGAGTTCAGAGAAAATGTGAAACTAAAGCCCTGATGGATGAGTAGGTTCATATTCATCACCTACCTTAGTACAGAGAAGATTGAAGGAGGATGAATATGTGTGCATGGGTGGGGAAGCATGTTTTAGTCTGAAGACAAGATGTATAGGAAAGACCATGGCATGTCCTGGAGCAGCAAGCAAATGCGAATGGCTGAAGCAAGGGGTACACGTCGGGAAGTAGAGAGTGATGAGAATGGAGGGGAAGCAGGTGCCAGCATGGGCTGGCAGCCAAGGAGTTTAGTCCGTCAGTGAAATGATGTCTTTCAAAGTGTATAAATAGGGGAGTGGAATGATTAGATTTGTTTAGAAAGATCACTTTGGAAGAAACATGGTATATGAATTGAAATTTCCAACTTGAGTCAGAGTCTATAGACTTGTATACCCATATTCATAGCAGCATTATTCACAATGACCAAAAGATGGAAACAGCCCATATGTCCATTGATGGATGAATATATACAGACAGTGGAATATTACTCAGCCATAAAAAAGGAATTAAGTTCTAGTACATGTTACAATGTTGATAAACATTGAAAACATTATGCTAAGTGGAACAGGCCAGATAAAAAGGGATAAATATTATACGATTCCACTTATATGAGGTACCTAGAATAGGCAAATTCATAGGAACAGAGAGTAGAATAGTGGTTACCAGGACATAGAGGGGAGGGGGACATGGAAGAGTTGTTGTTTAATGGGTGCAGAGTTTTTGTTGAGGGTGATAAAAAAGTTCTGGAGATCGTGGTGATTGTTATACAACATTGTGAATGTACTTAATGCTACTGAATTGTACACCTAAAACTGGTTAAAATGGTAAATTCTGTATATCTATCGATCGATATATATATATATATATATATATATATATATATATAACCACAAAAAAAATAATTAAAAAAAAAACCTACATGTTGGATCTACATGTAGGATATGTCCAGGAGACAGTTACAGAAATGGTCCGGAATGAAATAAAAAGAAAGAGAGCCAAGGACAGAAGATTGGGAGCCCCATTATTTATCAGTATGGCAGAAGTCAGAGGAGCGGCTAGAGAGAAACCAGAGGAAGCGAGTTCAGTTGTATAATCCTTTGTCCTTTGCCAAATTGGCCTTTTGGTTGCTCTTAGTGAAGTCAAACTTCTCTCTTGGGGTTTTCCTTCTCCAAGCCAGGCTGTTCTAGAAGGGCACGGGCATCTTGGAGTGCTGAGATGAGTAAGATGAAATGAACTCAGGGAAGGATATTCATTTCCAAGCATTTCAGCTGTGTATTGGAAAATCGTAGACCTTTTGTCTATCTGTGCTAATTTTCTGATTCCACTATCCCCAAGCCAAGCCCAGTTGCACGCTTCTCATGCAGGGGCAAGATGCCTGTGACTTCATTCTCTGCTCTGCTCTGAATTCTTCCTGTTGCCAAATTGGCAGCAACATCAAATGGATGCTACCTTCTTTCTTTGTATCCATCAGCCTCTTAAACCCGACTAAACCATACTTGTCCTCAGAGTTTGGAGTTACCAAAAAACCCCTCTAGAGTGATGGAAATGTTCTAAAACTAGATTGTGGTGATGGTTGCATAGCTTGGTAAACTTACTAACAATAATTGAATTGTGCACTTAATACAGATGAATATTATTGTGTATAAATTCTACATCTCCTCCAGCTCTTAGCACTGTGCCATCTCTCCTGCCTGTGTGCTACTCTTTGGGGGCAGCCAGAAGCCCTACTCAAAGTCCTAACAGTTCTTGGCCAAAGTCTTGCAGAGTTCTGATGTCAGGACTTTGGCACAGCCTGTGACTCTCACCTGGCTCCTTTCCATTTGCCCTGCCCAGGATATCTAGCACCTACCCTGACTGGCATATCTACCAGGAATAAGCAAGCCCATTTCTGTTTGGAGGCTTAGGCTCAGGTTCTCCAGGCCCCAGAGGCCCATTTAATAAACTTTATGGTTTATTCAGGTCCCATGACTCTTTTTTTTTCCCCCTTGCTTTTTGATCATTTTATTGCTCTGTTAACACCCAGGTTACAGGGTAAACAGAGAACTTCCAGGAAACAAAATCTCTAAGTATGGCCATTTCTCAAAAGTTCCATTTGAAGGTTCACTGGGAGAGGAGGTTAATTAATGATTCCAGTTGTCTCTGTATTTGCTAACCTCTTCATCCTCTTCTGCTTTTTTCCCAAAAACTATCTGGGTTTTGAAAATGAGATCAGAAAAGTTTTCCTGCCTTTTCCCCAAATGCCACTCTATCCAGTTGGACTATAGTAATGTGAAACAAGTTTGGTCCACTCTCTGATTATTACTTTCTCTTCAGGAGTTACAAGCTTCATGATGGCAAAGATCTTATCCACCTTCACTATTGTATGTCAATGCTTGTCACACACTGGGTTGTTAAAAAACAAACCTGTTATTAACAGAGGTTGAGGTTTGAATATGAACAAGTGGGTTAAATTGCCACACAGGAGGCAGGCAGGCAGAGCAATGAGAGGATACCTTTTTTGATATCATTCTGGGATAGTTATTGAATTCCTATTGCCCTCACACTGTAGTGTAGTGTAGCCAGCCAGTCAGTCATCAGAAGCCCTTGCATGTAATAAGTTAGGCAAGTGTTTAAAAAATCAGGTAGTAGGCAAAGAACAACTTGTAACCTGAAACTCTGTTCCTGCTGGACCAGAGAAGGATGCCTAAAGGTGGCACTGGCCTCTTGGCCATCAGGTGTTGCCATCGTAGGATAAAGGTAGATGTGCAATATTGCCTTTAGGCCCTTTTGGGACTATGCCACCTAATCCTTTTGGTGCTGAATTGAGTAAAGATTAATTAGTCTTCTGTAGAAAAACTTTGGTAGGTTGTTGGCCTTGAGCCCAGAGTAGTGGGAATTTTGGAGTCTAAAGGTCTCATGGCAGTTAATTTGGGGCATTTGGTCTTGGGAAGAATGAAACTAGAGTTTTGGCTGTACCCCATCACCCCCTTGGCCAGGGTGGGAGGTCATCCCTAGGGTAATGGACTGGCATAAGTAGAAGTTGTGGACTGTACACTTTCATGAGCCTGCCAGGGAATAGCTTGGAGAATTTGCAATATTCCTTAAGCATAAGAAAGAAAAGCTTGTTGTTATTCCCTTTCTTTGGATGTTTCATTTCTAACCAAGTGGACTCTTTCCCATGTGAAGGGGTTGGGGATGTAGCTTCAGGAGTGAGCATCAGTGTCTGCTCAGCAGGAATCAGTAGAGGGTGGGCCTTGAGGAGCATTTGATCCAAGGAAAACTTATGTTTTGTTGAGAAAATTATGCCTGAGTACCATACCTTTTTAAGCTAATTTAGGAGGGAAAGTATATTCTATAGAGCTGGTTTAAGATTAGCCTTCTTGTTTTCTTTCTGCTTTGGAGACAATTGAGGTTTTCTCTATGAAAATAGTTGAAAAAAGTCAAGGCCTTTGTGCCAGCTAGCCACACTCCCTTCTGTGGCCTGGAGCCAAGGCAGATCTAGTCAGTTTGCTTGATGCTTGGGGTAGAAGTAGAGGGGGCACATCTACCTTGTTGGAAAATTAAAATACTTTTCCTTTGTTAGCTGCCAGCCTCCTGAAACAGCTTAACCATTCCTATTTTGCAGCCAGTCTCCTTAGAAGAGGACATATTTTTCCTTGGGTTTATCTCCTCCTTCCTTCCTCATTTCCATCTCCAAGAACCCTGTGGGGTATCTTATGAATCTTCTCCTAAAGCTTAGGAGCCTTGAAATCACAATACCAGTGACTTAGGGATCCTCTGGTATCTGAAAAAGGTGAATATCATCCTAGAATGTGAATTGAAAGCAATAGTCTTTTTCAGAGATGCCTTAGGGAGCTCAGTTTTGCCCACTTCCTTGTTCTTCTCTTAGCCTCTAAATTGGTAACAAGTTAATAAGGAACTAATCATCACATAAACACCTTTACTCCTTTTCTGTACTTCTGTGACATTAGCTATTATGGCCCAAGCAAGCCTTTCATGTATCTTTTCCTTCTTTCCTGGCACCTGCTTTTCTGCTAGCATATGTACTAATTTCAAATATAAAAATAAAATTACTCTTCCTGCTGTCACCACATGAGCTGATGGGTAGATGGACATGGATGTAATTCCAAAAACAGGTAGGAAGTATTGAAGGGGAGGTATATAGCAAGGTGAGAAGAAGCACAGAGGAGAGAATGATTTCAGCTTTGTCTGTGGGTTGGGGTAGATCGAGTCATTTCAGCGTAGTCTGGAATGAGTAGTAGGAATCTCAAGTGGACAGAGAGGAAGGACATGTTAGACAAAGGGGAACAGCAGGAACAAAGTTGAGGAGGCTTCCAAGACTGGGGTACATCTCCAAAACTGCAAGTATGGCTGAAGAAAATGGTTTGTATTTGGAAGCATGGGAATAAGGCTGTTGCTAGATCTTTATGGGCCTTTTGAACCTTGCTAAAGGTTTGGATTATTTCCTAAAGACAGTGAAGAGTTGTGATGGGATCACATTTGTTCTTTAAAAAGAACACTCTAGCACTCATGTGGAGGATAGATTGGGAGGAGTTAAGATTAAGAGGCTATTGAATAGTTCAAGTTAGAAATCACGGGTGCTTCCACCAAGATAATGGTAGGAAGATGAACTTTATAAAGTAGAAGTCCTAGAGAGTTAGAATCAACAGGACTTTGATTTAGTTGATTGGATTGAGGAGTGTAGACAGAGAGGGTCTGGGATGACCCCAAATTTCCATTTGGTGGGTGGATAGTGGTGGCATTTAACTATATGAGGGGCTGTGAGTTGGGAAAAAAGAACAGAAATGTTCCGTTTTGGATTGCTCAGTTGAGGTACCTGTGGGATATCTAGATGAAGATGTTTAGTAGCATTTGGATCTCAGGAGCAAGGTCGAAAAAGATAAAAGTTTAGGAGTTGTTAAGTTTTATGAAAGAGAGGAGCAAATGAACAAATTGGAGACATCTCAGAGAACTGAGCAGCAGTGAGAACAGTAGTAGGAGAAGCAGGAGTCAGAGCCGAGAGAGGAAAGAGCTACAGAGAGGAGACAACTAAGAGGATTGAAAAGTATCTGAGCCAGCCATTGTCAACTTCAGTAGAGTGTTGGAGACAGAAGCCAGATTGGAGAAGGAATGAAAGATGAACAGAAAGGAATCATTAGGAGATCATAAAGTGGTGACAGCAAAAATAGACAGCTCTTTCAGGAAGCTCAGTTAGGAAAGTAAGAGGGGTAGCCAGTAGTAGCTTGAAGGGCATACACATTAACGGGGGAGAGAGAAACAGGGCGGCGGGGAGTGGGGTGGGATTGCTTAAAGATGGGAGAGACTCCAGCATATTGGTAGGCTAAGGATAAACTATAGTGAGGAAGTTTAAAATGCATGATGGATAGATGGTGGTGATGTTTGTACAACAGGTAAATGTACTTAATTCCACCGAACTGTATACTGGAAAGTGGTTAAGGGGATGGGCTGCACAGCCTAGAAGTTGGGGAAACCCTTCTCTGAGGCAGGGGAAGGGTAAGGACTCTTAATTGTGAGAGCATCCTTGTCTCCCCTCTGGACCATGTGAGAGGCAAGGACATTGAGACTGGAAGAGGGGGTCTGAGAACACAGAGCCAGGTTTACAGGAACTAGTACAGGTTCCTTAAAAGAATAACTGGGCGGTATTGAGGCCCCACCTGTGGTTGGAGGTGGTGGTGTAATGTAGCCACGTCAATTGGCACTGCTAACTTTTTTTTTCTCCAGCAGTTCAGAAAAGTTGTTTTTGTCTCATCCTTGTTCCACTTCTGAAGTTGGTGTTTCAAATGTCTAGGGATCTGTCTCGATTTGCCTCCCTTGCTCTCCACCTAATCTCCAGCCAACCTTATCAGAAACTGGTGAAGAGTGAAATGCACAATAACACTTTCGCTCCCCTTTGTCATCCTGCCTTGAATAAAGAAGTGCTGCCTTTTCAGACACCCTGGACCTATGACAGCTCCGAGGTTTTCTGCCGCAGATTTTAAAAACACAGACAGCTTGGATTTGGAAATATTATGGGCCTCTCACTTATCTCTGGGGAAGTGTGCTAGAGGCTGTCGTATAGCATTTCATGACACTGATACCACTCTTCTTTTCCAGAAACCAGTTTCTTTTTATAGAGGACAGTTACTCTGAAACTATTTGACCGTCAAAAACAAAGCTGCCTCCAGGTCTTGGCTCCTGTCCTGTTCTCTTCTCCTGCTGACAAGAACAGGTCCTAAGCTGAGTGCAGGAGTCCGCTAGGCAGAGCTTGTGTAAGGCGGGTCCAGAGCAGGTAGTGGTCATGAGAAGCAGCAGGTCTCCAGAGGACCAGAGGGCAGAAACCACCTGGATTCCCCTTGTAAGATTCCTAGATTTCCATGTATGTGTTCCTTCTCCTTTCACTCTGCTGTCACATGCCTGAAGACACTCAACCCATTTTCATTTAATATGACTTCTGTCTCATATCCTAACAGAATTCTGCCTGACTTCTCGGCAGGCTGGAGAAGTTCACCTTCCTATCCATTCATTCATTCAAGAGATAGTTGTTGTGTACCTACTGTGGACCAGGAACTATTCTAGGCACAATGATATGGTAGTGAACAAAATGGCAAAAATCTTTACCCTCATAGAGCTTACATTCTGTAGAGGAAGACACAATAAATAAATAACATTTATAGTATGTCAGGTCGTGTTAAGTGCTTCAGGGAAACCAGAGAAAGAGGATCAGCAATGTGGGGAGTCCATTTTAAATGGTGTGGTCAGGGCAGGCCACACTGAGAATTTGAATATTTGAATAAACACCCAAGGGTGGTGAGAGAGTAAGTCATGTACATGTCAGCTCCATTAGGAGGCTAGCGCCCTTGGAGGCAGAGAGGTTTTTTTCCTCTGTTCATTATATTAGAGGCTAGAAAAGTACTTGGCACATAATAAATGATCAGTAATATCTGTGAATCCATGCGTAGATCTGGGAGAAGAGTATTTCACACAAAGGAGCAGCATGTGCAGAGGCTGAAGTGTGGGAGAGATGTGTCTGGTGTGTATGAGGAATAGCAAGGGCTTAGGTTATGAGCAAGGGTGTAGCAGCAGGAGGAGGTGAGAAAAGTAGAGTGTGAATGGGGTGCAGATCTTGCAGGGACTCCCCAAGACCTTTTTAGTGGTCCATGAGGTCAAAAGTACTTTCACAATGATACTAAGGTGACGTTATTTGCTTTTTCCAAGTTTGTGTGCTCATACGTGTACAGTGGAGTTCTCTAGAGGCTACATGATATGTGCTGTTGCAACAGATGGAATGCAGAAAGCAGATATGAGAATCCAGCTGTCTTCTTAAACCAGACATTAAGGAGATTTGCAAAAATTTAAAACAAGGTCACTCTTCTCATTAAATATTTGTTTTGGAAAATATTTTTTCCATAAATATGTTAATTATGTTACTGTGTAATGGATTGTTGTTTTGAAAGAAATTAATAAATACTGAAATTTTTCTCAGTTTTAACTTCGAATTAGTAAATATTGATAGATCTTTAGGTCCTTGGTATTTTTAAGGTATATAGAAATCCTGACACCAAAATTTTGTGAAACATTCTTATTGGGCCTTGGAGGCCATTTTAAAATGTTTGTTTTTATGCTAAGATGGGAGCCACAGCCATGGCTCTAGCTGAATCAAACAAGATGAAATTTAGTGAAGATAGTTAAAAAGTCCCTATAGGTCTTGAAAACAACAAAGCACATAAATACAGAGTGAGGGAGACGTATTTTAGAGGCAACACATTAGTAATAAGAGGACTTTGGCGTTTGTACTATGTGGTGTGTGTAAACAACTAGGGGCACATTCCAGTCAAGCTCTTTTCTTTTTCCTTGGAGTTTACAGTACTGAAAGAGGTAGACAATAAGCAAATAAATCCATATATACTGTGTCAGGTGAATGCCAGAAGAAAAATAAAGCAAAATGAAGGGAGTAAGGAGTGATGGAAGGTGGGTGATCTTTCATATAAGTGGTCAGGAAAGTTTTCTCTAGCAAGGTGATATTTGAGCAAAGACCTGAAGACAGTGAGGAAGAAGCCATATGGCCATCTGGGTGGAGAGCATCAGGCAGAGACTAGGAATGTCAAAGACCCTCAGTGGGCAGCCTGCTAAGGGTGCTTGATAAACAAGAAGGAGGCCAGTCTGGCTGTCACCTAAGGAACATAAGGGAGGGTGGTAAGACATGAGCAAGGGATGGGACAGGGGCAGGTCACTCGGAGCCTCATAGGTCATTTTAAGGACATTGGATTTAACTGAGATGGAAAGCCATTGGAGCATTTGAGTACAGGCATGACCTGATGTGAGTAACATTTAAATGAATGTTCAAGCTGCTGTGTGGAAAATATTCGAGGTTGGGGTGGGGGGATTTGAACAGTGGAAGCAGGGAGAGGCTATTGCAGTAAGTCAGGGATGGTAGTGATGATGGAGACTTTGACAAGAGTGGCAGAGAAAGAGATGGTGAAAAGTGATTGGATTTGGGCTGTCTTTTGAAGATAGAACAGACAGGAGTTACTGAAGAATTGACTATGGGATGTAACAAATTAGGATAATTCCAGGGTATTTGGATTGAGCAGCTAGGTAAATAGTGGTGCCATTGCTGAGATGCATAATACTAGAGAGAAGCAGGCTGGGGATAGGAATGGGAATCAAGAGCTTCGTTTTGTGTATGTTTAGTTTGAGGTGCCTGTCAAATTCCAAGTAAGCAATTGGTTATAAAAGTTCAGAAGGAAAAAAAGAAATATTTAGGCGCTGCTATCTCTATTGTTAATGCCATTTGAAGCCATGGGACTGGAGGAGATCATCGGGGCAGAGCTTTTTCAAAGTAAGTTGTGCCTCATGAATGGGTCATGAAATCAATACAGTGGGGACCAGCAATTTAAAAAATGAAATAGAACAGAATATCTCAGTAGTAAGGGTAAATTTTGTCTTGTGAAAGTTTTTAAAAATTACAATTATATAAACATATACATAGAGAGAGATAACTGTGTGTACAATTTAAACAGTTTGAAAGCCACTGATGTTTAGGGAGTGGATGTAGATTAAGAAGACCCAAAGACTAAGTGATCCCATAGTCATTTCAACATATAGAGGTTGGGGATATGTGAGGGACCAGCAAAGGACACAGGGAAGTGGCTAGCAAGGCAAGAGAGTAGTATCCTAGAGGCCAAGAAGAGGGGTGATCAGCTGTGACTTGCACTACATGTGGATAGGTTGAGGAAACTAAGACTGAGAATTTGGCTTTTATTGTTTGGAAATTATGCGTGTCCTTGAGGAGGCATTTCCATGGAGTGGTGGGGATGAAGCCTAATTGTTGTAAATTCAGAAGATAGTGGGAGAAGAAAAAGACCAGTAAGGCGCTAGCATCACCGCCTTAACTCCACCTCAGATCATCAGGCATTAGATTCTCATAGGAGCCCTGGTCCTTGGTGCCAAAAAGGTTGGAGACTGCTGTTCCAGAGCACCTTTATGGGACCTTGCATTTTCCCCAGCAGCTCTACAATCATCTTTATAATGATACTGATATTCCTTTGGACTGCTGTAGCTTTGGTGTTCTCTGAGCCCTTGTGCTGCAGTGGCCGTAGAGGTCATTCTGCAGTGGCCCTAGAGGTCATCATGCACAGCTGCCAGCCAGATCACGTCCTGAGTCTGCACAAGTATAGGTGGCTTAGTAGTCCTTTAGTCAACAAAACCGCATGGGGCGCATATTATATGCCTGGAACTGGGTACAGAGTGCTGAGTAAAGTAAATGGGAGCCCGTTCTGGTGGAGGACAGCTTTTGGCTGCACTTTCACAGAACCTCAGTGAGCCTTTTCTCCCAGTTAGAGGCCCTTTTGTCACCCTGAGAGCCTGGATCATAGCAATGCTCTCAGATTTGTGGAGCAGGAAGGCGTTGGTCTTTTAGTCTCTTTGTAACTCAGCTATGTACTCTTGATAGTGGTTAGGTTGGGGTTCACTTCCTATCCTGCCCTGACCTCCTACAGTAAATGCTGTAGGATTAGGTGATTCTGAAATGCTTTGTGATTGACTCCTTGAAGGTGTTGCTGATGGCTAGGGTACTAGAGCCTGCTGAAGAATGCAGACTGATAACTACTGTTAGTACTATTTTAGTTGCTTAGCTTTTCAGCAGCCAATAGGAAGAATTACTGTGCAACCAGACCACCCTTACTACCATTTATGAAAGGGCTTCATTTCAAAGGAGCAGATACAGCGATAAATTGTGAGAAGAAAAAGAATCCTGTATTGTGTGTCCTTGCTAAATTTACTTGAAACTGCATATCCATTGATAACTGGACTGCTATCTTCCTAGCAGACAGGATCTGTCTGTGGTCTCTGTAGACCTGCCAGCTCTGGCTCTCAGGGAGCAAGGGCCTGGAGCATGCATTCTGATAAGCTTTAATTTCTCACACTGTATTCCCAGGTGGTTTTCATAATGGTTAAGGCCTTAGGCTCTCAAGTAGACAGATATGGATATAAAAAAACATGGCTGCACTGCTTTCTTCCTGTGTGACCTTTCAACTTCTTTAGCTGCAGTTTCCTCATCTGCAAAATGGAGATAACAGATTTTTACCTTATGGAATTGTGATAAAGATTAAACGAGATAAAGTATGGATCTTACAGCTAGTAACTTCTCAGTATGTTAGCTGTTTTTGCTGTTATTAGTTGAAGTCCTTACATCTTTCTTGTTTTAACATCTCAGTTTGGCAGGAACTTGTTAACATAAATTTTATTCCTTTAGCCCCTCCCACCCAGTGCCATTATCACACCTTCTAGAACAGATGGAATGGGGAGGGTTAAGAGTAACTATAGAACAAAGAAAGTTTTGAAGCATTTTTCTTTCAAAAACCAAAACTTCTGAGCTCTTTCAATCTGTTATATAAATTGCCATTTATTTATTTAGAGTATAACCTTTTGTTGCGGTAATCATAAACAGAGTAGTAATAACAATATTACCATTTATTGGGTCTATTGGGTCTCACTATGTGCCTGGCACTGCTAAACAGTTTACATTCATTACCTCAATTCTTGCAAAGCCTGCAATTCGGTGGCTATTACTTCATTACACAGATGAGGAAACTGTAAGACATAGGCCTTGACATTGCTCTTTTTGACTCCTTGTTTCTCAGTTGTCTGGGGCATCAGCATTGCATTTACTGGGTGTTTGGTTCTTACTTGGACTTTTTAGTGTTTATTTGGGTGATGACCACAAGGCAGAGGTCACTTCATTTCTGATTCACTTCATTTCTCCATTGTGTAGGTATTCTTAACTGGCTTTTCCTAAAGAAATATGTAAGTAGTTAGCAAAGAGAGTAAAATAAAAAGTTAGAGAAGGTATAACATAGGGGTTAGGGCCACATCAGTGTCTTTCAGAATTGGAGACTTGGAAGAGACGCGGGGGCTGATCTGGTCCAGGCTCTTCTCAGAAACCCCTAGAGTGGGCCATTCCACAGCCCCAAAAGTAAGGTGGTGTGAGAATTCTTAAAAGTGCTACATTATTGCTAGTTGCTCTTAAAATATCACTCCCTGCGCAGGCTGACCATATCACTGATACCGTTTTGGGTAGACATTAGAAATCTCTGTAACATCTATCCCATTCTCTTCCACCTCCCCAGCCACACAGGCCAAGGCTAATGCTTCTCCCCAGAACTGGTCCTTCCAGTATGGAGCTGTTGAGCTCCCATACAGAATCCCATGAGGGGATTCTGTTCTCATCAAGTCCACAGGAAGAGGACATTTCCACTACAGGTCAGGCTGTAGCTACAAAGATCTCGTACCCCTAAGGACGCTGCCAGTCCTGGAGGAATGGCAGAGACAGATGAGGAGTCGTGCCACGTGACGGAAGAGCAGCTCCACAGACTGGGCAAGGGCATGGAGATGAGGGTGGGGCTGGTTTCCTATTTCCTTGGCATCCTGCTGAGTGTCACTTTGATGCTAAATAGGATGGAAAATCAGAAAGAGCCGAGAATGGGATACCTGTAGAACCAAAAATACATAAGAAAAACTGCTTTCCTTACTGTAGTTTGAGCTTGTTCCTGGGTACCCAGAGAACCTTATCTAATGTCTGTGAGAGACAGAGAAAAGAAACTATTGGTCCAGGAGCTGGGAAAGCAGTTCGAGGCAACAAGGAGTCTCATTCCCAGGTGGTCTGATTCAGTCAGCTCATTGCCCTCCCCCCGGCCCCTCCACCCCAACCAAGCAAGGGCCTCAGTTTCCCTATCCACAGAAGACAGTAGCCTGAGCAGGCCTTGTTTCTGAGGCAAAACACAAAGGAATCTCTATGATCTGAAGGCATTTTTCATCTAGGTTTCCTCCCAGTGACATTCCATAATACGCTTCCTATATGCCTACTTCTAAGATCTACTTAGACAAGTCACACCTCTGACTGAATGAGCTAGGAAAGGAGTATTTCATAGATTTTTTTATAAGATTTAGAGATTTGCACGTCTGCCAGTATATTAATGGTGCAGTGGCTAGGGAGAAAATTAACTAAACTCAACTCTGGTTTCATACTCTTGAAGAATAATTATTATTTTGTTGTTTTGTTTCTCTTACCTTTTTCTGTTTTTAAAGCTATTTCTCTATCCCTTGAATAACCACCTACCTATACTAAGAGCTAGAGGTTGAGTATTCTTATAACCAACCACGAGTCAATGACAAGAGACTTTTTGCTCTTGTTGTAAATAGAAACATAAACTCTGCTCCTGCATGTACTCCATAGGCAGTCTCTCCAGCACTTTACTCCACAGCCAAGGGATGTGCAGGGCTTCTGAGTCAGCCATCAGCTGCCACGGGACAGAACATGCAGGATGTTGTCAACTGGCAGGAATTGCACTGATGCCCTGGGAGCTTGGCATCACCTCCTCTTCCCTCAGTCTCCTCACTTCCCTTATCCCTTCCTTCCACACCTTGGCTTTTCAGTCCCCAGGATTCTGGCACCTTCCGGCCAGGTTTCCTGGTCTCTAGGTTCCTGTGATTTTATTTTCCCAGGGTACTGGAAAGTCAAGTACACAAGGGTGGTCCAAAAGGGGCATGATCGGAGTTTTTTGACCTTCAAGAATGAGGGAAATGAGAGCCGTAACAGGAATGGCCCTTCTGCGATTCACTCCAGCTGCTCTGAGTGAATCAGAGTGCCTGATAAGTCACCTTGCTAAATGAGACCATCCAGAGTCTGGCAGAGCTACAGGATAATGCTGGAGCACTCTCAGGGTGTCTTCCTGCTGTGGTCATTTGGCTTGCAAAGTAAGAAAAGTGAGGCAACCCAGGGGAATTAATCTTGTGTAGTCTTACCTTGGGTGCCTGTTGCATTGTTCCAGAAACCAACTTACCTCTATTTATCTGTTGTCATTAGTGACCTGCAGGTCAAAATCCGTTCAACTGGGCACTTAATACTTGCCTGCCACTTGGAAGCAGGCCTTGTGCAACTGTCTAAGAGCTATAGCCAAAACTTGTTAATTTGAAAGTATTTTATATCACCAGAAGGGGTAGGGGCCAGTTATTAATGAAGATGTTCATCGGCAGTGGGGTATGATTTGAAAATTCTCTGTGGTGGTTAGCAGCTCTTTGGAAGTGAATGTTTACTTCAAACAGAGTGGGCTGCAACCATCCAAGCAGGTATTAGCCTACCCAGTAGAAGAATCCTCTGAAACAAAAGCCTGAGACTCTTTTAAGGAAGTAGGAGCAAAAGGCAGGCGTTATGCTAGGGGAAAGGCTTTGAGAAATACATGTCGCAGGATCTTTAATGTGTCGGTTTTAGCAAGAAAATTAAAGTACTGGGTGCCCCAAATCCTGGCGAGGAGTGGAAGGTGGCTGCTATTTACAAACAAAGAAAAATCATTTCCTTTCTTGACATGAGGCCAAAAGATCAGACCAGGTATATTCAAAGTTTTCCAAGTATTGTGACTCTTGGTGAAGTTATAAAGTTGATGATAAACACAAGTAGAGTATACGGGGTCAGGATCACAGAGACCTGTCTGCTTGCCAAAACAGTAAATAAAAGCTACAGAAATCCCCACAGAGAGGGCCCCTCCTGGAGCAAACACTTTGTGACTTTTGTTTCTACTTTTTGGTTGTGACTTATTAACCCTTTCTTCTGCCTCTGGATAAACACATCTGGTTTTTTCTGCCCTACAGCCATCTCTTGACTATCTACTATTTCTAAGAGATGAGCCTTAGCTTGTAAGAAAAAGAATGGACTCTTTTTAGGAACTTTCAAATATTTCTCCTGCTACCTACTGCTACCTAGAATAAACTTTTATTTAGGGGAAATTGAAGATTAGTTCAATATAATTTCTTTCTGGACTCTTGGCCATGGCAGATATTGGGACAAGCTGTGTTTCTTAGTAGTGTAGTTTTCATATCCGAAGCCAGGAGGGGTTGTTGAGTAAGTCATATATTTGGAAGGAAAAGCTGAGACAGTGTCTTTTGGGTAAAGACACTTTACCATCTTTGACTTGGGCTCCATAGTACACGAAGAGAGTGTGTCTGTTGACCTAGAAAACAGAAAATGTCAGTCTCTTGTATTTAGTTATTTCTTTCATGAAACTTAAAACCCATCTCCAGTTGATTTGGTTTCACCTTATAATATCATGGTGAGGTGCGGAGAGAAGCAGAATGCTATTCTGCTTCACAGGGGTGGGAGGAGGGGCGTTCTTTTGCTCAGTGGCCTACCCAGTGTAAGACATTCAGGACAGAACATGGGTCTTTTCCCATGTTCTCAGTCTAGAACTTGATGCCTGTCTTCTGAGAAATAATTTCAGTAGCACATACGTTTTGCAGGCTCCTACTACCCTTGGGTTGGTTCAGTAAATAGTGGGTTACTTCTTGTTTCTACACCTGAACACAGCTTCTATACCTTTCCTCCATCTGCTCCCATCTCCAACAGTAAATCCTCTTTAAAACAAAGTTCAATGCAGTCCTGTTTGTCACACTAGTGGTGAATTGGTGATGCACCTGTGATGGACCATCACGACTAGAGTACCAGGAATGAGTACTGTAACCATTAAGATTTTCTTAGCACTAAACTCAGAGAACTTCAGAATTGGAGGAGAGTTTTAGAGATCATCCAATCTAACCTCGTCGTCTCAACACAAGCAAAAATTTAGGCCTGGTGAGGCAAAGTGACTTATTCAGGGTCTTGCAGTCTGTACCTGGCAGTCATGGTATGGTCTGAGAGCAGTGAGAAAGCTCGTCGCACTGCCCTGCCCTACCTCTCTGTTCTTCCTGTGGCTTAGTTTTGGTCTTTGGACCGTTGCCTCCTACTTCCCAATAGTAGTTTTAAGTAGTGATGATAAATAAAATGTGGCACAAAAGTGATGAAACACACCCAGGGGAGTGAGTGGATAAGGAGCACATAAGATACCATCTCCCATCTTAAAGCTGCTGACCAGCAAATACAGGATGGTGAGTGTGTGAATGTTTTTGATAAGTGGAAGGTATAGACATCATTACTGTCAAATATGCCTATGGCAAAGTGGAATGGCTATAAAGTCTTCCCACATGTGCAGTGGCAGGATGTTTTTAGTCCTTTAAATCCCTCCTGACTTTGACACGTCTGAGCTTTGTGCTTTTGAGACTACTACGCTACTGCCCTTTGTTTCTCTTCAGACCTCTCTCCACTATTCCTCATAATCTTTTTAGAGAGCTCGTCTTTCTCTGCCAGCTCTTTACAAGTGTCTGAGTCCCAGATCTCATCCAAAGCCCATGGCCCTTCTCTTTCCACAGACTTCCTTGTGTGATCTTACCAGCTGTCATAGGTTCCGCTACCACCCATATGCTAATGACGCCTAAATCTGGGGCAGGCTCCCTAGCCACTCCACCAAGCTTCAGATCATACCTGCCTATGTAGTGAACACCTCCTCTAAGGTGGCACAAGTATAACGGGTCCAAAAGGGAACTCCACCCTCACAAATGAGTTCTTCTGTTTTCAGTCCATTGGTCTGGTGTCACTGTTTACTCAGTTTAGTGGCCTAAACTGGAAACCTGGGGATCATACATTCTCTTTCACCTGTAAGAGTCACTCAAAAGCCTTCCTGTTTTACTTCCTTTCCCACGTGCTACCCTTCTTCCCTGCCTGCTAACTCTTACTTATCCTGAGAGAGTCAGCTGTCATCTCTCAGAGATTCATCTTCAACGAGGACACCCCTGTCCCTATGACTTAGGTACTAACATTCTGTTTATGATGAGTTTTTACTTTCAAGGATCTTGCAGTTTATAACATAACTGCAAGATCCTTGAAAGTAAAAACTCATCTTTCCATTCCCAGTGTTTCGCTGCCTAGAGTATAGAAGGTATGCAATATACATTTGTTAAATGAATGACTAGAACACTTATGAACTCCACTTTGAAAAAGAGTTATGTTTCCTAGAAAATGTTTATAGATGCAAATTTGGATTTGCTAACCATTCTTTTTTTTTTTTTTTTTAGATTAATGTGACAGTGTCAGGTGGACCAACAGCCATCCCACTGCCCCCTTTGTCAGGGAGGCACTGAGAGTGGGGAAGCATGGAGGAGAGTAAGAATGAGACAATGAATCGAGCGCATGCCCTCTTTGACCGGTTTGTGCAGGCCACCACCTGCAAGGGAACCCTCAAGGCCTTCCAAGAGCTGTGCGACCACCTAGAACTGAAGCCTAAGGACTACCGCTCTTTTTATCACAAGCTCAAGTCCAAGCTCAACTACTGGAAAGCCAAAGCCCTCTGGGCAAAGCTGGACAAACGAGGCAGCCACAAAGACTACAAAAAGGGAAAAGCATGCACCAACACCAAGGTAAGGCTTTGGCTGCCCTCAGGCCCTAATGTCACTGACCTATGGACTTAACCAAAAAAGAAAAGATTTTGAGTAGAAGTAGGCCAAGAAAAAAAGATTGACTAGCTGTAGACTGATTGAAAAGTAGAACAAGTCAAGCCATGCTCTAGTATATGAAGTCATGTTTATACCTTATTGAAGGTTTGTGGATCCATTACTTATGTTCATTTGACTATCTCGTCTGTCAGACCTTATTCTTATTTCATGTGAATACATATTGACATTCAGGGTTTCAACTATTTAAGAGCAACTGAAGTCAAGTGGTATAGCGACTTTTTTTGTTTTGCTTAGGCTGTTTGGAATCTCACACTGTTAGGAGGATGCAGGCCACTTAGCAAAGAAGTAGCCAGGCCCCGTTAGCACTCTATATGAACATGGCTTCATGGTGCTTGTCTTCCTTCTAGAATCGGTAACTGGTAAGGTATAGATAGTATTTGCCAACTTGGGGATTCGCCACAGGCTTTAGACCTCTTTTCATCCATAGTCCAAAGATCCGTTTTGATAACCAAATTATTTATTTTGTTTTCTTTTTCACAATCTATAGAAACAGTGTTTCCATGAAACGGGTAGGCCTGGGCAAAGACCTGAGACGTTCAGTCACCTGTGTGCAGGGATAGGTGTGAAGAAGTGGAAAGAGAACAATACATTTCCTGCTTTCCTCCTTATATAAGAACACACCTTCTGGGAGAAAAAGCTAGAGGGAAACAAAGTTGTGAATGACTTCATGACTATGTTATTAATGTTCTTTTATGAGTTTTAATTTGCCCTGGTGTGGGTGCCTAGAGACCCATCACGGGTGGAGTTGAGTTTGGTTAGGTAATTCTTATCAGCAAAATTCAAAGGCGTGACTTTTATGAGTAGTGCTGGAGTTTTATTAAGAATAAAAGGAATTCAAAGCCAAAAAACATTGCATGTCTTCTTTTTCTTCTGCACATGCAATGCAAACTAATTAAGGTGCCCCATCTCACTTTGAGTACTTCTCTGGAAAATGGATTTTCAAGATAATTTTCCTGGACTTTCAGTCTAAAGATGTGATTTTAGAGCTCTTTTCAGCACATAAAACTTTGGCCTTTCAAAGTTGTCTCTTAGGAATCATTTGAGTGGAAGACCCGTTCCAAGATTCTAAGGTTGCCTGGACTCTGTATTTAATAATCTACATCTCCTCAGACAGAAATCTCCTTGACTTAGAAACCTTCCAAAAGGTCCTCTCCTATCGATGAAAGATGAAATGTGATTTTTAAATCGTTTGTTGAAATGATAAACCATTTAAATATGTTGCAGATCTATGAGGTGAACACGCGCTAGGTTTCTGTCCAGCACTGACAATTAAAAGTCTTCTCTCTCCATAGCAGCCACCAGCTTTTCTGTCATGTCATTGCAGGTGCTCCACTATGACCCAGATGGGTTTGAAATTTTCTTGGTAGTGGGGAGAATAGCCCTATTTGGGGGCTTTAGGGAATGATGATTATGAGACCATGAAACTTTTACAGAAATGTGAGCTTTCTCAAAAGGCGCTGTCTTTGCTCTGAAAGCAGCTATATTTTTCAGTGTCTCATCATTGGAGCTGGCCCCTGTGGTCTTCGGACAGCCATCGACTTATCCTTACTGGGAGCTAAGGTGGTCGTTATTGAGAAACGAGATGCCTTCTCCCGCAACAATGTCTTGCATCTCTGGCCATTCACCATACATGATCTACGAGGTCTGGGTGCCAAGAAGTTCTATGGCAAGTTCTGTGCTGGAGCCATTGACCATATTAGTAAGTAAAACCAGTTCTCCTGCAGGATCCTGCCCTTATAACCTTCCAACTTATTCAGTAAAAGAGATAGGCAGGCTATCTGAGGAATTCATACTGGACAGCCCAGTTTGTTCTGATATCACTAGTATCTTTTGTTTAGAAAACATGCTTTGCTTGGAGTCAAAATACCTACCATGCAGTGGTTCTGTAGCCTAGGGCTCTTAACTACAGGAATTTAGCTTAGGGATTTCTAAGTTAGGTCTTGGACCATCTCTCAGCACTTGGCCGTGGTGGGATAGGCATTGGGGCCAGGCTAGGAAACAGATGACCAGTGTGGGCCTTGACCCTCTGATGGTTCCTAGTCCAGTGAAGGAAGCACAAGGCATGCAGCTCTTTGTGATGTGATTTGAAAGATGCTCTACTAACATAAAAACAAAATGTGGGGACATAATTCTAGGGAAACCACAGTTACAGAAGCAGACTCCTTGTTCTCTGACTGGCAAGTCGATAATGCAGTCCCTTTGATTAGGCGATTCGCACGAGGTCTACAGCTTAGGAAGCTCTTGCTATACTCTTGTCATCTCCAAGCTCAGCTTGGGCCTATGCTTTTCTGAGATCCAGTAGAGTAAATACAAGTCAATGCAGTGATTTTGTTTCATGACTGTGTATGTTCAGGAAAACAGTGTCTACATTATGAAGTTGAATTCTTGTTTATTGATCATCATTAATGATTCCAGGGAAGCTAATCAGGGAACTTTAGTTCTGAGCTCCTCTAGATGTGCTCTGTAAATACATTTAACTACTGAACTTTTTGCTATTTGAAGTGGCCGTGCCAGTTTACTGAACACTGAGCACAGCTGCCACATTCCACTGGCAGAGGAGTTGTACCCTGCCCATCTGTTGGACTGTATTGTATAAAGCATCTTGGAACCCAGTTGTCTGCAAATAAAAAATATGTGCTAGCATGGGATTTAATGAGTCTGCACATGTGACTCAGAAGGGTGCGGGTTGTGGTAAGCTGGGAAAAATAACTGAATGACTTAGAGGAGAATTTGCATGTATTCCTAGCAGATTAGTCACAGGCTGTAGGTAAGATTGGTCTTAAGAGAGGACCAAGAGTCATTAATTCAGTGGATTTGTCTGCCTTATGTGTGGCAGAATTTGTCTTGGAGCTAAGGCAGTCCTACATCAGGGACTAGAGTTTTAACTCAGTATACCTGGGACCGCTTCCATGTCTGGCACCTAGTAGGTACTAATGGGGAACAGTAAATAAATAAATAAACTTCACTGTGATAATGAGCAAGATTTTCAGTCATTTCGAGTCTTAGTTTCTACGGTTGTAGACCAGTGGTGGGAGGCGGCAATGGTAAGAGGCTACTAAGCTTGCATTGAGGTTTCCCCTTCCCACTTCAGAAGAATGTGTGACGATCAGTGAGGTAATAAGATGAAGGAGAGATGCAGCGGGAATCTGAGGAAGTGGTGCAGCCCCCTTTGGATCGAACTGGAAAGCATACCCGTGGGTGCACATCTTCTGCCTCCTCTGGTAATTAGCATGCCCTGTAAAGATTGTAGATTCTGCTATATAGTTATGGCTCTGACCGAATCTTTTCGGCCACAATCTCATGTTGTCTCAGAGCTTTTGGTTGTTTTGAACACCTCACCCAAGATGTAGGAGTGGCTTTGTGGGTTTCTCTAGATTATTTCTTGCTCTCTATAAAGAAAGAGCTGTGGAACAAGGCTTGGAAAATGTCTCCTGTTACAGGAGCTTTGAGAATCTGAATAAACTTGGTGTAGATGGACAGATGGGAACCTGAGCAGTGACCACTGACTGGTACTCTCTTTAGTGTCCCCTCACTAGTGTAATCTTTTTGTTCACCCAGGTATCCGTCAGCTTCAATTAATACTTTTGAAAGTAGCCTTGATCCTAGGCATTGAAATCCATGTCAATGTGGAATTCCAAGGACTTGTACACCCTCCTGAGGACCAAGAAAATGAACGTGAGTTGGATTGGACAAAGGAAGGAGGGATAAAAGGGCATTGAATGGTTGAGAAAAGATGAAATCAAGGCAGAAAAGTATGAGTCTACAGGTTGTTTTTAGAACTAGTTAAAAGGGCCTTCTCTATTTGTACAGCCGGTATCTTTTGAGAAATGTTTGACTTAATGAGGGAGCCTTTGACATAGTAGTAGACATTTCAGGCACTTGTATTCATTACAGAAAATCATATGGTGGGAACGTTTCTTTGTGAGCCTTTGCCAAAGCCTCTTTCTTTCTGTGGTTTGTTCCCCATGCTTTTAAATGTAGTATTTTTGGCTTGGAGGCTGTTTACCTGAGTATCTAGAGATGTCGTAGATGTATGACGGTGATATGGGTGATGATCTTCATTTTGACTTTGATCCACAGGGATAGGTTGGCGGGCACTGGTGCACCCCAAAACACATCCTGTATCAGAATATGAATTTGAAGTGATCATTGGAGGAGATGGCCGTAGGAACACCTTAGAAGGTATTGGTCAAGGCTCTTTGCCTGGTTTATAGCAGAGTGAACCTGGGTGAGAGTTTGTGTCATCAGAGACCACATTCCTAAGAATCTGCATATGTGTGTCACCTACTCTAATTGAATGGTAGGTCCCAGACTTCCCCTAGCCAACTGGTACTTGAGTTACTTCTTACAGGGCACTCTTGTTAGGGTACTCAGAGACAAGCTGTACTTCGATGAGTTGGTACGGCAGGATTAAACCTAAGTTTAATAAACAGATAGATTCCCTTTTTTTTAATAGAATCCCTAGTACTGAGTAATATTCTGGTCAGTCAGATTTCAAATCGTTTGTTAGTGCGTGGGAGACTTTAACTTCTTTCCTGGATTGTTATATTCTTTGTTAGGTAAACACCCTATTTTCGGATAGAGAAGAGATGCCCTAAAATTTTCCCATTGATTCCTATCCCCTACATTCCCTAATGTCATCAACACCCCCTCCTGTTTGAAATGATCTGTCTTCCTCTCTAGCCAGCTGTAGCCACCTCTGAAAAACTTGTTCCCTCCAGGATTTCGTCGGAAAGAATTTCGTGGCAAACTGGCCATTGCCATTACAGCAAATTTTATTAACCGAAATACAACAGCAGAAGCCAAAGTGGAAGAGATCAGTGGCGTGGCTTTTATATTCAACCAAAAATTTTTCCAGGAGCTTAGAGAAGCCACAGGTTGGTGTCGATGCCTTGAAAGCAATAAGGATAGAAATTTAAATAACCACTTGTGATTTTTCTCTTGGACGGTTTGGTGGGATGGTGGGCGGTCATTGATGTTACTGCTGCATTATTTACCCCTCTGCTCTTTTTTCACTGCCATGCTTTGTTCTGAGTGTAGTGCTTTCCATATCACTGTCTCCAACTCTCTAGAGTTCTTTATCCTCGTCGCAGGGACTGGGCTACTCTGGGTTCAGTTTGTATTTATCTGGTTGTTTTTAAGTTTTCATTCTGCCTTCTCAAACCCTTTCCTCTATGCTATAGCTCTAAGTGAGGGCGCTTGATGTAGTAAGCTGTTGGTTGGTAGTTCTCTGGTTTATTGAGAACCTGACTTCAGGCATTGAGTGTGTGGTCTTCTTCATTATTTCCAGTTTGGTCTTGAGTTAAACCATGTGCTAGATAGGAATGAGACTGTTAGATGATAGCTTTTGAATAGATTAACTTAGATGTTTGATGTAACAAATTCCAATTCTCTATTTTTTTTAGATTAATTGAATTAAAGAGTCAATAGTTCACTCTCTGCTTCCAGGCATCCAGTTGTCTGTTCTGTTCTAGGAGAGTCCTCCAGTTACCTTGATGACTATAAAAGAAGCTTAACCTGGTAACTAGCCCAGACCGCCTTACTAGAGGTTAATCTTTCTATTTCTTCCTGTCCTTATATTTCTGCTTACTACTGATCATTGTTCGTAGGATAACTTAGAGTGTCAAGTGAATTATAGAGCAGCTTAAGGAGAAACAAAGTTCCCTTCTTTTTATGAACTGAATGCATAGGAAGTAAGAATCTGGGGTCGGATATCTTTTATATTCTCTTTTTCCCTGCCTAGAATTTTCCGACCTTGGTCTCTGTGGACCCACACACAATCTTTCTGGCTTCCCTAATGTATCTTCATCTCAGTAAACCCTTATAAGCACACTTTTGTTTTCTGGTTGCAGGTATTGATTTGGAGAACATCGTCTACTACAAAGATGACACACACTATTTTGTTATGACAGCCAAAAAGCAGAGCCTGCTGGACAAAGGGGTGATACTGCATGTGAGTGATGGACTTCTTTCAAACCTCTTTTTATGTTTTAATGGTTAGTATGATCACCAAGAGAAAGAATTTTATTGTCTGATGAGTTTTATCTGCAAGGGAATAAAAATGAACCCCTAACTCATCTCCTGGTAACCTGTACTCTAATGTTTTTTAGTTAAACTTAAAAAAAATTATTATGGAAATTTTAAAATATGAACAAAAGTAGAGAGAATTGTATAATGAATCCCCATGTGACCATTATCTAGCTTTTAACAATTATCAACATATGGACAATATCGTTTCACTGGTACTCAACCCATTTCTCACTCCTGTCATTGGATTATTCCAAAGCAAATCTCAGATATTATTTCATGAATAAATAAGTTTAATTTTAGATTATTTGGTTTGTGGTTCTAGAGAATTCCATACATGACTGATTATTGGTTGATTAATAGGCCATCTTTTGGAAGGGGGTCCTAGATGGAAGAGAGTTTAACCAAGAAGCAATAATTGGTATTTATGAGAGCCTGAGAATGGTTCTGGTTTTATTGAAGATGTTCCTGTCAGAGGTCCAGGAAACACTGACTGGGCCAGGGTGTGTGTATTTAGACCTCTGAATAAACTAACAAATAGGGCTTCTTGTCCATCCTTAGCCAGGTCCAGCTCAGCCTTTTTTTCTAGGTGACTAATTGTATGATGTTCTCTGAGATGATGATCTGAATATGAAATCAGAAAACTAGAGGGTAGAGGGTTCCTTAAGGGGAGGGTTCCTTAAGGAGAATTTCTTAAATCTCGTTTGGTCTCAAGAATTACTGTCCCCACAAGGTAAGAGGGAGAGAAGAGGCACCAGATGTGCTGATTCAGGCCTGCACAGTTCCCACCAGACTCATAGCTGAATTTCAGGACATCCTTTGTCTCTGCAGGATGATAATGAGTCCAGTCACTTTAGTCTGAATTGCATCCACTGTAGCTTTATCTGAGAGCAGTACTGGGGGCACGCTGATGAGCATGTATCTGCAGCACAATCTCCTTTCCACCCATTACCTTGTATTTGTTTCTCAACCTTGTGGCCCTTTATGTCTATAAGAAGAAACAAGACCCAGTAGTGTGTGTATAGCCCTTTCTGCCAAGAGCATAAGCAAGATTTGTTTGGTTGGATGCTTTGATAAAGCATTTTTGATAAAAAGAAATAGCCAGTGAGCCTGTTGGTATGCCTTGGGACTGAGTTAAGACTACCATCTTAGGTAGGACTATGGTTATCAGTTGAAAATATGTAGGAACAGTCTGAAATGCCAAGATTTACTTTTCCTTTTTATTTATTTTTTTTTCAGAGGGCAAGGGCCATGCCTTTCATGTGTGTTGCTAAATACTAAATCCATTATGGCCACTTAATGTTGAGCAAACACTGTTTTGAGGACCAACTTGAGTATTTGTATTCTGTCTTTTAACATCTTGTAGTGGTAGCTGAAAGTACGATCAGGGACACTTGGAAACCATAAGCCCCACTTTAGAAGGATAAAGTCTTGGCTATTATGCCAGGAACCTCTAAAACAAAAAAATCAAGTTCTTCACTCTTTTATATGAAAGGCCCGTTTTCTCTCATTATTTTTTCATTTATGGGGTTCTATAGAGGCTTTCAGAATCTTACTATTTTTAAAACTTCTGTTCCATTTTTAATATATTTCTTCCCAGTCTCCTAGGCTACTGTTGCTCCCATCTCCACATCTTTTTGGCACTGAAGCTTTGGGTTCTTCCTTTGGGTTTGTTGAGTTATGCAAGTCCGAGTGTTTCATAAGGTCTCTAAAAGTAATTTGCTATCCAAAAGATAATGATTGCTGATAATAACATAAACTATAAAATGCTTTTTTTTAGTTTACCATCTACCATCCCATAAATTATTTAACTTACTATTCAGAGCAACTCTGTGAGGTAGATTGGACCGGATCAAAGAAGTAGTGACTCGCTCCATGTAAATGGGAAAGCCAGAACTATTTTTAGGCAGCAAAGCCTGTGTTCTTTTCAAAATAGCCCCCCCCCCTTTTTTTTAATTTGTGTAAAAGAGTTATTTTAGAAAATGAAATCAATTTAAGGGGAAGGGAAAGGCCATGAAAAACTTGGTTATGTCTGCTCTGTGTACTGTGGCTCTGGCTGGCTAGGCTTGTACCTGGGCTTTTTCATCGAGCCTCTTCCCTTTCTGGAGATAGGACTACGCTGACACAGAGCTCTTGCTTTCCCGGGAGAATGTGGATCAAGAGGCTCTGCTGAACTATGCCAGGGAGGCAGCAGACTTCTCCACCCAACAGCAACTGCCATCTCTGGATTTTGCCATCAATCATTATGGGCAACCTGACGTGGCCATGTTTGACTTCACTTGTATGTACGCCTCCGAGAATGCCGCCTTGGTGCGAGAGCAGAATGGACACCAGTTACTAGTGGCTCTTGTTGGGGACAGCCTCCTAGAGGTGAGTGTTAAGGATGGCAGCACTTAATAGTAATTGGGAACAAATCTGGGCACCCGAGTTGTGGAGTGAGTGTCTTACAACGTTGTACAGCATAGGTGAACTTCCTATAGGCGTTATATCAGGAAGTAGGAAATGATTACAGGCCACGGGGATCCCAGACTTGCTAAGTTAAGGATGAAAGTGCAGTAGCTTTTGTGACTTTCCCCTCTACCAGTTTGTGAAGCAGAGAAGTCCAGTATCTGAACAGTTGCCAAAAACTTTCAACAGCAAATACTTTCTTAGTTTTTTAGTATAGTTTTCCTCTTTTAAAAGATAATTTGTTTTAATTCTTTGTTTTATATCTCCTTGATAGCCTTTTTGGCCAATGGGAACAGGAATTGCCCGGGGCTTTCTAGCTGCTATGGACTCTGCCTGGATGGTACGAAGTTGGTCTCTAGGAACAAGCCCCTTGGAAGTCCTGGCAGAGAGGTAATGGGAAGTAGCCGGGGGTCCTTTCTGTGACGAGTGGTTTGCTCTTCAGGCAGAGCATAGGTTCTTTTTTTCTCTCTCTCCATTTCTTAATTAAAGATGTTTTCATATTTAAGAGAGGAAAGTCAAAATATTTATTCAAGATATCATAGAAACTTAGATTATCTACTCTTAAGTGCTTTTTTTTATCCCTTTCCAATTAAATTTATTGCTGATGGATGGTATCTGATTCCTTTATGACCGGCACAGAAACAAGTGCATAAAAACAATACATTGTCCTTAAACTAGAAAGACTTATACTAATGAAATCAGTGTGATAATAAGAGACAAACTAAAATAAGAGAAGAAATGAAAAGTGACTTTGAATTCAAAGGAAAACACCAAACTACTTATAAACATTTCTCAAACTTTCAATTGTAAGATATTTTGAAGCAGATTATAGCAAATGAGTTAAGAATCCTACGATTTGCTTTCTGATAAAGACCAAATGCCTTGACCAGAAAAACTAGGTAAACAGGATTTCCTGGATAAAATTGTTGGTTGATATCCTTTTAAGTGTGTTACTTAAGGTACCTTGGATAAATGTGGTGGGAAGTTCTTTTTTCATTTGCAATTCTCTTAAAAAGTAAATATTAGCATACTTTAAAAAACAAAACAGAACAGTAAATTAGTTGCCTTTTAAATTAGCATCAGGCTTTTTATCCCTGCCCATAGCAATGTACCTGCTGTTCTTGTTGGCCCTTAACCAGGCCAGTGTCTGTAGAATCATTGAGCTGGTAAGAATGGGAAACAAGAGCTGATGTGGGACTGGAGGAAACTCGTCAAGGATGAGGATTTGTCATATCCTTCAGATAATTTGGGGACTGTCAAAAAATAGAAATATTCTCCAAGGAGAAGGAGATGTTCATGGTACTTGTCACTGTTCTGAGTACCTTGCTATATGTTATTGCAGAGAAAGCATTTATAGATTGCTGCCTCAGACCACCCCTGAGAATGTGAGTAAAAACTTCAGTCAATACAGCATAGACCCTGTCACCAGATATCCCAATATTAACGTCAGCTTCCTCCGACCAAGCCAGGTAAGAGCCTTCTAGTCAGTGATCTACATCTGTATCCTTTCTGGGATTGATCAGACCTCTGAAATGTTAAAATGTGTCTATTAATACAAAACATATACACAGCACTTCTTTCAAGTAGATCCAAGTAGATGTCTCTCTGAATTGGCTGAAGTAGATACTATTTTCCATCAACAGATTGAGCAGCTAAAGCAGAGAGTTGTTGAAGACTTGTCAAGAAGATCAAACGTGACAAAAATGATGGATCCAGGACTTTATCCCATGCTTCTAATTCAAATTACATGTCGTAGGGAAAGAGCACTTGTTCCCTAGTCAAGAAATGTGACTTCCACTTGCATTATCACTACAAGTCACTTACTTGTGTCTTGAACAGGTCATTTCACTTTCTCTGAACCTCAGTTTCTTCTTCTGTAAAATGAAGGTAATCATCCCTGCTACCTACAGAGAGGCTCACTCTCTACCTAAGACACTACAAGTAAAATATATTGTTGGTCATTTTCTTGTACTGAGTTATTTCTCAGGCTGTCTAAAGCCTTATTAGTATATTGAGAATGACATTTTACAAAGCATAGTCATCCCAAAGAGCCCACTAGTTTTTAGAAAGCAGCCCATTCAAATATTTGCCTGCGTTCTAGTGTGATTTTTATTCGCTTTCTACCCAAAGTTGACACCTGTAGGCCTTCCGTATTTGTGTGTGATAAGTTCATAAAGTAGTCATGAAACCAGCTGTTAGTTGCATTAGTGGTCCAACATACCAACAACACAAGTGCATATGAGTACCAAACAACATAAAATGATATTCATGAAGCTTTATTCATAACAGGCAAATATCCATCATCAGTAGAATTAATAAATTAATCGTAGAATATTAAAGACTGAACTATTGCTACATTCCACAACATGGATGAATCTCAGAGACATTAAAAATGTGTAAAAGAAACCACTCACAAAAGTATATGTACTGTATAATTTCATTTACATAGAGTTCAAACAACAAGCAAAACTAATCCTTGGTGATAGAAATCAGAATAGTGGTCACCTTTGGGAACAAGATATTGACTTTGAGACTAGGAATGTTCTAAAGTGTGATCTCGGTTGTAGTTATATGGGTACATTCATTTATAAAAATGGATTAAACTTTACTATATCTATTGTCATTAAAAAAGTAAACTTCTTTTTAAAAAAGGTCCAACAGAGACTATCAGAGGAACTTCTGTGGCTGAGTAGCTAATTTTTAGCATAAATTCTTATTGTTAATATGTATGTTTTTATGTAACCTTACCACATTCCAGAAAGGATTTAAAGGTTATCATCATAACTTCTATCTAAACTTTGTCCAACCTGCTTTCCCAGCCTTTCATTTCACTCATTCTGCTCTTAGGTGAGAATTTGTTACTTGGTGTTTGATTTTCCTTCTTTATGGCTTTTTAACTTTCTTCCAGGTGCGCCATTTATATGATACTGGAGAAACAAAAGATATTCATTTGGAAATGGAGAACCTGGTAAATTCCCGAACTACTCCAAAGTTGACTCGCAATGGTGAGTTCTGGTAATGGCCTTTTGAGATGCAGGTAACCTGTTTAGAGAAGTCTTAATTATTCATTGAGCTGTTAGTGTGTACAATACTGTGTAAGGCAGTGGTTCTCAGCCAGACATGATTTTGCCCCCCAGAGGTCATTTGGTAGTGTCTGGAGACATTTTTGATTGTCATGACTGGGGGAGGGTGCTACTGGCATGCAGGGATGCTTCTAAACCTCCTACAGTGCACAAATCAGCTCCCAGCCAAAAATAACCAATAATGTTGAGGTTGAGAAACCAGGTACAGATGCTGTTGGGAGAGAAAAAGAAAGAGGGAATGAAAACATTTGGGCACACACATGCCAGCTAGGTTTTGGGAGAAGACTTTATGGAAGAAGCAGTAGCATTTTAGCTGAGTCTTATGATATTGCTAGGATGCAGTGATAAAGATAAAGGCCATTCCATATTCTTGGGATATTGAAGGGCCCCTGAAGATTTGTTTTAAAGGAGTATGACATGAGTATAACTATATTTGTAAGATGGGATGAAGAAGGGGAATGCCATTGCAATAGGCTAACAATTGTAAAGGCCTAAATCTGGTATTGATGTTGAGGATGGAGAAGAGAGAAGACAGTGGAACATAATTAGAAGAACTTTGACTTTGGGGCCAGGCATCACTGGGTCCCAGTCAAAGATTTGCCATTTGTAAAGTGACTGGACTTGAAAAGATTATGTAGCATCTCTGAACTTTGGTTCCTTGTCTATGAAATAGGGGTAACAAACACCTACCTCAGATTATGGTCACGAAGATTCTGTGACATGCATTGCTTGTCTATCACGACACCTGGCATATAGTGGGTGGTCAAAATGGTAGCCATTTTGTCATTCCATGATAATTATGTGTAAGAGAGAATATTAAGGAGGCAGGGTCCATGAGCATTGGCAGTTTGGTTGCACTATGGGGTCAAGAGTTAGTTGTGGATGGTGCTGCCATCAATCCGAACAAGGAAATGGGAAGGCGAGAAGGTTTGAGTTCTGTTTTGGACATTTTGAATTTGACATGCTATTGGGATATCAAGGTGGATGTGACAGCCATCAGGCATTGGAAACGTTTCATCTTCATCCACTGGGTGTCATGTTGAAAGCAGAGAGTTTATCATTGTTCACTATTATCTTAGAGCTTGGAATATTGAAGTCACTCAATACATACTGGATCGAAAGACTTAAAGGAAACAGGATTTTTATATGTGATTTTTATCTCATTATGTTTACAAATCACTATATAATTTAGTATAAAGTTAGATATTTTCAGCTCTATATAGTAAAGAACAGACTTTCTTGGACACAAGAGTTTACAAATTCTTCTAAATGCTCCATATCAGAGCTCTTCTAATACAATTAAGAACAACAGATTTCTTTTTAAAGGTTCTTTATGTTTTGGACAACATATGAACTAGGAAACATTCAAGTGTATGTGTTTACATATTCAGTTTTCAAGATGTGATCATTTATAATACAGAGCGCCAAGCCTGGCCTGAGGAATCATTCTGGTCTAGGGTCCTTGGCCTTGCCAGTGTAATCCTGCAAATTGCTTGTACCTTGGAAAGTGTAAGAACAAGGCTTCATGTACTATTGGTTTATTTTAATATGCTGCTAGATAGAATGGAACCTTTTCTACTTTAATCCTCCCAATGTTAACTTTGAAGGGAAGGAGCTTCCTCAGCTAGCTAGCTGCCTAGCAACTCTCCAGGGAAATAGAACTGTGGCCAGTGAGGCGACAGCTCAGTAGATGGCGCTCTCCCATCTTAGGCAGTATTCAGGAATGCTGCAGGGATGAAGGGCAGGAGCAGGAGTAGGTCCAGATCACCCCCACCGTGAGTTATCATTCTGTTGGGAGGATAGCCACTGACCTCAGAGTCTGGGTAAATTGGTAGCTTCTCATCTACCTAAAATTGCACTGAAAACCAGTTATCCCTACCTTCAGTAACTTTTCAAACTGGGTATGTGTACTACAAAGAGTATCCCATATTAATCCTATAGGTGACCATACTTCCATTAATAATTATTTTGTTGTTTTAGAGTCTGTAGCTCGTTCAAGCAAACTGCTGGGTTGGTGCCAAAGGCAAACAGATGGCTACGCAGGGGTCAATGTGACAGATCTCACTATGTCTTGGAAAAGTGGCCTGGCCCTGTGTGCAATCATCCATAGATACCGTCCTGATCTGATGTGAGTCGTGACCAAACGTGTTTTATTTTATATTCCCTAAGGAGCTCAGAGAACCCTGCTATCAAGTAGCCAAATTTTGTTCTTTTTTCCTAGAATGAGAATAGTAGAATGAGAATAGTAAGATTCTCTAGAAAGCAGTGATTAATTTTGATTTAGTTATATTTAAAACTCTGAATGTCGAGCATTATATAGATAAGCCAGAAATGATTAGCTGAGTTTTTAAAATCAGAGCATTCTGAAGGTCAAAAACTCGTTTTAACACTCACCTGGGGCCTGTTAACTTCACACAAAGGAAAACTGTTTATTGGCTGCAGGTTGAACTCTTTCAGCCAACTCTCTCTCAAATGCATTGGTCATAAGGAAAACTTGGCGAGAACATTTGGCTGGCTGAAGGCAGATGTCACTACCAACATAACAGAAAACAGTGAATACTTACCCAATTTATGATGGTTGATTGGTATTACCTCTTTGTTAAGACTCTGCTTTCTGCAAATATACTCTGTCAAGCCCACAAAACTCAGGTCGCCTCACTCACCTATACCAGTAAACATCTCTTTTGGTCATTCTTTACTCACCTAAGTGCAGAATCAGTACAAAAGGGTGACCCCAGGTCAACTGCAGTGACCAGTGCTCTCAAATTTCTCCCTTGGGCATTTGTTACTGTGGAGCCCAACAAGAATATTTGGAAACAGAAGCAGAGCATGTTGAATTATTTTGGCTGTTTGTCCTTTTATCATTAGATCCACTTAAGGGCCCAATTTTTGTGGGTTTGTTTTGTTTTAATGATCACTTAAGGAATCCTAAAAGACTGTTCTTATTTATATTAGGTTATAAGTTAATGAGGCAAGAGCTATAATAACAGCCTTGTATAGTGTGGTTTAGGAATGGGGATTTCTGATTTGCCTGGCTAAAGGTAAGTGATCCCCATGCTCTTCTCCCTTAGTTCATGCTTAGTTGGTGAAAAGTAAGTGACAGTAGCATCGACTCACCCCACCAAAAAAGGGGCTGGGGATGATGAGAGAGCAGCTTGAGAAAGATTGTGAGAAATGGCATAGAAGTGCTTTAGAAGAAGGGCCGGGTGACTCATTTCTATTCCCAAGGAAAGGCAGGGAAAAAAAAGATGAAGGCAGAAGTAACTGAAGAGAACCCAGCAGGTGGGGTGGAGAGGTGATTATGGAGCAAGGAAACACAGCTCTGTTAGAATGGACTGAAGGCTGCCTGGAAAAGGTCTAGGAGATTTTCTAGGAACAACGCAGAGCAGTACACAGTATTGGTACTGTTTAGACTATAGTGACTTCATTCGGGATGAGGCCTCCTTAATCTACAGAGAGAGGAAATTTAAACAAATGAAAAACTGCTGTGGAGTCAGTAGTTAACACAAAGTAAGGCCTGTCCAGTTAATCTTAAATCACCTAAAGAAGAATGCTCTCAGTCTTTACTTAATTGAATAGCAAGAAACTTGAAACCCATTCAGAAATGTTTGTTAATCTAAATACTTGGGAAAACTAAAGAAATTTAGTAATCGAAAAATCTTCTGAGGAAAGTTTTGGAATTTCCTTTCCAAGTAGAAGGCTGAGCAAAATTTATCATAGCTGATTTAGTACATCAACAGCTTGTGAGATCCGAAGGATACTGTGAGTAGTAGTCCCAGGCCTTTAGAAGCAGTCTGATCCAAATAGAATTTCTATCATTATTGAACATTAGCTTAATACGTACAGGTTACACACAAGATGCAAGAGAATACGTATTAAAGGTAGTTCCTGACCTTGAGCTTACATTTTAATAAGAAATTTATGTTCTTAGAAAAATGAAGGTAGTTTTTTTAACTTTCCTCCTCTTTTTTCCTTAATGGGTAGATCTTTAATCATTCTTTCTTCTTGAGGGTGATTTACATTTCAGTTTTGCCCTCAGATTTCAGTGAGGCACTGCCCACAGGATTTTAGCTGAATGACCAAGAAAAGATGGTGACTCCATGATACTGTGTTTTCTGGTGTGGGGACAAGCAACCCATCTTGATACGTTTTCCTCATCCTGTTTCTCAGAGATTTTGATTCTTTGGATGAGCAAAACGTGGAGAAGAATAACCAACTGGCCTTTGATATTGCCGAGAAGGAACTGGGCATTTCTCCCATCATGACAGGCAAAGAGATGGCCTCGGTCGGGGAGCCTGACAAGCTGTCCATGGTGATGTACCTGACCCAGTTCTACGAGATGTTCAAGGACTCACTCCCTTCCAGCGGTAAGGGCTGCAGGCGCTGGTGTGGTAGTCCTCTGTGTCCTCTGCTGTTACCTGGTTTTTCTTTCTTTCCTTCTGAACATGTCTTTCATCAGTACCCCCAAAAGCAAGTCGTGCTTACTCTGTTTTTACTGGTCAGCTATCAGGGTAAGTCCCTGGAACTTTGCCCCATTATTTTTCCCTTCTCTATTGTTGTGTTCTCAAACACTCATTCTTTCTCAGATCTTTCTAACTATCTATAAATGTGCAAAAATTATTCCTATCCAAAATTTTTTCCTTAACTCCACCACCTTCTCATACCCTTTCTCTCAGAACCTTTTTGGAAAAAGTGATTTATGCGCTACTTCCTCACTGCCTGAACTTTGTAACACTTTGCAATCAGACTTCTGTCATTACTGCTCTGCCAGATTGTTCTCCACAGTCATTTAGAATCACCAAATCCACGTTCTTCAATCGTTTCTCATCTCTTTTGCACTTGGCTTTTTGCATTATTCAGCACTATGGAATGATGTCGTTTTTCTTGAAAGACCCTTCTCCTTGGCTTCTGTGATCTTGCACTGGACTGGCCTCATTCTCTTTCTTTTATATCTCTTCCTTCTCTGGGTTCTCTTTCTTTCCTACCTTTTAACATTTTCCAAAAGTCTTTCCTTGACTCTCAGCCTGTCAATGTGCTACCAAAAAAAATGTTTCTCTTGGAGTAAATATAGCATAATGCTTAAGAGTGTTAACCATGGTGCCCAACCTGGGTTTATGTCCCGGTACTTCCACCTGTTCGACCTTAAGCTAGTTACTCAATCTTCCTGTGCCTCAGTTTCCCAATCTGTAAGATGGAAAAAAAAATATATATATATATATATAAAATTAGATTATGATATGCTAAGAATAATGTCAAATGGAAGCACATACTAAATGTTAACAATATATTGTTAGTTTCAATTATTATTTTTAAAATGACTATTGTTACTAATAAAACATTGGCATCCACAGTTTGTGATTCTTCAGTGTCTTTCAGCCTGTGTACTCTCATAGATGTCCGTGGCTTTTTTTGATTAGATATACAGTTTTAACAACAGAAATCCATAACTCTACATTAACATACACATTCAGGGAGCGCTCCCATTAGTGTGCAGCTATGTGCATGGCGTCTGCGTACACCAAAACCAATGACTTGAAGCTACACGACCTCCCTCTGCCCTGAAATTTTCTTATCATAAGGATGAGGGCTTCAGCACTCGGCTATAACTAACAATCACAGATGGATTTCAGCTTTTGAAAAGCAAAAGTGGTAGTTTTTGTGACTGAATTGGATTGGGAAAGAGTTGGTGTTATTTATGTGGATGGAAAAGAGAAGGCTCAATATCCAAACCTAAGTAGGCGTTTTCTTTGTGAAATTTCCTTCTCAGTTCCTCATGCTTTTGTCAGAGCACATGAACCTTTAAAGTTTTGTGAGGTTCTAGGAGACATCGCAAGGAGGGTAGTTCTGGTCACTACATTGAGGCCCCTTCCAACGCTGTCCTTGAACATTACTTTCTGTTCACAGATGCCTTGGACCTGAATGCTGAGGAGAAAGTAGTCTTGATAGCCAGCACGAAATCCCCCATCTCCTTCCTAAGCAAACTTGGGCAGACCATCTCTCGGAAGCGTTCTCCCAAGGTGAATAGAAGAGTGGTTATTTTTCTTAACCAGCTACAAACCTAATGGCAAGGCATAGTAACTAGAATAATGCAGTTTCTCTCCTCTCTTGGTATAGGATAAAAAAGAAAAGGACTTGGATGGTGCTGGAAAAAGGAGAAAAACCAGTCAATCGGAAGAGGTGAGAATTCTCTGGGATTTGCTGGAAGATTATACTGAATTGCTCTTTTTGTCCGAAATCTTTAATTTCCTAATTAGTTTTGTTAGATCTTTTCATATTCATCTTTTATGAGAATTTTTATGGGCAGATGCTTTTGCCTTTGTTTAATTTTTTGGAGAGCATCCAAGGGAACAAACGCACACATGTGCACCAGGACTTTCCTGTCTCTTTGGAATAACACATCTGGCAAAGGGCAGTGGCTCTCCTGGGATATGACACCACCAACAAAAGTTCGAGTACCTTTTTATACTCCATCCTGAGATTAGAACTTTGAAGAGTTGTTGAGCTCAACCTAAGTCAGAAATACCAGCCACTATGTCAGGCCCTGGCTGTACTTTTTCTTTGAGGGAAGGGCATTTGAGGGCTTCTCTAACAGAGGCTGGTTTGGGGGTGTCAATATTCATCAGGAGGAAGCGCCCCGGGTCTGCAGAGGAGGAAGGCCCACGCTGGTGAGCACTCTGACGGACAGGAGGATGGATGTGGCTCTTGGCAACCAGAACAAAGTGAAGTACATGGCAACCCAGCTGCTGGCCAAATTTGAAGAGAATGCGCCTCCACAGTCCACTGGCCTGAGGAGACAGGTAAACCCCATCTTACACCTTCCATCCACATTTGGTCTGGCCACATAGGAAGGAAAGATCTTTTCAATTGAATGACACACGGGGTATGTCACAGACCCAAGAACTCACGGGCTCTAGATTGGTGTCTGCTATTTCCCCTATGTGAGTGTGGCAGACAAGAGCATTTCAGAGGCTCCTCATGTTTTCTGCACTGCTTTATACTCACCATTCATGACTGAGGTGTCTGTGACAAAAATTAGCAGAGGAATTTTAAATTTTATGTCAATATACCTATTCATATGCATATGTTTACATTTAAATTATAAAAGAAGTACATGCTTATTGAGAAAAGTGCTGAGAAGTATAATAAAGGTAATTAAGACACCTCTAATTCTATTAATATTTTGTTACAGTTCTTTTCAGTCTTTTTTTAGTGCATTCTTATTTTTGTAGTTGAGGCCATTCTTAATATACACTTTTCTATTCTGCTTTTTTCATATAACTTTGGTTATATTCCCATGTTGTTCCAAAATTTTTGCAAGCATCGTCCAGTGTGCGTGTGTATATACCATGCTTTTCTTAACTCTTCCTCTATTGTTGGATGTTTCAGTTGTTTCTCATCTTTCATGATAAAGTACAGAGGTAATAAACATCCTTATTATAAAGCTTCTTTTGTGTGTTGCAGATAATTTTCCCAGGCTATCTTCATTTTAAAGATTCTTCATGGATACTAACTTGCTTGCATCCTAAGTCATGCCTCAGAGTGCTAGATAGGAGTCTGAAGCGATGTCCTTGTTTGATCTCATCTCTCCTCCTGTATGTCTAAAAGTCACTAAGACTTCTTGCAAGAGGAGGTGCTGAGATTTCAAAATTCACACTGAAAGTTTCTTATAAAACTCCCTGATGGCCTGAGAGCGAGTCCAGAAAAAAGGGAGCCCATCCTCTGCATTCTTTTTCTCTCTCTTCATCTTCTCCATATGCATCAGTCATTGTTCCTACGCACAGGGTAAAAGGGGCACTGACTCACTGACTTTGCTTGGAGTCTGGCCATAATTAACTTCTCACATCTAGTCTTTGGTTATGGCTCACAGAGAAGATGATAGTATTGTTGGCAAACATTTGAGGTTACCTGACAGCTCCTACAGCCTCAGGTCCTACCCACTTCAGGAAGGCTGGAATGCTTTCCATTACAGAAAGTTCTCTTTGAGATGGTTGCTTTCATTTTGAGTGAAAAGAATTAACATTTTAGGCTCAGAGCATTGAGCTGGGGAAAAGAATGATGAGAATTACAGCTTCTGTTTTATTTTGTTGTTGTTGTTTGCATTTGCTTTTGATTTGGGGGATGGAGTATTTCGTTTCCTTTATAAGTGTAACTTTCTAAGAATTAATTTTATGGCTCCACCGCCATCACTCCAGTTCATAGATTTGTGTCTGTCCTCCACGAGTACCTTTTTTATGTCTTCTACCTTAATGTATTTTATTTTCTTTTGTCTCCATGTCCTTTCCCCCATCCATACCTGACCTGTGTGTCACAGCCGACACAAGAGCGTGGGGTCAGCCAGCCGTCCTGCTGCCTACCTGAGCAGGATTGCCCTGCTCCCACCCCTCAGTGGAAACAGGTAAAGGAAATGCCCAGGAACCAGAATGGGTGCTGCCTCCCTGGGCCTTCCCACCCTGCTCTTCCTCTTAAGCCAGCCAGGGTTGAGGCCTGTGCTTTAGAACCCTAGCTCACAAAGGCAGGGCGTCTCTGTGCTCATTTGAGTTGTGACTCTAGGGAAAAGTTTTAACAAACAATACTGATTTATTGCATGATTTGTTTAACTCCTTGAGATTTGAGAAACCATTTAGAAGGTTGGGCTCTTAATTTGGTGTTGAACTAACTAAAGCTGTGTGATAAATCGTTCAGGTACCCTAGCCTTTAGGGTTATACTATTATAACCTTTGTCTCAAGTTGACTTTTTGCTGACATGTGTCCTCATGACTGTTGGAAAGAGAACCCTGAATTCGGCAAGCCTGAGAATTGGGGCAGTGGAGCCTTCCATGTTAAGTAGGAAACTGTTATCCAGGAAATCATTTTGAACTATTATTTCTATTTTTTTCAGACCCTGAATATAGATGATCATGGGTATTTTCTTGATGTTTGTCTACATTTAATTTTGGAAATTGTCACTAAAGTAGTTGCAGGATCTCCTGGAAAGCTGCTTCTCCTAAGCAATACAGAATGGGACAGAAAGAGGGGGAATGGCACTTGGTTAGGAAACCATCAGAGGGACTGAAGGCCTCTACTGTACTTCGCCCACTTCACGCTGACATCTTCCTGCTCTATTGAGTGCAGCTAGACTTGCTGTTACATGGTTTGGTATCATTTAGGGCTAAGACTCTGAGAGGGCTAAGACTCTTAGCCAAGGGAACTGACTCTCAATTTCCCTTTTGTGCCATAGAGTGACAGCAGTTGCTGGGAGGTGCTGGCGAGTTGGGTTTTATTTGAATTATATTCAAGGCAAAATGTTCCTTTATAACCTTTCTTTTAATAATATGCCACATCAAAGGCAAGGCCCATGAGGCTGAGTTGGAAGCTTGGGAACAATGTCCAAACTCATAACAGAAGCCAAGCTGCCTGTTTCTCTGTGGGGAAGAGAGGGGGAGTTGGTCACTGGAAATTCACTTCCATTTTATTTTCTTACTCTTTTCCTTTAAGTCTAGGTGGAAGGTATATTTTGAAAGGTAATCTTTAGTTGAGTATCTGCTCATTGGGAAAGTCAACTCTAAACTAAGATTCCCCCAAACTATATTCTTACAATACTTACAAAGGTACCCTAAGATAGGAGGAACAAAGAGGAAGGGAGGTCAGTTGTAATACATGTAGGTGAGTGAACAGATGACTGTCAGTGACATGTTCCTGGACAGCTGTGGGTAGGCTTGCCCCCAGGAAGTCTTAGGAGCAGAAAGTGCGACCCGAGGACCCTGGGCCACCCAAGGAGGCCCCTGTCCTCATGAAGACTGCCAAATCAGCCCCTCGCCTGATGGGGCTGTACTGAAGGGATGTCAGGAGCTTAGTGTTTATGGGCCTGGTTGTCTTTCTCCTGTTTATGAAGCATCTGCTCACCTCCAACCTTGTGTGGGGTGCTACATGGGAGACGTACAGCTGGCTTGTCACCTGGATAATAAATGACCATAGTCAATGAAGTAGAATATTCTAGGCCATACAGGCAGCAGAATAGAGCCATTAAACTCAAACCTGAGTTTTATGGAGTGGGCACTGAAATGACAGAGTAGCTAGGTAGATAAATGAGAAACTATGAGCAATGAAAATCCTGTTAGATGGTTGTATGCTTCATGTTGTATAGAGTTGGGAATTGTAAATTTACTTGGGTGTGAAAGAACGATCACTCACAGTTCTTACATCCATGTGAAATGCATTATCTTCACATATAATTTTTTCTCATCACTAAAGCAGGGATGGTTTCATTAATCTTGGCCTTGTAAATTTATCTCCTAAAAGATAGAACATTGGAGGGTAATGCCAGATGCTACAGAAACTTAGGGATAGAAGGGCTCCAGTGGTGCATTGGAGCCTACTTCTGACTCATCTTGACTGCTGGTCCCCTTTATCTCCCTTTAGGAATGAGGGGCTGACTGGCGGCACCTTATCATGACTCACTTTGTGTTTCTTGTGAAGTAGTTCAGATCAAGGCAGGAGGGTGTGGCAAGCACAACAGTGATGGCGGAGTTGGCGCCAGGACTAGTTTTAACTTAGGTCATAGTATGAAGAGGAAGTGAATAACACCGCTGCTTGCCAGTGACTTCTCTTTTTTACTTTCCTGTGTAAACACTTTGACTCTTCCCTCCCCACCCTTTTGCCTTTTGATCTCAGAAGTGCATCCTACAGGCAAACTGCACATTATCCAGCCTTCGTTTGGAAGTAGGTTGTCATGTGAGGTGGGAGCAGACAGGGAAGCTGCTTCCCTGACCCCGCAACTTCTAGAACTGTTTCTCCTCCCAGGCTTTACCTGTGTGCTGCCCCACATGGTCATCTGGGCACGAGGAAGTGAGGATTCCTCTGACTAGGAATATGCGATTGTTTCCTAAGTACTGCAGGGTTCTTTAAACCATAGACAGACTCGCAAGGAAGGGATTGCAATGGAGAGGGGCAGGATGGGGAGGCAATCCACGGACATAGGTTTGGTGTTCAGGTGGTGAAGATGTTTAATTTTTATATCCTATTTTCTGCACTTTCTTGTATTTCCTTGGTAGTTTTCTAGAACCTTTTGAGTGTCGAGTTAGGAGACTGAGCAGAGGGATGCAATGGCAGAGTGTTCTCATAGGTAGCCCTGAGGGAGAGTGCTGCTCTGCTGCTGTTGGGTATACAGGTGGTGAGCCATTGAGAGAGTCTCCATGTCCCCTTCGCGATGGCAGCCTGTGTGTCCTTTCTCTCTCCACTTACAACCAAGCCCATTTCTTCTGTCTCCCAACTTCTCTGATATAACCAACTGAGCAGAATACCCTAATCCCTGGCATTTTGGAAGTACTATACTGCAAGTCTGACCCTAAGACCAGCTGCATCTAATAAACAGTGCAAGTCCAACCTGGAGGCCAACAACAGGCTGCGACACACCACCTTCCCTGACCATACAGTGACTTGCTGTTGAGGATGGAGGCAGGAAAGGGGGCCTCTGGGATGCTTTCGGCAAATGCCCCTTGGTCCTTCCAGAACCAGCCTAAATGTGGCCATTGTTTCACCAGTGTTCTCTCTGTTTGTGTCTATTGGTATAAAAGCGACGGGAAAAGGAGCGTTCTCGGACCTGCCCCAAAAAAGTGATCACACTCTCTCCTCCCCCTGCTCCACCTCCCTGTCGGGTGCCTGGCGGCCAGCAGGTGACCTTCTCTGCATGCTCTGTTGTCCTGTTTATGTCTTCCTGCCTGCCTGTGTAGATGGCTGGGGTAGAGACCAAATCAGGATTCTCTCTTTTCAATGATCACTATTAAAAAAATAGACCATTTGTAGCAGAAGCAACCTTTATTGCTACAAATGAGCAAATTCCTAATTGGACCTCAGTATCATGCATATTACATTCAAACCCTGTGGTTTAATCTAGTCATAGGAATACAACTGTGCAATCACAAACTAGGTTGAGAGGTCCAAAAGCCCTGGAGAGCAACATATTTTTATGTAACCTCATTTAAAGCAGCCATTTTTACCTTGCTGCCCAAGGAGGCTGAGTTCATATGAACTTTTGGAAGCTTTTTATAGGGCTTCACTATGAGTTTGCTTCCTTCTAATTTTGAGAGTCCTGCCTCTTACTTATCCAACTTCTGCCAGCAAACACCAACCCTTCCTATCCACCCCACTCACACTCCTGGCAGATCATTCAAAAACAAACATGTTAACTAGGACAACAAGCGTACATTTTTGACAAGCACGCACACACACACACACACACACACACACACACACATACACACACACACACACAAAACATTTATAGAATGACTTTGTTGACCTTTGTAGTCTATCCCTATAAAATAAAATACTAATTTTAAAAGTAAGATCTACGGAAAGGCATTTCTTCAACTAAGGCGGCCTATTTAAAAAGCGAATCCTTAAAATATGTCTGATTTTTAAAGGCTCAGCCTGTGCCCCTGGGCCACTGTAGGTATAGTACTACCCTATGCCTTGTCTCGTCATAAGAGCTAACATTTAGAAGCATTTTATTGTGACCCAGGTACTGCAGGTTCTTTTCAAGTGTGATCTCAATCAATTCTCACAATAATCCTACGAATCGGATACTGTTATCATCTCCATTTTACAGATGAGGGGACTGAGGCATAGGGTAGGGAGGTGACTTATACAAAGTCATACAGATGGATCCAGGAACTGAATCTTAGTGATGTGATTCTGGAGCCTAAGCGTTGGCCTCATCCTGCCTGTGGAGACAGTATGCCTGTGGGCTCTGGACAAGAGTAGCCACAGTGATAGCTTTGGATCAGTTTCCACCAGTACAAGGCCATAAGGTGAATCCTCAGTTATCTAAAGACTGATAAGAGTGGCCTTTCCTGCTCCTTTGATTATGATTGTTGTGTTAATGGTTTCTTCAGGTCAACAGAGATATCATGTGCCCATCTTATAGATTCCCACTCTCCCAAACAGATATTCCTATCTGTTTACTGAAAACATTTCCAGTCTTTGTGCACTTCTCCCTTTAGTAAATTATGCTTTTGTCCCATGTTCCTATGAAGGGACCACTTCCCACCCTACAGTTCCCTCTGGACTGTTGTAATGGTCATATATTTCAGCTAGTTTCCATCTCCCCACCTTTCCTTTCCAATATCTTGTGAAAAGCTTCGCCCTTCTAACCCACCGCTCCTTTTAAACCTCCCTCTTAATGCCTTTAATCTTGTGCCACATTTGAAAGAAATATGTTTGTTCCACCTTTGTACTAACTGTAGTTCTTTATTTATCTGTGTAACTGACCTCATTAGAGGCCAGGTGGGCAGAATGGCTGTGCAAGAAGTTGTCCTTGGGTCGTGGGATTTGATATAGATGGGATTGTGGTTCCTTGGGGTGGGGCTCAGTAGGGGACAGGGGATTTGTATTGAAATGAACTCTGAATTTCTGGCACTGTCACTTAGTAGGTCCAAATAGAGCATTTAGATGGAGCTTAAATTTCTACTTTGTTGCCAACAGACGTACAGGGATCTTGATGCTGACATCCGTGGCAAGCAGAGTCCCCACCATGAGAGGGTAAAAGAGCATGAATAGTGGCATGGGATGCTGAGAGCCACACAGATTGGGCACGCTGTGGTTGGGTGGGGAACAGAGGGAAAGTGGGGATGGTCCCCTCTCCTCTTGCTTTTTGCTCACTCTTGTCACCCAGCCAAGAGCCAGATTTCTTTTTGCTAACAGTGCTGACCTTGGAAGTAGTATTCACAGTAGAGCATTCATCCATCCAGCATTCAGATCAGATACGGATCCTGAGAGTCTGTGTTGTTATAAAAAGTCTAATGACTTCTCATGTCTGCCACCTTTCCCATTCCAAAATATGTGCCAATGTGGAATAGCATTTAAGTATCAGGTATAACTTCTTAGGGCAAGGGTCTAGATCAATAAGCAAGTGACATTTGCTTAGCTCTTTTGAAAGTGAGAGACCTTGAGGTAGAAATACTGAGAGAGCCAAAGCTCTTACCAGTGTGGGGATTTCTCAAGTACGAAGAGGATGGAGAAGGAAGATATGGCAAGATGGGAGCGCATATGAAATGCTTTAGCTAGTCTTTTCTGAAAAACAAAAGGGGCTAATTACAGATGACATCAGGCCATCGTATAATTTGATGAATAGCAGAGATACCCATTTTAAAAAGCCTGCTTATTTTATGAAAGTTTTTTGGTTGTTATTGTTACCCTTAAAGATGACTCGTGAGTGGATATATCTGTGCAACTAGAGTGAAAAATCATCTCTAGCTGCTAATTTCACATGGGTCTTTTGAAAAAATTTTACCTTCTCTTTGGCCTTTGCTCTCTGAGAAACATATTTATGGCTCAGCAGTAAATCCAGTTACTTCTCTGATCCATTGGGAAGCTAGTCATAGGGTTGTCTTCCTGTGCTACCACCAAGCTAGAAGTAGGCAGTCTGTGCTGCCAAGGGCACATGGGGGCAGTGAGAGGAGACCAACCTGAGGTGCAGGTTAGGGTCCTTTTCATCTCCTCACCTGGCCCAGCGCTGCTTTTGTTCACTCTTGGGGCTGCTTCCTCCCATGAGCTCTGTGTGTGCTCAGCTTCTGTCTTCCTTCTTCCCAGGCTGTATTCCTCTCAGAAAGAAAACTAGGTATTTTCATAGCGAGGCGATGCTCTGCATTTTGGGGAATACATATGTAATGAAATCCTGATGATTTTTACTGAAATAGTATCTAAACGAAAAAGAATGGAGGGAAGTATGTTGACTAAAAGGAGAGGTTGGCAGGAGGAAACTATTAGACGTCTAGGACGGCAGTGCACAAGAGAGAAGATAGCAGTAAAATTTGCAGGGAGTTTTCTTTCATTTTCCCAAAGGGCTGGTTTCCAGATTCTTCAGTGCAGAGCTCTTGTCTAGATGCTTTTAAGGGTCACTCTTATGTTATTTTACAATACTTTTCACTATCCCATAATCATACCTGTGTACTCACCAGCTCTCTGCCTCACTGTCTCCCGCACTCCTCCCCACCCGTTAGCTTCCACTGCTCTTCTACCCCTTGGGGGCACTCAGTCTTCTCTCTTGTTTCTTTCTGGTGGGTCGCACTCCTCTACAGAGATCTCCCCCAGGACCTCATCGGGCCTGTGAGTGCTGAGCTAAGGGCTCTTAAGCCAGTTGAGCACCTGTAGCAGAGGCTGGTGACACTTCACATAGTCACCTCTCATAGCTGTGAAGTTAGTGTGGACTGATGTAGGGGATATAATAGGTCTACTTGGAGCGGGAGGGGCAGAGGGTTTCTCCTTACCATGACAGTACTTCTTCTCTCCACCCTGCAAGTCCTTCACCCAGAACTTGGTAGGAAAACTAAGCAGTTATTGTTTGCAAAAGCCCTCTGTCACTTTCTCACTCTCTAGGGACTGTATGGGCCCATCACTGAGGAAGACCCTGGCCCACTTTTGTGCATATGCTGCATGCAGTCTGCAGAGGACTTGGGGCCTCAAGTCTTTTCTCCTGATCATTGCTAGGATTTGGCTGGCTCCTTGGTGAGCAGAGTTTCTCTGAGCAATAGCAATAGGAGGAGGAAAAGCCACATTACTAGCCTTTCTGTAGAAGGAGCAAGCTTCACTCTTGATTGGCTGTCTCTATTGTTCACTATTTGTAAGCCTAGTGGAGTGAGAGGGTAGTAGAATTTTCTTCCTGCCCAGGAGAAGTCTAAGCCCAGGGCAGTGAGGGGCTCTGCAGAGCACAGAGTATATGTGTGAGCATCACCTCTGCATTCTGCTGCCTCATGGCTGGCAGCGTTATCCATGCAGAGCAGACGAAGTAAGATAAGAGCACCAGGCAAAGGAAGACAGGCTTTCAGAATGCTCTTAGGTATGATGACCATGTTCAAGTAGGAGCATCCCTAGAAGCAGGTGGGAAGGACAAGCTAAAAGCAGCATGCAAGCCTTGAATGAGCCACTCAAGAAAGAAATTCTAAGTATTTCTTTACTACATTCATTATTTAGTTAACGGTCTAAAGTAAAAGGGTCTAAAACTGCCAAATTCCTTATTCCTAGTCAGTGTGTAACTTTTAATTCTTTTTTCCATCTTGTATTTTATAGCCAGAGCCTGAACCTTCTCGTCGATTTTTTGTAGACCAGTGGGAGCTTTCTCTTAGTCTCCGCTCCTCCAGCCACCCCGCCTCTCCCTCCTCTGACTCCCTCCGACAGGTAGTGGGCCTGGAACTGGGCAAAGCTGTGTTTCCTCTTCAGCCTCTGCTCACTTCACCTACACAAATGCCATCTAGCCCCAGGGAATTTGCAGAGTTCTTTACTTTGGCCTGTCTCCTGTAGGAAGTCAGAGTGTGTGTGTATGTGTGTGTGTGTGTGTGTGTGTGTGTGTGTCCATCTGTCTGTGTGAGGGCTATAAGCATACACCTAAGAGAGGCTACTAGCCTTTGTTGTATCAAATTCTGTTGCAGTAAACCCACTTTCATTATATTTCAACTAAATGAAATAATAATAAACATATTTTAGCCATTATCTTTTTAAACTCCAGATGTCTTTATGTTAATACGTGTTACAAAGTATGAACCATGGTGTAAACAAATGGAGTGACGAAGATGCAGTATCTTAGATGCTCTTGAATTGTCATTTAAAGAATGAACCCGACCATTTTTTTACAATGGAACTGATCCAGCTATAGAGTAGTTTATAGAGATAAGAGGGTCTTTTTGACCTTCCTGTTTATGTTTCCTGTTCTTGAGCTAGTAGCAAACCATGGAGTATGTGTGTGGAAACATGTGTATGTGTTCTGGCAATAGTATAAATCCAACAATTGCTACATTGCTACTATTTCTTAAGAGTGGGGGGAAAAAGAAACCATCTGCTTTTCAGGCCAGAAACAAATAGAACCTCTCTTTGGGGGATGCTTGTCAATATTATCACATCACTGAAAACTGAGTATGACAAATGCCTTTGCACGCAGACAGCCCTGGGCTATAATTGCTGATTACAGATGTAATGAGGATGCCAATTTCTGGTGGGAGAGAAGGGCTTGGAACAGTCAGGACCCAAGGCTTACTCAGTGTCCCAGCCTCATATTTGACATCTGGTCCATGCTTTCACTTATCTATTGCACAATGAAAGAAGTGAAATTTTCTGCTCCCTCGGTGTCAGCTATTAAATGATCTGCTCAGCTCTGCCTGATATCTGTCTATTCCAGGCCTAAGCTCTCCTAACGTCCTTAATCTAAAGAAGGTTTAGCTTAAAGAGCCACTTGTTTTTCTCAACCACTAATGGGTATAAGCTGTAAAGTTAATGAGCAAATGGCACCAATCCTTGGCAATCTCCTTATTTTTAAATAGAAAATATAATCGACTCCTCAGTTCCAACTGAACCTTAGAGAATTGTTTGCCCATTTATGTTTCTGTTTTCTCATGTTTACGTAGAGTTTCCTCCTAGAGTGCTTCTCATTTGTCCCTGCCAGCCCAGGTCAGTGATTCTTCCACATGTGGCTTATATACTTGTCCATTCAAACCACTTCCTATCCAGGATTGTTGGCATCCCCAAGACAACTGCTTTTGGTGTGTTCTCAGTAGGAATTAGAGTCAGGCTCCTCAAACTTTGCAGACAGCACCCTTATTCTATATAGTTCATGAGAGGAGTGACACATACACTAGGTGTCTTGGCCATCTCTACATGGAAGGGTGACCTGGATGTGGAGTCTCTAAAGGATTGCCAGCAAGACTTTGACCTCATTCCCTGGAGACAGGCTCAGAGCTGGGCTCCATAGCAGGAAGGTATACAATTGAAATTTGATAGTTTCCTCCTGTTACTTCTTCAACATTGCTAGAAGGAAGATTGAGTTGGTTGGACTTTTTCTTTTATCTTTTTTCAACCTATTAAACAATAATCTCTTCTGGAACAGAAATACCCTGACTTCCCAAGACAAAACTGAGCAATCTATCTACATGCTGAAGGTCTTAGCCTCCTGCAGTTATGTGTGAGATACCTAGCCCAGTCTGGAAGGCCTTGGCCTTAGAGCCTGGGTAGAACACATAAATATCAACAGAGTGAATGGGCTGAGAAGGGTTCTTCCGGATAAAGCTCAGGAATATTTGATGTATATGACAGGGGTTATGAGTGAAGCATTAATAATGAGAAAGGAGATTATAACAAGTAATACTAAACTGTTGGCATCCATTAGTTACCCAAGTAGAGAGTCAGCCTTTGCAAGAGTGAGCTTTCTAAATGAAGAAATAACTTCCCCAGCCTTCCCAACCCTTGAGTAATGCTGTCAGTCTGGCATCCACTATATGGATGGGAGTAGTTCCTCTCAAATTCTCAATATGTAATTTGAGTCACTAGGATACAGGTACTTCTTACTCTTCTGTATTTTCATCCATCTTGGCTTCCTACCTCCCTTGGCACCGTATCTTCCAAAAAGACATGAAAGACTAAATTCTCCCATACTGAATTTAATTATTCCTGCCTATGCTGATACCTCTGTGTGAACACTGACACCTGTTTTTCTTACCACGAATCTCCCTGCTTGTGGACACTGTGTTGGCATGGTTTGTTTTCTGCACATTATATTCATTTTATCCTTTCAAAGAGGTTTTTTCCTATCTTAATTTATTCATTTTTTTCCCTCTCATTTCCCTTTATTCTGGTCATTTTATAATCTCCAACCAATAGAAGTATATAAAGATGTACACGGGCGGAGTGAGCTCATTGGCTGAGCAGATAGCCAATCAGCTTCAAAGGAAAGAACAGCCCAAAACCCTACTAGACAAGAAGGAACTGGTAAGAGATATACTAAGGGCTCTGTCTCTCTAGAAATAACACAGCTATGGTAAACGAACCTAGTTTGTTCTAAGTAGCTTAGTGACACATAGTGCCAATATGTGCCATGTCATTTTTTTCAACGTTGTCTAAATTTTGTAATTGAATTTCTAGAACTAGTTATTTGGGATGTTGTATGGGAAAGCATACTTAGTATCTCTAAAAGTGATTGCCCTAGTGTCTAGGGGACCCATATCCATTTAGAACCACATGAATACTGAATATATAGTATGTTACCTTTAAAAACAATTCTGTCAAAATAATTTGGTTTGATTGTTATGAAATTCTGTAATTGGGATTCCTCTTGGCTGTTGATTCAGAACCCACCTGGTACTGAGTGCTGTGTGGGGCACGTGACAGTCACTACAATAGTGCCACTGCTCTTTGAGAGAGCCAGAAGTAAAGTGAGCAGCTTAGTCTGCTTCATAACAAAATCGCTTAGGATCAGTTTCACTTACAGAGAGGGCCGTGCACCTCTTGAAGGTGAGCCTGAGAGACGTTGTCTTGATGTGTCCATCTCCGCACCCCCCCACCCGCCACAGGGCTCAATAAAGAAGGAGTTTCCGCAGAACTTGGGAGGCAGCGACACGTGCTATTTTTGCCAGAAGAGAGTCTACGTGATGGAGAGGCTGAGTGCCGAGGGCAAGTTTTTCCATCGGAGCTGCTTCAAATGCGAGTACTGCGCCACCACCTTGCGCCTCTCAGCCTACGCCTATGACATTGAGGACGGTGAGTCTATTTTACTTGAAACTGAGCTTAGGGCACTTTTTTCCATTTGAGCAGGTTTTAGGGCCCCTTGCTATGTTCTTTTATATTTTTTTCATTCTGCCTTTCATCCATCTCCCTCTATTCTTTGTTTTGTTTTGTTTTTTCTCTAAGGCTCTTATAAATATTTCCCCAGAGTCACCAGGCTGCATCATAGCATTACTCAGTGATAATGGTAATGAAAATGACATGCATTTACCTAAGTCAATTCCTCAGTTTCACAGACACTTGCTTTCTTTCCTCATGGTGGGATCTTAAGATAAAAGGGATACATGAGGATACGTCTTTTTTGTCTTTACTTTTGAGAAGGGGAATCACAGGCCTATAGAAGTTACATATCTTGCCTAGGTCAATGACAACAAATTGAAACCAAATTCCCTACCCCTGGGTTCTCAGACTTTTGCCTCCTGAAGATGATGGAATTCCAGTGTTCCCACTTCTCTGTAGCCTCAGCATCTCTCTGGTGAATTGAGAGCTCATGGCACAGGGTAAAACCTCATTTACTGTGGTGTTCAAGTCCTGGCCTTTTGTGATAGCGGAAAGACCTTTATAGGGCAGAAGGTAGAGAATTGTGCAAACAGATAACAAACTCTGATAGATACAGATAACAATGCCTGACATCTGAAGAGTCTTTAAAGTTAATTGAAAAAGGTCACCAAAGACAGTGGTGATTCCTACACCCATTCCTGCAGGATGCTGAAGGAACTTAATGAGAGGCAGTCTTATGATTCAAAAGGGATGAAAAGACCTAGATTAATTGGAGAGTGAAGTTTATCCTTGTAGAGTTGGTATTAAGTCCATTACATAGATAGGTGGTTTCAGGAGTTACAGGGCACAGGAGAGGGACATCCTGCGATTGAGAAATAGTCACTTCAGTCATCCAGGCTCTCCTGGTAGTATATAAACAGGCTGTCAAACTGTCAGAAGTAGCCAGAAAGGAGCCAAAGTGGTCAACTGAGAAAAGCTAACTATCCATTAGGCATCTGGTCCTCTTGTTAAATTAGTAAAAAGCACCACCCAGTGAAGGAAGAATTAAGACAGTTGTCTAGATAAGGAAAGTATGTTGTTAGGTATCATATTTCTGTTCCACTATTCTCACACACCTGCTCTTTGAAAAACCCCTTTGCTCTCCAAGAATAGGGTTTGGCGGATGGAGTCCACCCAGCATTGTTTAATTGTACTTAAGCTTGGATTGTTTTAATGTTTTACTGCAAAATCTGCCTGGAAAGAACCCTTAACCTCCAGCAAATTGATCCACAGGTATTTTTGCCCATAGATTGTGTGCTCACTGTTGCCTTATTCTCTTAAGGACATAGAATGTAAAATGTGCCTCAAGGAACTTACATTATGATTGGAATGATAAGACATGAGCAGTGAAACAACAGACAATGTAAAAGTACTTGATTAAGGGCGACGTTGTGTAGTGCAGATTATAACTTTGTGGAAGTTCAGAGGAGGAAGAAATCAATGAACTTCAGTAGCTGTTCGGAATGATTGAACTGACTTTAGGCTGCTCAACCCTGAGAGAAAAGTAGAGGGAAGAGATGGCATACCAGGCAAAAGATGACAGGACCTCTGTGGGAATGACCGTGATGTTGGGACAGGATGAGACAGACCCCTGTGGTGAATGCATTGCTGTTGACACTGAATCAGGGAGGACAGTGGGTCTAAACCAGCTCCCCAAACTTTAACCCAGATAAACTTTTCATCAGCTCAGCCCCTCCACAACGGACAGGTGAACTAGAGAAAAGAATGGAATTTTAGGGGTGCCAAAGTTTTAGCATAGTCTCCAGCCAAGTTACTATGTGATTCAGAACTCTAACTGAAGCACCTCAGATAAGGCTAGCGCACTAGCTATCTCCTCTCCTGGAATGCACTTCCCCTAATCTCAGGGTGGGCTTCTTGATTCACATCCCTACTTACATATTCCCTCCTCACTACAATATTCACCACTGCTTAATACTTATTCATACATCACCTGCTCCATCCGAGCAAAGACTAGTCCATCTTCCTGACTAGAACGTTCTCAGTGTTTAGATTAGTGCCTGTCATATAATAGCATTAAGTAGGTTGTTGAATGAATGAATACATGACCCAGTTTACCTTATGTTTGCCCTTTAGCCCTTTGTTTTCTCCAGTTCCCTCTTCCAGTCACTCCCATATTTAATTACCAGCATTCCTTCATTTATTTAGACCATTTAAAACCAGTGACTTGACCGAATCAGCTATAATTAGCATGGCTGTATTTTCTAACTGAGACAGGCATCATAGTTTAATGGCTAAAAGTACAGACTCTAGAGCCAGGCTTCCAAGCTTTAGATCCTGTCTGAATTGCTGAGTGGGGGCCACTTTGGGCAGGTTGCTTAGCCTTTCTGTGCCTCAGCTGGAGAGAGGTAGGTAATAGTACCTACTTCATTGGATTTTGAGGTTTAAATGAGTCAATAGATGTAAAACGATTATAATAGTGTCTGGCACATGGCAAATGTAGTTAAAAGGTAGCTCTTTTGTTATTCATCTAAGATGCAAAAAGTACCACCAAGTTGATTTTGGGAGAGGGAACGAGAAGATATGTTAATTGAGTACCTATAACATGTAACGTGTGATATCTCATTGACTTATCTCAGTCCAGGAGATGAGTACTATCTTCATATTCTATGTGAGGAAACATGTTTCAAGATGCTAAATAGTTCACATAGCTATTAAATAGTTAAGGTAGTATTTAAACAGATTTGATTTCAATGCCCCGGTTCCTTCCATCATGTTGACTGTATTCCTAGGAAAAAGAAGTTTCTGGAATTTTTTTAAAAATCAACTTTTGCTTAGGCTTGTAGGACTTGTTTTTAAAACCTAACCCTCTTTTCTTTATTAGTAGAATTAAATGAGGATTCCTTGGTAGGTTAGCCTATATTGAGTTGTATTTTAAAATCTAGGATTCTACTTTAGTAGAAAAAAGCACAATGATGCAGGAAAAAAAATAAGAAAGGAATGAAAGTAACTATAACAGATTGTGTTTTTCTGGTACTATAATAAGCAATTACAAATAATAGAAACCCAAGTCAGATTGAAGTTGAAGCATTAGATTTACATCTTCCTTCCAGATAGCAGCCTCAGAGAAAGGCTGCCTTTCTCTCTCACCATCCATTTGAACCCCCAGAATGGCTCTGGTTAGCCTATCTCAGCCACATACCAGTTCCTAGAGCTTTACATCTTGGGGTGGGCTGGAGAGAAAGAGAATGTTCTGACTGACCAGTATGGGTGACGCGTTCACTTCTGTGGTGGATAATGTCAGGCCACATATTTAGAATCATGTGGAGGAGAGCGGAGTGTTCCTTGAAAGGAGATGCAGAGGGCAGAACCAAAATGGCATAGATGATAGAGGCTCTGTTCATCCCTCTGGTGACCAAATCAAAGTCGTGATGGAAACAAGGAGCAGTAGCAAGGAAAAATCACCTGGGATCTTGATGAACAAGCCATACAACTAAGGAGAAATCCAAGAAAGCACCCTGCAACAGCAGAAGGTAGGACAGGACCTGGACGCGGGGCTGCCTGGTCCCGAGCGGCTCAGTGAGATGGAGGCTGCGGCAGCGGCAGCAGCAGAAGCCTCTTATAAGGGCTCCATCCATGAACGGATTTTCGTGGTGACAGACCTGAATCTTAACAGGTGGCCCCAGCAGGGTAGAGGCTTGGGCTAAGTTTGGCCTGCAGCTGAACCCCTCTCAAGACTGTGCCACTAGACACCTACTTCACAAATCCACACTAATAAGACTGGGAGACTTAGGAGCTTTGCTTAGTACATAGAAACAGACACAGAAAGGCAGGCAAAATGGGAAGACAAAGAAGCAGACACCAAGTGAGAGAAGAGAGCAGATTCAGATATAGAGTCAAGTAATCTAACAGATGCAGAGTTCAAAACACTGATTATAAAGATGCTCAATAAACTTTTGGGAAGTGTAGATAAATTGAGTGAGAACTTCAACAAAGAGATAAAAAAAAACATAAAAATGGAAATGGGAATTATAAAAGGGAACCAGCCTGAAATGAAGAACACATTATCTGAGATGAGAAGTATATTAAATGGAATAAACAAAAGAATTAACAAAGTCAATAAAGATCAAATGCCCTATCTAGAGGACAGAAAAGTCAATCAGGACACTCAGAATGGCAAGAAAAAAGATGCCAAGACTATAAAAATAATTTAAGGAGAATATGAGACACTATTAAGGCTCCAAATATTCGTCTGATCAGCATATAGTGACTGAAGAAAATCAAGATGTTGAACAGCTATTTGAAGATATAATGATGGAAAACTTCCCTAACCTGGTGAAGGAAACAGACATAAAACCCCAGGAAGCTCAAAGAATTCCAAAAATCAGGGATCCAAAGAGGCTAACACTAAGACACATCATAATTAAAATGCCAAAGGTTAAATACAAAGAAAGATTATTAAAAGCAAGAGAAAAAAAAAAAATAATTACACATAAGGGAACTAATTACACATAAGGGAACACCCATAAGACTGGCAGCTGATTTCTCAAAAGAAACTATGCAGGACAGAGGGGCTTAGCAAAAAATATTTGACGGGATGAAGACCCAGGATATACACCAAGAATAATTTATCCAGCAAAGCTATCATTTAGAGTTGAAGGACAGATAAAGAGCTTCCCAGACAAAAATAGCTAAAGGAATTTATTACCACCAAGCTAGTATTACAGGAAATGTTGAAGGGACTTCTTTAAGAAGAAAAAGCATGTATCAAAAACAGGAATAAAGAATGGTAACAACTACATTCCCATCAATAAGTACCTCAAATGGAAAAGAATTAAGTGCTCCAACTAAAAGAGGGGATGAATGGAAAGGAAAACAAGACCCCTACATGTTGCCTATAAGAGACTCACTTCAGATTAAAAGACACAGACTAAAAGGAAGGGGATGGAAAAGGATATTGCTTTGATGGACCTAGAAGTCAGAGAAAGGTAAACATTATATGATTTCACTTATATGTGGAATCTAAGGAATATAAAGAACAAACTATCAAAACAGACTCACAAATATAATGGACAGTTTGGTAATGGACAGAGAGGAGGGAGTTTTGGGGACCTGGGAGAATGGGGTGAAGGGTTAAAGAAGTACAAATTAGTAGCTGATGGATGGACATGGGGATGGGGAGTGCAGCATAAGGAATGCAATTTGAATGAATACGTTGGCTAGGCGGAGGGTCAGGGGTGAGAGGAAGCAATTGAGGGGGACCATTTTATAAACTATATAGATGTCTAACCAATGTACTTTATACTTGAAACTAATTAAAAATTTTAAAAATTAAAAAAATTAAAAAGATGCAGAACAGATAAGAAGGTAGTATATGATCCAAGCACTAATACATTTTATCTTTCCCTGATTATATTTTATCTTGGCCAGAATTAAAATTGAAATAGTTTATTATAGATTGTAAAAGGAGATTGTATCCAAGATCAAAAAAATAACCCACGACTCAACTTCCCTTGTAGAAAAATAAGCACCATTTATTGAAGAGACTCTCTTTTCCTCATTGAGTATTCTTGGCTCCTTTGTCAAATATTAGTTGATTGTATACGTGTGGATTTATTTCTGGGCTTTCTATTCCATTGATTTATGTGTTTGTTTTTATGCCAGTATCATACTGTTTTGATTACTATAGCCAGGAATATGATGGCTCCGGCTTTGTTGTTCTTTCTCAGGATTGCTTTGGCTATTCAGGAATTTTTTGTGGTTCCATGTAAATTTTAGGATTGTTTTTTCATTTTGTAATAGGGGGATCGAATTGAATCTATAGATGGCTTTGGGTTATATGGACATTTTAATAACATTCATTCTTCCATTCCATGAACTTGGGATATCTTTCCATTTATTTGTGTCTTCTTCAATTTCTTCCTTCAATGTCTTGTATTTTTCAGTATACGGTTGTTTCACCTTCTTGGTTAGATTTATTCCTAAGTATTTTATTGTTTTTGATACTACTATGAATGGGATTGTTTTCTTTATTTCTTTTTCACATATTTTGTTAGTGTGTAGAAACACAACTGTTTTATGTATGTTGATTTTATATCCTGCAACTTACTGAATTTGTTGATTAGTTCTAGAAGATTTTTGGTGGAGTCCTTAGGGTTTTCTATATATAAGATCATATCATCTGCAAACAAAGACAGTATTACTTCTTCCTTTTCTATTTGGATGCCTCTTTTTCTTATCCGATTGCTCTGGCTAAGACTTCTAGTACTATGTTGAATAGGAGTGGTGAAAGTGAGCACCCTTTTCTTATTCCTGATCTTAGAGGTAAACCTTTCAACCTTTCATCATTGAGTATGATGTTCACTGTGGATTTGTCATATATGGCCTTTATTATGTTGAGGTACATTACTTCTTTACCCAATTTGTTGAGCATTTTTATCATGAAAGGATGTTGTACTTTGTTAAATGCTTTTTCTGCATCTAATGAGATGATGATATGATTTTTATCTTTCATTCTATTAATGTAGTGTATCACATTTATTGATTTGCTTATGTCGAATCATCCTTGCATCCCAGGGATAAACCGCAGTTTATTATGGTGAATGATCCTTTTAATGTACTGTTAAATTCTGTTTGCTAATATTTTGTTGAGAATTTTTGCATCTATAGTCATCAGGGATATTGGTCTGTAATGTTCTTTTCTTGTAGTTTTCTTACCTGGCTTTGGTATCAGTATAGTCTTGGTTCAGTAAAATGAGTTTGGAAGTGTACCCTCCTGTTCATTTGTTTTGGAAAAGTGAGAAGGCTCGCTGTTAATTCTTCTTTAAATGTTTGTTAGAATTCACCAGTGAAACCATCTAGTCCTGGGCTTTTCTGCTTGGGGAAGGTTTTGTTTACTGATTCAATCTCCTTGTCACTGTTGGGGCCAATCAGAGTTTGGTGCCCCCCAAACGTCAGGCCAGGAAGGAGAGAGATGATGACAGTGCAGACCTATAGTTAGCATTTTTCCTTGGTTCTTCCTTAAATGACGGCAATGAAGAATCACAGGTCATTGAGATTTAATAGTTTTAATAAAAATATTTTTTAGAAAGACAATACCCCAAGGAGGCACGTAGAGAAAGACAGAGTATGTCCCAGTGCTGTAACCAACACAAAGGGGCCAAAATTGCTACAAAAGGACAAAAAGTCCACCAAGAAGGGAGAGAACCCAGAAGGGCAAAAAGGGCCCAGAAATGAGAATATCTGCCTTATATTTGGGCCATGATGGGTGGTTCCAAAGGCATTCCTAGGTGATTGGCAAGTGAGGTCATTTTGATTGACACCTGGCTGCTATATAACTTTGCCTAGTGCTAGTGCACATGTGCTTACCCAGAATTCTACTACCATTGGGGTGTTCTTTGGGCAGTCTCTAGGCCCCTCTTCCTTTGTTCCCCTTGTCACTCACTTCTGACTAGCTACCTAACATCCTTACTCGATATTGGTCTATTCAGATTTTCTATTTCTTTATGACTTAGTCTTGGTGTAGTAGGTTGTATGTTTCTAGAAATTTATTCATTTCTTCTAGGTTATCCAGCTTGTTGGCGTATAACTGTTCATAGTAATTTTTCATGATCCTTTCTGTTTCTATGATATCAGTCGTAATCAGTTGTGTGTCCCCTCCCCTTTACACTTCTGGGCTTCCCTCCTTTTTGTCCTTTCCTTTTTGGTGGCCTTTTGTTTCTGTGATATCAGTTGTCTCCTGTTTCAACAGTTTCTATAATAGGGTCTATCCTTTAATTTCTAAAGCATTGACTTTTTAAGTGGGAGTAATGATGAGTCAGAAAAAAATGACCTTTGTGACTGGATCCCAATATCAGTGTCATAGGAAAAGCCAAGATCAATGTTTTACAAACTTTTTACCATACCTGCAGTAGGAAATACATATCATATTAGGACCCAGTATGGGACACATATAGACAGAGGTTGTAAGAAACAAACTCCACTTATGTACTGTGTACTCTAATGCTTTTTATTCTATTTTATTCTCTTTCATTCTATTCATAGTCCATTGCAGGATTTTTTGGTTTTGTTTTGTGTTGTATCTGAATGCTGATCTTGACCCACTAAGGGGTCATGAGCTGCAGTTTGACCAGCACTAGCTTGTGGTGGCTACAGGAGAAGGGAGCAGCAGAGGGGTTCTGTCAGAGTCAATGTTCAATGCTACCCGACCCTGTAGCCTTCACGCCTCCACTCTGCACTTGTATTCATTCTTGGTTTCCCTAGAAATGCTACTCCCAGCTTTTCATGTGACTATATCTTTGTTCTGCATACACTGCCACTTTGTTTGCTGGCCCTGCCATGTAAGCCCTACATCTTTGCTCTGGGCACTGATTGGGCAATGATGGCTCAATGGCCTTCACATATCCAAAGGAACCCCCTCCCTTTCAGGCAAAGGGGAGAGGAAGGCTGTTCAAAGTGTATAGGGAGGGTGTGGCCTCCCTGGATGAGAAGCCTGGGCCTGGGAAAGGCCTGAGTGGTAGTGATGGTTCCCTGAGGCCAGAGGAGATGGAGAAAAGTGTATGAAGACCAGGGAGTCAAGTTCAAAATTACAGAGTTTCGCTCACTCCCTTTTCCCCTGCCTCTTGCTACCTGCAGGTAAATTCTACTGCAAACCACACTACTGTTACCGACTCTCTGGCTCCACACAGAGGAAGAGACCAGCAGTGACTCCTCTGTCTAGAAAGGTAATGGTGACCCATCTCTAAATAGGGGAGAAGCAGCAGGCACCATTTCAGTGTTGTGACAGGTCTGGATGTGGCCGGCAGGGCCTGCTGATTGGCCACCGAATTTCCTCTCTTGTGGGTGGGAAGGGCCTGAGAGATGGTCGCAGTTGATGGGGAGAGAACCAACTTCTCAAGCATAATCTAATGCTGCATTTCACTAAGGTATTTTCCATCCACCACCTGAGTTGGATTTGAGAGACTGTCAGACTCTCCCTTTTGCTCACTCTGTGTAAAGGAAGACTTCTGCCTTTGTAAAGAAGCATCTCTCTGAGAAAGGACACCCTGAAAAGGAACTTGGCTGTAAACTTGGCTCTGCCTGACAATTGATTTCACTCTTTATTGTGTGAACTACTTAGATCTAAGAATCTTTTTCTTTCTCTCTCTGTCTCTCTCTCTCTTTTAATGAGAATAACTTGCTCCATCCTTTGCCCTTGTCAAGGCAAAGTGGGAATTCTCTTGACTCTGTGATGTCACCTTAACAGGGCGAGACCTTCCTTGGGAGGTCTCCTGTTGACTACAGAGGGATTTGTAGAAAAAGGTATACTAGAGTCGAGCTAGATTTTAACTTTTGGTGACTTCCACATGAAATATGTTCTGTTTTTGTTGTTGTTGTTGTTGTTGTTTATTTGTTTGTTTTAAAAGAAAGACTTACTTGTGAGGAATACATCTCTGGGTTGATTGGTGAAAGCAGCAAGTTAGCCAGGCAGGTATCATTGCCTCCTGAGATTTGAGTGTTTCAGTTAGTCACTCTTCTTTTTCTTGCCAACTTTCCTAGGAGGCCAGAGGACCCCTGCAGGATGGCCCTACTGCAGATGCAAATGGACGGGCCAGCACCATCACCAACCCTGCTGAGAGAACTCCAGGTAGCCTCACTTCCTTGTTTGGCTGGGTGGCGCGTCACTCGCTCGGCCTGTGTGACAAGGCCAGGGGGATGAGCCAGCACCTCCAAAGCAACATTTCTTCAATTGGGCATCAAGTGGCCCAAAACCCCTTGGACTCCTTTTTCATGTGCCAGCTGCTTGCATTCGGAGTCCCCTTTCTCTATGGCCTGTCGGAGGTGCTGGTACAAATAAGAGGGGAGTTTCACTGGCAGACTGTGAGCCAGTAGGGGCACCTTCTGGTAAGCGTTATCACCCGGGCTTCAGTAATGTCTACTCTGTATCAAAATATTGCTATAGCCTTGGGGCCTGCCCACCTCCATCAAACACATGGGGGTGGATGGTCTAGGCTCTGTCTAGGTAATCAGGAATTCAGAGCATGCTGCTTTTATCACTGACCCAGGTGAGAATTCAGAGTTACAGAGCCTACCTGTAGTTCTAGTTTGGGACTCTTAACAGAGCATGGAATTGTGATAAGGCCCCATGATCTACATTTGCATTTATTTACCTGAACTTGAAATTCTTGCATCTCATTCCCTATTATAGGTGTCTAAGTGAACTGACCCTTCTCTTCTCTTTGACCTATAACCACAAAAGGACATGCCCTGTCCTGATCACTTTGGGATGAAGCCCTAATTTGTCCCATTTTCACTAACCATTTCTTTGTGTCAGGAGGTGAATGACACCATTTCTACCTCTAAAAACACATGTATTCTCATCTTAGCAGGGCAGGGCTTAGGAAGGGTTCATGGACACTAAGCTTGTTGTGAAGAATTATGGATTTTTTTTTTCCTTAAAATTGCCTTTCTCTCTGTTCCATGTTAAACTAGCCTGTGAGACAGGTCCACAAATTGCTTAGTAGTCCTGATGCCCTCAGTGCAGCCCACATTGTTCACCACCCAGGGTCGCTGTCTGGTGAAAGAGGAAGTCAACAGGGCCATGTTTCTGTCTATTACACATTTCCTCTCATTCAAAGCAAATATATCTAAAGCAACCATTTACAAACTCATAAAAATTACCATGTAAAAACTAAAGATTATTGGCTTATGCCAGAAACTATGGAGGAGGAGTTGGTGTTAGAATTTCCATCATGGGAAAAGAGAATTATTACCCACTTGGCCTTCAGATGAAAAGTTCCCAGAGTTGCCCTTTCCCCGTGCTTAAGAACTAATATGAATCTCATGGTGTGCATTCTGACAGAGGGAGAACATGCCAGAGGCTGAGTAGTACCCCCGGGGTGCAGTGAAACCCCAGCTGGATTAGTCTCCTCTACTGTGTATACCCTTATAATCTGAGGAAGCTCTTTTTTAAGTGCCCTGCAGGTCGTACCAACATTTTGTTATAATGTTTAAGCCATGAATGACTGGAACCATCTATAGCCTCGAAACCCTTTATAATCTGTCTCTCATGAAGTAATAAAAGCCCTTTGCAGAGCACTGGGGGAACCGCTGCCAGAGAGAACTCAAAGGGATCTAGACAGAGGCTTGGGCTCTGCATTCAGGTGAGAGTACCACCTTATCAAGTTTGGGCTTTTTTCCATACGAGAGGGATTTCCCAAGGAATTTGGCTACTCGGTAAAACAGCTCAAAGAAATGAAATTCTTTTTAGGAATAGAGTACAGAACATTCTTTAAAAAGAATTAAACACAATGAACTTCAGGTTGTTCTTGAGAAACCTGGGCTTGTTCACTTTCCCATCTGGTTGCCATTCTTATCGTCTGATTTGAAAGCATAATGGATTTCGGGTTTTTATGAATTGTAGAGAATTAAGCATTCCATGGAGAAGGAGAAGAACACTCTACAAAGCAGAGAGAGTTGAGAGTTGTCAATGTCCTTAAAGAATTTAAAAAAAAAAAAAAAAAGGCCCTGAAGATGTATCTGTCCCCATGGTTCTTGATTCTGAAGATGACTCGCCTGTGATCACACAAGGGGTACAAGATGTGGCATCCCAAATGTGTCACACACCACTCGAACCCCTAGGTGAACGGGACAGGCACTGTCCCCCAGTTTAAGTAACCTTCTAGGCAGCAGGAAGGCCAGGGCTTAGGGCCAATGAGATTCAGTCTGTATCCACCTCTGGTCACTTAAACTTTTGGAAATGACAGCAGTGAGCCTGAACACGCTCCTAAGTACCAGCACTTTTCCTGTGAAGTATCTAATTTTTGCTAGCCTCTGTAGAAAAGGAACAGAATTATGGGTGGTATTTTATCGTTGGCATGAAATAGCTTTTTCTCCTTCTATAGGGATTTCCTTCTTTAAATCCCAAACTAAAGCTTTGATTGATTAACTAGAATTTCCTTTTGAAAGCTTCAGAAAAACTCAGGTGTTTGACAGCGCTCTTGAATGTGTGTCGTAGATAATAGTCATTAACCCAGATCCATGGTACGTCTTCTCTGCTGCACTCTAGACAAAAAAAAAGTTGTAAATGATGAACTTGATTCTGCTATGTATAAATAAACCATCCCTCAGGAGGCAGAGCTGGTAAAGCTATGACTGTAGCTGGCACTTCACTTTGCTGTGCTTTTGCTCTGCACCTCCTCTTTATTCTGTGGCATTTCCCTCTTCTTCTTTCTGTTCTTTGCCCCATATGCCAAAATTAGTGCTATTGCCAAAAAAAAATCAAACACAACCCACAAGTTAAAAAGACTCTAGGCCTGCTCTATAGTGTTGTCTGGTTGTCTGGTAACCTAATCTGTAACTGCTGCCTAATTCAGTGTTTGGAGGACATTGTTTACAGCATTTTTGTTTGAATGTGCTTTTAATATACAAACTCTCTTTTCTCAAAATCTGTAAATACTTTGTTTCTAAGCTTCTTATATTTACTGCTACAGATTAGTGGACCTGGGACGGATTTTCTTACCTGGGCCTCATAGTTCCACCCTGACTTCAGGAAAAGTTTGGACAACAACAGGCAGAGAAAGAAAAACCCCAAATGAGATCTTATCCTCTTGGATATAAGACCCTGAATTGCAGGTTTTGGAGATCCCTTTTTTTGTCTCCGTTACATAAAGACAATGGGGTATCGTAACAAAAACAGAAGAGCTTTTCTTCTAGTATAGGCAACAGAGATGGGATGGGAGAAACTTTTGTGTTCCATCTTGTCTTATGGAAAAGGTGATCTTAATTTTAAAAGCTACCTAGCAGAGTAATACATGGCAGATGCCTGCTCCCTGTCCCCAGACACCCTTTGCGTGATCACCATTAGCTTCCATAGTTTGGATGCTGAATGGGCATTAGTAAATGAAGGTATTTCACACACCAGCTGGAATGGCTACCCTGTACAAGGGATTCCAGTGTATCCTGGGGTTCTTATCTGGCAGGAGGAAGTTAGGAAATCTCACTGCTTCCCATATAAATCCCTTAGAGGCATTTCTGGAAAACCTATTAGTAGAGCAGAGATTTTGCAATCCAGCTTAACTTCCCAGTCTTACCCCAAGAGTCATTATGGATGATGATATGTGGATATTTATATAAACATATCTATTTATATAGGTTTAATTTCATACATATGAGTAGATATTTACATATCGTGACTAAATAATAATAACAATAATAATGAAGCTGTTTCTAAAGCTTCTTGTTCCTTAGTTCTGAAAACCAAGGCATTGTACATTTGAGAGGCACGCCACTGGCCTGGTTCAGTGCTCTGGTCAGGACTGGGAGGGGACAGAGCAGCCACCATACCTGTGGAGGTAGAGACTTGAGGGGTGGGTAGCTCAGAAAATGGGCAGTATACACTCCAATTTCAGAAAGTTGATTGAAGAGCAAACTAGGAAAGCAGGGGTTCTGTTGCTCGTGGAATACCACAGAGAACCAAACACCCCACTTTGCCTCCATCTTACTTCCAGGCTCGTATTCTGGTTCCACTGGGCTAGTTATTGCAACTTGCTGCTGTCTCTTGGTTTTCAGTGTATCTCTGTAGGACAGTGGAACCTCCTAAAAGGGGCCCCAGTGTGGCCTTGAAAGCCTGTCGGGTGAATTAGGGGTTACCTTTTTTCCTGGGCATTCAGCTGGGAGTTAGAGGGAAGGGTGGGGGCAGGAGCCAGGCGGCAAGCCTGGTTCCCACAGCAGTGATACAAAGAAGCTGGAACAGGGAGGACAAGCTGTGCCCAGGAATGCATCCTCTGTCCACCTCTGGCCTTCCCTGAGGCCTTTATTTTGCCCTTGTTTTTAACCTGTGCTGTTGTGAGTTTTGGGCGTGTTTCTTTGTGAGTTTCTTTTTATTTAATTGTGTAACTTTGTTTTTGCGGTTACTGTGAAACTAAGGTGTTGTGCTTTTAATTTTTTTTAAACAAATGTTACCATTTTTATTTAAGAGAATAAATTCCAAACAACCTTCAGGTTTCTGAGTTTTTCTTTTCCTTCCCTTTTTCCTGACTGGGGGGTGGGAAAAGGGGGTAGCTCAGGCTGGTCTCGGAGTGGGTTTAAAACCACTGTGGGTTGAGGTTGGACAGGGAGAAAGAAGAGGTATTAAAATGGGGAGCAGGGTGTTTATACCTGAAATATAGATTCCCATAAATGGCAAGGCCTCTGTTCAGGAGGTGGAAGATGTTTTGCTTTGTAGCAACTGTGGGTAGAAAAGAGCAAGAAAGATGTCACCTGTGTCCCACATTTGCTCAGCCAGTGTGAGAAGCCTGAGGGCTTGAACAGATGCAGGGGTTGAAGTCCCACACTAAGCAATGCCTGCCATGGGGACACGTAGCTGGGGGGCCTTCCTCCTCTGTCTCTGACATTAGAGGGTTACCTTGGGGAGTGGGAGCAGTTCTGTTTCTCTCCTCTGCCTTGAGGCTTTTGCCTAAGGTACAGTAACCTTGCTTCTGGTGACACTGAAGGTTCTTGCTCTGTGTTCCCTGATTGACGTCTCTCCTGTGCCTCCTGTGCCTCCTGTGCCTCCTGTGCCTCCTGTGCCTCCTGGGCCGTCTTTGCTGTGACCTGGATGCTGAGCTAGGATATCCAGTTCTGCTTGGACATTGAAGTCTAGAGGGATGAGCCTATGCCCTTGCAGCTGTGGCCTCCTGTGCTGGGTCAGCATGCCAGCCATAGGGGCACAGCCAAGCTTTGATGCTGAATTGAGCCGAAAGAGGGCACCTTGGTGGGGGAGCACTCAGTGCCAAGTGTGTTCCTCCTGGGCTCTAGGAACTTGGGTGTCTGTTGCTAAAAAATCCTTCCTGGCCCTCCCAGGACTTGAGGAATACTTGGTTTCCCCACAGAATAATATGGCAACAGAGTGCTGGGTTCTCTTGGCATTCTGGATAACCAGATGCCCCTGTCAGAGGGCCCACACCCCTACGTAGCTCACAGCTCTGCCTGAACACTATCATGCGTTTCATTTTGGTCCTTAGGGCACTGCTGGTTCAGAATCTCTCCCTATAGAGAGTTCGTGTGACCTCTCTTGGCCTACTCATTCTCACCCACGCCCCAAGTCTGTAATCTGTTGCTCCCCACTCTCTGAAGTCACTCAATATCCAGGTGCCTGCAAAAGGCTAGGAGAAAAAGAATTGGGATATGAGGGATGCAGTAAATGACAATAAGTTGACCAAGAATCAACAATAAGGAAGGGTAGATGTATGTAACTTTCTAATTTAAACCTTTGCTGCCGTTGCCCTCCCATGTCCCAGCAATAAAGGAGAGGAGAGCCTTTGTTGTTTAGAACAGTGTGCTGAAGCATCTAAAGGAGTATGGTGGCAAAGATACCAAAGACCCTGGAGGATTCCCTTTGGGTCTCAGTTTCTTTCTGAAACTTTTTGAAATCCATTCTCTTTTTTTCTCATAAATTCCCAAGTGATTGCCCTAATTTAGATACTCCCTAGGAGGGATCCTGTGGTGCAGACAAGACATGGAAACAGTACCAACAATGCAAATGGGCCACTCTATTTTTATACTGAAAAATAGGGCAGGATGGTGCTATATAGGACACGGATCCCACAAGTGTCCTCCTGAGGTATGAATAGAAGAAAAATACACTTTCAAAAGAGCCCATGTGCAACTCTTAAATATAACAGCCAGGCAGGGGATTTCAGGAAGAATCCTTCCTCTCCGAATTCCGGTCCCTCTTACAAAGCTCTAAAACTTCATCAAGACTCCAAAACCAGTCCTTACCCTGCAACTCAGATCCAGCCAGGCACCCTGCAAGTGCCAACGAGTAGATTAGTCATAAGGAAACACGGGGAAAGAAAGTCAAATTGGCATTCCCTGCCTAGATTAGGCCATGGGCTGCTGTGTCCTCTCTCATTAGTGCCCATAATTTTCAACTGTGTGTGTTAGCTGCTGACACCCCTTTTCTCACAATTGCTCCTTGTCTCTTCTCCACTGATATTCTGGAGGGGATAGGCTTTTGTGCATAAACGCCTTCCATATACCTGAGAAGAGAGGCGGGGCTCCAGGTATATGTGCCTCTCTTTCAATTACTTCCGGGTTTTGCCAGACATGTGAACATCATCTCCCTTTTACTTCCTGCGGGTGAACTTCTACGTAGCTTTGCATACTTTATGAACATTTTCTGAATATTTCCGAGGCACTTTAATGGGCCTCCAAGAAAGACAATGAGCAAGAGATTGAGTCACCGCCAACACCCAAACCTTGGCCCAGGCTAACTGCACCCTTGCTTTAGATGTTATCGTTGTCCTCCCAACATTGAGACTGGTATAGTTAGAGCACTCACAAAACGTGAAAAAGGCTCACCCCTCTCAGAGGCCTCTCCTTGTGTAAAGGGGAAGTTTTGGAACACCTTTCAGTAGAAGGGAGTGTGGGGCCCCCGTTCTGTCTCACTACAGAACAAACTCTCTTGGGGCCAGGCTAGGATAGTCACTAGAAAAATCCTTACAACTGAGTTAGAATTTCTATTGGCCTCTTATGTTCTCTTTACCTCTATTTTTTCTGTACTTACCCAGCTCGTTGTGATTATCCATTAATCGCATGAAACTGTCCCAGGTGTGCCTATTAACTGGTTGAGTTCTTTATTCTGTACTTCTGTGAAATATCAAGATTACTTCCACTTCATCACTATTATTTCATAGTGTAGCCTGATTTCTTTTAGATCCTTGCCTGAAACTGTAGGTCTTCAGTAATTGTTTTATATTAAGTAGCCCCTGTCACCAGAAAAACTCAGGCCCTTCTACCCAGGACGATCTGCTTCTCTGAGATTCCAAAGCTACTGCCATTCCAGTGTTACAAGGCCTACCAAAGCCAACCCCCCAAGAAAGGTGAACCCAGCTAAAAAAGGTAAGGGCCCCCAATTACTAAGGACCTGTGCTACCAGGCAACGACCTAAGGGTAGCAGGAGAACTCAGGGTCTCAGTGGGTTTGGGTTTTCCTCAAAAAAACATGACAAAATCAGGGCTGTTTTACAGGCAAAGGCCTAAATGTTTTCATTCATTTTTCATGTTCTTTCAAGGTTAATAAAGCCGGGAATACTATGGAAGCGAATTCCAGAAAGAGTAATCCTCTTGGCATTTGGTAGCTACTCAAAACTCCAACCTAAAAATGTGATGAGGTCAACTCTAACAGGGACTTTAGGAAAAGAGTTTATCTCTAAGAAGCTAACCCATTGTAGGTTTCTTGGACTGGGCTCAGCCTGGTGACCAAGGAATAGCTGATATCGACTGTAATAGAATGATAACAGCTTATTGATTCTCGTTTCCCTGTTTTCTAGAACTAAGTCAGGATTAGAAAGATCATGTCGGAGAGAGACCAGCCATAAAATTTCCCCCCACCACCACCATTTTGCTAACCTGAATTACTCCAAACCTGCCTGCC
>NW_011888918.1:1402866-1488540 GCF_000151845.1 Pteropus vampyrus
TTTCAAAGATCCTCAGAGAAATGCTGAGACTCTAGTCTAACCAGGTCATCACTACCACTCTGGGGCTGAAGAAAAACCTGCATACTCACCACAATTTAGCTCTTTTTTTAAGTTGAGGTAATATTGACATCTAATATCAGTATTGATATATAACATTATATAACATATATTTCAAGTGTACAACACTGTAATTCAACATCTGTATACACTAAAAAGTGATCATCACCAAATCTAGTTTCCATCCATCATTATACATTTTACCTGCTTTACCCATTTGGTTTCCAAACTCCCTTTCCCTCTGATAACCACCAATCTGTTCTCTGTATCTGTTTTTGTTTGCTTTTGTTTGTTTTGTTTTGTTTAGATTTTACATCTGAGGGAAATCATATAGTTCATGTCTTTTTCCATCTGACTTATTTTCACTTAAAATACCCTCAAGATCCATTCATATTGTTGCAGATGGCAAGGTTGTATTCTTTTTTTATAGCTGAGTGGTAATTTATTATTACATCTTTTTTATTCATCTACTGATGGACACTTAGGTTGTTTCCATGTCTCAGCTATTTTGAATAATGCTGCAGTGAATCAACTCTCTTTTTGATCGTCACAAATAAAATCAAGCCTAAAATTATGTTATTAAGAATAAGACTAAAACAGTTCCTTCCTGTGTACCTCCAAATGGAAACTATACCATGCAAGTAGCCTGGAGGAGACGGGGATTATTACATACAAGGGAGATGTTTATTGTTGTTCTCTGGCACCCAGTGTAAGTACCTCTAACTTAAAAATCTGTTCGCCTACTCTCTTTCTGTACTGTCTCATTTTATTATTCTTTTATAAAAGACCCTAGAGATGATTGGGCTGACATTTTCATTCTCTTGCTGCTTTTACAGCTACCATTCACAGACCTTGTAAGAAATTACCTGCCTTGCCCCTGCGTGGAGTGTGGGTATAACGAAAGAGAGACACTTGTTTGCCTCTTTGTACTGACAGTTTGAGCAGAATTATCTGTGGTAGGAGAGATAAACAGGAAAATTCTTATCTATCTAAATTGGAACCACTTTGGACTGAACCGACACATAAAATGATTGACTTTTAAATTTTGGGGCTAAATGTACATATCATTGTGGATGAGCAGTTTTGGTTTTGCCTTGTTGGATAAAATTTGGTATAGGCACAGAAATGCTTTCAGGAAGTTTGAGCATGTGCAAACACGGTTTTGGAAAGGCATGCCCTGACAAGGAGCCTTAGAGATCACAGATGGGATGTTTTTAGAAATTGGAAAAAAAGAAGGGTTGAGAACACAGAAAGAAGATGTACTTTTCCACGTTGTGTCTTCAACTCTCTGGGTTTTCTCTCTGGGTTTAGTGAGAGGACCAACTATAATAATATCACAGGGCTATTCCATCTACCAGCAGGCTTCTAGCACCCAGCTAGGGAAAGATAAGTGAAAGGAAAACAGTTCATTAAACTTATTTGTGGTCTCCTTTAATTTCTACTTTGGTTTAATAGTAGGGTTCACACACAAGACAAACATGGGGGTATGTGCAGTCTGTCTTTAAGTTGCATTGCAGAGAATGAACAAAGTCATCGTCTAAGTGGATTTGTGCCATAAGATGATGAAATATTTCAATGTCACGTGCCGTGACTTATGGTACATCTGTTTAGTGTGTAGCACTGAAACTAGTTCATCACTCAGCATCTGAACATCTTTGGATTTTTTTCTTTGGATAAGCCAACAGCTCTCTGTTCGGCATGGCAATTCTCAGTTTATCTTTCATATATAGCATTTCTATTTTGTCAGGATGTCTTGCCTTAGCAATGAAGGTGAAAATTTATGAGCTCACTGCTCTATCCTTAATGCACCTAATCCAATCAAGCCACGATCAGAGTATGCAGTGGATTGGTTGGCCTATTTAGTGAAAGATTAGAAATAGTTTGATACAACTTCTAGGCCCAGGTTTCTCAAGCTCAGCACTGTTGACATTATGGGCTAGAGAATTATTTGTTGTGGAGGGCTGCCCTGTCCTCTGCATTGTAAGATATTTGGCAATATCTTTGGCCTCTTCCCATTAGATGTCAGTCCACACTCCTACCCAGGCTGTGACAACCAACAATGTTTCCAGACATTGTCAAATGACTCCTAAGGAGAATCACCCCAGTTGACAACCACTAATCTGGACTAAAGTCAGAAGAAGAAAAGACATGATGTTGACATACAGTTAATCTCAGTTTTATTGTTCCCTGTAGGAGATCAGATAGAGTGAGTGAGACTAATAAAAGAGATACAAAACCACAATGAACAGCAGTGGTCTCTAAATCTTACTGCCTACCCTTATTAAAACTGTGAGCACATACTTCGTAATATGTAGGCACTCGTGCACATGTAGGTACCCCTGTACTAATATTGTGCATGTGAATGGACATTTACAAAACATTTTAGAAGACAAGACTAAGAAAGAACAGAAGTTCTAGTGTTTTTTCCCTGTACCACAATAAATTGTCCCTGCACCCCCAAAATATGCTCATCCTTCTGTGGTAACCACAGCCTCAAAGAATTCAGCTGGGTCTAAATGGAACAAGCATAAATCTTTAGAAGATGCCAAACTGAGTTCTAGTTTTGTAGCCTTTATCCTTGCCAGTTTTTAGTCATTAACCTCTCTAAGCCTCAGTTTCCCCATCTTATAAAATTATAAAATAGAAAAAATGAGACCTGTTCCTCTCTATAAGGTTGTTGTAAAGAGCAAATAAGCTAAAATGTATGGAAACTTTTTATTTAAAAGAATTACAAGAATATCGAATGTGATTATCATTGGTAGAGATTCCAGAAAATGCTGGAATAATCAGTGAGAGAGTGAGTTAGGGTTATTTCTCCTGACTGGCCGATGGTCTGGTCTCCTTCTCTGTGGGGATAGGACAGGATGGCCCATTTGGAACGTATTCCTAACTAGAGAGATTTAGGAAAACAATAGTAAGAAGGGCTTGGCTCTCTCTCTCGTCTTCAGCAGACTAGGCTTGGGGGAGTTGACATGCCCTGCATGCCAGCTCTTCTGAAGTGTTGTTAAATCTCTGCAAGTACTTGGCTAAATTTGGCATTGCTTTTTCCTCAGCCTGCATGGATGGGATATGAAGTCACCCGTTAATTTCATGACTCCCTGCCGGCTCTACGCTATAATAATGAAAAAGAAAGCAATCATAAAGAGGGTTTACATTATTCTGAATTTTCAACACCTAACCCAAAAGTCAGAGGACTGAGCAGGATTCTAGTTAGCTTTATCTTAGGCAGAGCTAGGGTTACACGTGGTCCTAGGGACTGTCTGGATCCATGCTAGTTTGAGCCACAGCCCCCACCCCCAAGGACCTAAGCACTACCTAATGGCCCGTCAGTGGTAGAGAGGTCTGGTTTCCCCTTTTGGAATGAGCGCGTGGATGGCCGCCTATGGCGAGCCGGGCACTGCTGCTGACAGTGCGCACCATTCTTTAGAAAGAGCGCTCCCATGTCTGGTCAGCACTCATTCCATCCACCTCCTAAGGCCTCTGCCCTTAGGCACTGATGTTTCTTTTCCAGTCCAGTCCTAGTGACCCTCTAACAGATAAAGACAAAAGTATGACTGTGATAGATATGAGTATCAAGTGGTCTGTTTGGACATAGCTGGTGGCGATTTTAGTTTTTTTCCAAAAATATATCTTCAGCTAGTTAAGAGAATACTCTTTATGAGATTTTGCATCTTTAAAAGGAAACTGTTTCAGAGAGCTTTTTGTTGAGGTGTGGGTTTGTCCCTTTTGATAGTCTGATTGTGGCCATAGCCCGCAGACGTTGAAAATCACTTTAATGGCCCAGAGATCAAGCCTGTCCTGGGACTGTGCAGCTGGCCGGCCATCTGTGGGCCTCCTCAGAGCCAGCTTTGGACACACTCTGAACTGAAGAGCCACAATCTCTCTGCTCCGGAGGACAGGAAGAATCGGAATTGAAACCCAGTGTCTTGGGGAAAACACATCGACCTAGAGTGCCTCGCCTGCAGATTCGTGGCCCTTCTCTGCCTTTCCACCTCTCTCTTCCACTTGTTATTATTGAGTCTGGTCTTCTAGGAAGCAAGCTGCTCCCTAGAACTAAACCATTCTCCACTGTGAAGTGAAATCATGATTTTAGGACATTGACCATTTCAAACAGTCTCTTTTCAGGGCCTTAACGCATAGAGGCTTCTGAGATGCTGGCATCTTCATAGGGCATTTCTCTTTCTTAGGTGCTGTGGGAACTGTTATCTTGGTAGACTCGCCCTTTACACAGGGGTGGCATTGTTCTTGGGTCACTGGACAGCATCGAGCTACTTGAGAGATACAGAGGTCTTAAGGATTCTATTCTGTGTTATGATGAAACCAAAACCAGAATATGTTCAACTAATTTCTTAAAATTATAGTGAAATGTTATTATAGTTTAGATACAGCATTAGAACTTTTATTCTGATCATTTATTTAAAAAGGTTTATTGAACATACCTACTCTGACACACCGATAGGCGCCAGAAACACAAAGATGGCTGATAATTCCCCTCCCCAGCAGAGCCTCTGGTTTGGGGCACATTCGAACCTGTGAACAGGAAATAGATGGTGTAATAAAGACACATGTCAGAGCCCTTTGAGAATGCAGCCATGGCTCCAATAAGCAGGATTGCGTAGCAGTAGACAGAAGTAGGAGAGAAGGGATGGTCCTGGCTTACCTTGTTGAGCCATTCTTCTCTTTACCTGCCTCTTATGATTTCAAAGGTCAGCCCCACAATTGGATTAATTTTATAGATTACTTGTATTTAACTATAGAATCTCCTGGCTTACGAGCACATATATGAGCTAATAAAATAGGTCGCTCAAGCCCCATTGCACAACAGTTACCCCTTTCTGAGATCTCACCTTAAGGTATGTAAACGTGAGTAGCCAGGTAAGGAAGGTAAAATATTAGCTAGAACATAGCTCTCATGAGATTTAAGAGAAAACACAGCCAAACCCCAGTGCTTTCGACATGCTCACAACTTTCCAACACCAAAGAGGCAGCCATTTGGTAGGGTGACCCAGCTGACTGTTAAGACACATTTTATCTGTGAGATATTATAACACATGAAAAATATATTATCAAGAGAGCTATCAGATGCACTGGTAGGATTTTTAATGGAGAATAGGATGTATACCTTAAAAGAAACTTCTTTGCCTATGCCAGATAGAGCAACATGTGCCAAGATTTTCATCTGCCAAAAGGCACCTTTGCGAGATGTTGTAATAATAACAGTAAAAATAATTTAACATTAGAAAACTAACTTAAAAACAAAAGTTCCGTGGGATCACACAGATTGAGAGCAGAGGGCTGTGGTGATGAAACAGCCCTCAGTGTCCCGATGGAGGACGAGCTAGTGCCTCAGAATCCCTGAGAACAGCATCCCAGTCTGCCTGATGTCGCCATTCCCACTGGTTGGTTTTTCCTGGTACAGTTCTGGTTTGTTCCTTGCCTCATTTTTCCTTCCTTGGCCTCTCTGTCATGTATTTATCTCAGAATTTCCCAACTCTTGGTAATTAAATATCTCCAAAGCAACTGAGCCTCCCCTTGAATCCACATGACCTACTTTTCCCCACATAAAAATACAGTTACCCCAAATGAAGAATAAATAGTTCATACATAATAGGCAGTTAACAGTTCTGTCCTGCATGGTTGGGTGGACAGAGCCTAGCTTCAGGGTAATACAGCCCTGGGTTGAGTCTTAGATCTGCCTTATTTCAGCCTTTGGACATATTACTTAACATCACTGAGACTCAGTACCTCAGTGTGATAATGGTAATAATAGTGATCGATGGGAATGTTGTGACAATCAGTGGCCAATGTTAGCAGTATGCCCGTCATGTGCCTGACACAGGTAGTCGTCCTTATTTCTTTGCCTGCTTCACAAGCAAAGAAATGTCTTACACCCTCATGTTATATGATCTTGGAAAATTTCTGGGAGCTCCTACTCCCTGCCAGTAGGAAGCCACAGAAGAGTCTGTTAGAGAGTAGATGTACAGGGACAAAAGTTACCTAGCCATAGCAGTGTCTTTCTTCGGCTGCCAAAGCAAGAGGAACCCTATCCATGCACAGGTGCAGTGTTGGCAATGTGTTTAGTGCCCTCTTAGAATAAGAAATGGCTATAAAAGGTAGAAGAATGTGAGCCTGGTCAAGCAGAGTCTTCTAAGGGAAATGAACTAAGAGGCTAAAGGGGGAAAGTCCAATTAGTGGTCCCAGGCACCATACAGTAAACAGAGAAAGGCCTTTAATAAACTGCAGGGCTTTTTAAGTAAATCTCTGTTCTATCAATTGATTCTAGGCTGGAAATAATGTCCTCCTCCTAAACGCAGGCTGGAACTCTTTTCTCACAGATACAGATCATATTGTCCATCTTGACCAGAAGAGTGATGAAGTCCCCAAGGCAGAGAATGACCTGTTCCATTATTTCAGGTTTATAAGCCAAGATGGCACTCCATGTGGATGGTGTGTGCCCTGCCTGCTTTTCAGATCATAAACAACACTCATACAGGAATTTCAGCTGAAAGCAAGATGGAAGGAGTGTACTGATCTCCAAGCTGAGTCTTTACTATATTACGACCCACCCAGCTCAAGTCACTGGGGTCCAACTGTGGCTTAATACATTCCTGAAGGAAGACCTTGTCCCACATAGGAAACGTCTCTAGGCCAGACAGTGATTCCGTTTTAGAACAGCCACTACTTCAAATGGTTTGATCCATATTTCTTAGTATATGAGGAAGCATGGGAGAGTAGCAGCTGTATCATTTCCAACAAGAGCAGGGAGAAAACAAAATTGAGGCATAGACCCTCCTTTACAGCTTTGTAAGGGCTGGGGTTCTATGTATGGAGGGGTACCCTCATTTCTCAGAAAAAAAAAAACATATTATGAATGTTTCTGAGAGTGGTAAACCAGGCAGTGGAAAAGTCAATTTCACAAATTTTGCAGTGGTATGGGATTTTAAATTTATACTGCCAGCTTGATAATCTCCTTTCTTCAGGAGTTTTCATCTTCCTTAACACTTCTTTGACACCTTATAGCTCAGACCGAGTACATGGCTTGGTGCTTTCCTTAGTGCAAGATATGGACAGGCAAGGCTTTGGGGTGGATATTGAAGAGGGCATCTGGAAGGAATTTAGTTAATCTTTTTTAAAAGAGAAATCACAGTAACTTTTTAAAATTAAATTTATTAGAGTGACATTGGTTAATAACATTATATAAGTTTCAAGTGTATAGTTCTATGATACATCGTCTGTATATTGCATTGTGTGCTCACCACCCAAAGTCTAGTCTCCCTCTGTCACCATATATTTGACCCCCTTTACCCTCTTAATCTTCCCCCCATCCTCCTTCTCCTCTAGAAACATTCATGCTGTTGTGTCTATGAAATTGTTTGCTTTGTCTGTTGCTTTGTTTTATATCCCACGTATGAATGAAATCATATATGGTTCTTGCTCTTTTCCATCATACTTATTTCACTTAGCATGATACTCTCAAGATCCATCGATGTTGTCGTAAATGGCAGTATTTCATTCTTTCTCATGGCTGAATAGTATTCCATTGTATATATGTACACATTTTCTTTATGCTATCATCCATCAAAAGACACTTAGGTTGTTGCCATGTCTTGGCCACCATGAATAATGCTGCAGTGAATATAAGGGTGTGCGTATGTGTGTGTACGTGCACACACACACACACATATATACACATATATATATTTTTTAACACCTACAGCACCTGGTATTCCTAGGTGGTCTCCCATCCAAGTACTAACCAGGCCCGACCCGGCTTAGCTTCCTAGATCAGACAAGATCAGGCATGTTCAGGGTGGCATGGCCATAGACCACATATTTTTTTTATGAATGAATGTTTTCAAATTTTACAGTAGATACCCAGAAGAGGTATTGATGGATCATATAGTTGCTCTATTCTTAACTTTTTGAGAAACCTTCATACTGTTTTCCGTAGTGGCTGCACCAGTTTACATGCCCACCAGCAGTGTTTGAGGGTTCCTTTTTCTCCACATCCTCTCCAACACTTGTTATTTCTTGTCTTATTGATAATAGCCATTCTAACAGGAATGAAGTAACACCTCATTGTGGTTTAGATTTGTATTTCCCTTATAGCTGGTGAAGTCGAACATCTTTTAATATATCTATCATCTGTATATCTTTTTGGGAAAAGTGTCTGTTCAAGTACTCTGCTCATTTTTAGATAGGACTGTTTGGTTTTTTGATGTTGAGTTGTATGAGTTCTTTATGTATTTTGGATATTAGCCCCTTATCAGAGGTACGATTTGCAAATATCTTCTCTCATTTGGTTGGTTACCTTTTCGTTTCATTGGTGATTTCTTTTGCTGGGCAGAAGCTTTTTTGTTTGATGAAATCCCATTCATTTCTTTTTGTTTTTACTTCTCTTGCCTTTGGGGTCAAGTTCATAAATTCCTCTCTGAGACTGAGGTCCATAATTTTAGTACTTATGTTTTCTTCTCTGTGTTTATTGTTTCAGGTCATATTTAAGTCTTTAATCCATTCTGAGTTCATTTTTGTGTATGGTATCAAATAGCAGTCCAGTTTCGTTCTTTTGCATGTGGCTTTCCAATTTTCCCAACAGCATTTATTGAAGATGCTTTCTTTTCTCCATTGGATGTGCCTTTGTTGAAAATTAGTTGCCCATATTCATGTGGGTTTATTTCTAGACTCACAATTTCCTTCCATTAGTCTGTATGTCTGTTTTTCTGCCAATACCATACTGTTTTGATCATTGTAGCTTTGTAGTATGATTTGAAGTCAAGGAGTATGATACTTCCAGCTGTGTTCTTTTTTCTCTTGATTGCTTTGGTTATTCAGGATCTTTTGTGGTTCTGTACAAATTTGATTTTTTGTTTGTTTGTTTTATTTCTTAGAAAAATGCCATTGGGATTTTGATATGGATTGCATTAAATTTGTGTACTGCTTTAGGTAATATGGCCATTTTAACTGTGTTGATTCTTTCAGTTCATGAACATGGAATATCTTTCATTTCTTTATGTTTAATTTCTTTCAACAAAGTCTTGTAGTTCTGTGTATACGTCCTTTATATCTTTTGTTAAGTTTATTCCTGGGTATTTTATTCTGTTTCAATTGCATATGGAATTGTTTTCCTTATTTTTCTGATATTTCATTGTTAGTATAATGGATTTTTGTGCATTGATTTTGTATCCTGCAACTTTACTGTATTTGTTTATTGTTTCTAATAGTCTGTTGGTGCAGTCTTTAGGTTCTTCTATATATAGATCATGTCATCTGCAAATAGAGACAGCTTACTCCTTCGTTCCAAATTTTGGATGTCTTTTCTTTCTTTCTCCTGCCTGATTTCTCTGGCTAAGACTTCCAGGACCATGTTGAATAACAGTGATGAGAGTGGGCATCTTGTCTTGTTCCTGCTCTTAGAGGAAAGCTTTTGATTTTTCACCATTGTGTATGATATTAGCTGAGGATTTGTCATATATGGCCTTTATTATGTTGAGGTACTTTCCTCCTATTCCCATTTTATTGAGTGTTTCAATCATAAGTGGATGATATATCTTGTCAAATGCTTTTTCTATCTCTGTTGATATGATTGTATGGTTTTTGTCTTTAATTTTGTTAATGTAGTGTATCATATTGATCAGTTTGCCTATGTTGAACCATTCTTGTGCCCCTGGAATGAACCCTGCTTGATTATGGAATATTATCTTTTTAATGTATTGTTGTATTCGATTTGCTAGTATTTTGTTTAGGATTTTTACATCTATATTCATCAGAGATATTGGTTTGTAATTTTCTTTTTCTGTGTTGTCTTTGCCAGGTTTTGGTATCAGGGCAATGTTGGCTTCATAAAATGAGTTAGGAAGTATTGCTTCTTCTTCAGTTTGTTGGAAGAGTTTGATTAGATAGGTATTAAAACTTTGAATGTTTGGTAGAATTTACTAATAAAGCCATCTGGTCCTGGACTTTTGTGTTTTTTTGGTGGTTTTTGATGACTGAATTTCCTTACTGTTGATCAATCTATTTTGACTTCGCAATTCTTTATAATTCAGTCTAAGAATATTATGTATTTCTAAGAACTTGTCTGTTTCTTCTAGGTTATTGAATTTGGTGGTGTATAGCATTTCATAGTATTCTTGTATAGTCTTTGGTCTTTCTGTGGTATTTTTTGTAACTTCTCTTTCATTTCTGATTTCGTTTATTTGAGTCTTTTCTCTTTTTTCCTTAGGGAGTCTAGCCAGAGGTTTGTCAGCTTTATCTTTTCAATAAACCAGCTCTTCATTCCACTAATTGTTTCCATTGTCCTTTTGTTCTCTATATTTTATTTAATTCTGCTCTAATTTTTATTATTTCCTTCTGTCTACTACTTTGAGCTTCGTCTGTTCTTCATTTTCTAGTTCTTTAAGATGTAATGTTTGATTTTTTATTTGAGATTTTTCTTGCTTTCTTTAGATAGGCCTGTAATACTATAAACCTCCCTCATGTTGCTGCTTTTGCTGCATCCCAACAATTTAGATATATGGTATTGTTGTTCTCATTTGTCTCTATGTGTCTCTTGATCTCTTATTTTTTCTTTGACCCAATCATTGTTTAATCTCAAAATATTTGTGGTTTTTCTGGCTTTCTTTTTGCAATTGATTTCCAGTTTCGAAACACTGTGGTCAAAAAATATGCTTGCTATGATTTCAGTGTTCTTAAACTTGTTGAGACTAGTTTTGTGCCCCAACTTATGGTCTGTCCTTGAAAATGTTCCATGTGCTCTAGAGAAGAATTAATATTCTGGTGATCTGGGATGAAAAGCTCTGCAAATATCAATTATGCCCATTCGGTCTTACTGTATTTCCTTATTGACTTTCTGTTTGGATAATCTGTCCATCGCTGTCACTGGGGTATATGGGTCCCCTAGTATAATTGTATTTTTGTCAGTCTCTCCCTTTAGTTCTATTAGTAATTGCTTTATATATTTTGATGCTCCCATGTCGGGTACTTATGTATTAATAAGTGTTATGTCTTCTTGATGTATTGTCACCTTTATCATTATAAAATGTCCATTTTTGTCTCTTGTTACCTTTTCTGTCTTGAAATCCATTTTGTCTGGTGTAAGTACAGCTACCCCCACTTTTCTCTGTATGCCATTTGCTTGGCTTATCATCTTCCACCCCTTCACTTTGAGTCTCTGTCTTTGTGGCTGAGATGTGGCCCCTGGAGGCAGCATGTAGTTGAGTTTTGTTTTTGATCCATCCTGCCACTCCGTGCCTTTTAATTAGTCAGTTCAGTCCATTTATATTTAGGATGATTAGTGATATATGAGGATTTCCTATAGCCATTTTATTTTCTGATATTTCTGTATCTGCATTATTTCTTTTCCTTTGTGTTTTTGTCTGTTATTTTAGTAAGGTGGTATTCTATGATTTTTCTTTCCCTCCATTTTCTCCTTTGTTATGTTATATGTCTTAGTTCTAGATTTTTGCTTTGTGGTCTTCCTTATCTCTATTTTTTGGAGGTTTTTCATTTCCTTTCTGAACTCACTTGTTGCTTTGGTTATTCATTGTGCTTGATGGATTATTTCTCTGCCAGGACACTTGGAGGAATAAAACCTTTTTTTTTTTTTAAATGAACCCTCAAGGGTCAAAAACCTGAAAAAGAAAAGTTTTTCTTTGTTTTCCCGTAGGTGGTAAGGAAGTGCAAGTTTTTATTTTCTCTTACCTGTGCTACTGGGGCTTTTAAAATCTCTGTGGGGCAATGTCGCCTCAGCTGTGGAAAATGCCTCATATTTCCCGAGGAGGTGCACATCCTCTTTACCACCCAGTCACTTTGGTCTCAGGGCATCAGCCCCATATGTGATGTGATAGGCTATGGATCTCCTGGCCTGTGTGTTCCCAGCACTGCCTTCCTGTAGCCAGAAGCCACCAGCAGAGCTGCTCTGTCTGAGGTGACACAGCTGCCTCTATCAGGCTCCCCCATGATGGGTATGGAAGGGGTGGGCGGAAGGAAGTGGGTTCCAGCATCTATTCTTTCTAGTGGGTTTAGTAGCCACAGTAAATACAGACCACTTAGGCTGGAAGATTGTTTTTGCCCTTTCGCTACCTGTAGAGTGAGAGTTTTACTGCTCGGCAGGCCACAGGAGTTGGGGAGCGGAGCGGGTTCTCAAAGGAAGTCTACAGCTTCTTTTTGTCTAGGGATGGTGGTTTGTCCAACACTGCCACCCTTTGCACTGTTTTTCTGCTCCTGACCCTAGGCTTATCCTCAGTATGTGTTGGCTCCCCGGGCCCGGTTACAGTCTCTGCCCCTCTGGTTTGCCCTGTGAGGTTGCACCCTGACCCTTTACTACTGTTGCAACCACTGGGGTATGATGAGCTCCTGAATGCATCTGTGGCTCCCATCCCTTTCTTCCCCCATCCCATCTCCACTGTCCACACCTTCAAATGTCTCAATGCTCGAATTTCGTAAGCATGTTTGTGTATTGAGCATGGAATCCTTTGTTTAATTATAGCTGTCTAACTTGTTATAACTTCAAAGAGAAAGATCTGGAGGTCCTCTCATGCTGCCATGCTGCTGACATCACTCTCTCAAGTTAACTTGTGATAAAGGAAACAAAAGCAAGAGAGAGCAACCTTACAGGAGAATCTCTATATTCCAAAATGGCAAGAGTGCTTTTCTCCTCAAATAGTACCCATCATTTCAGGTCACAGGGTCATTTTTTGTTAGAACATGGCTATAGTTGATATCTTTTGACACCCTGGGTGATTGGCCTCTCTGGCAGGTAGGTGACACCCATAGTGCATCAGAATACAGGCTTCCCAAGGGCAGAGATATAGTCTGTTTTGTCTACTGGTGTACCCAAGCACCTGGTACAGTGCCTGTCTGGAAGCAGGTCTGCAAATAAGTATTTGTTGAATGGATGGTTGAATGAATGAACCCCAGCATTCATCCTACTTAGAAATATTGTGAAATATGATAAAAATCAATCTCAGTTTACTGTGCCCTTTCCTAAGTCTTTGTCAGACTTTCAGATCTTGTCAAAGCTTTCCTAAGCTTATAAAAAAGGAATGGAAAAACAGACCAGAAATGAATACGGGGAGAGGAAAAAAAAGCCCTCAGATTCCCTCGGCAGCTTGCTCCCTAGTACTGGGGCTTTGTTACCACTGCAGAAGGGTAAGGGGGAGAAGAGCTGCCTGCTGAGGACTAGAAAGGCCCTAGCTCTTGAGCATTATCTACATCCCTCACATCTCTCCAGGAATCAGACAGATAGGAATAGGGGCTTTTGACAGTTCTTACATATCAGCTGAGAGCAGGTCCTGTTAGGAAAAATATTTCTTTCAGGATGATGTATATTGTTCATGAAGGCAGTGACTGTTTGCAAACATAACCCTTAGGTCAGGCCCAGAGCCTTTTTCCTATTTAGGATGGGAGATGTTTCCCTTTGGTATGTGTGAAATAGGAAATTAGCCTCCAGTTACTTGTGATCTGCCTCTCCTGACTTAGTGAAGAATTGGCCTTAGAAATTATTCTAAATCTTCATCCCACTTTTAGCTAGAAAGTTGCTATGTGGTTACTGCTGCTCTAGCATGAGAAGGAGGGGCTGGGTGGGTTTTGGCCTCACTGATTAAACTTTGACTTTCTAAACCCATGTCTGCCAATTATTTTCCCTCTGCTCTCCTAGGCTCTTCCATTAGTTGATGAGAGAGGAAGGTCCTGGGGGACAAGAGGGAGGTTCAGTGTTTGTCATCACCATGTGGTTAGCTAGGAAATAGCCCCTTGCTTAGGACAGATGATCAAGAAAGCTGATTTTGTTGATTTCTTTAATTTCCCATGGCATTTTGAGGTTATTGGGCCAGTAATTTTAAGCATATTTTGGCACTTGGTGAGTTTCAGGTACTTGCCAAGTATCCTCTGAGTGCCACCTCCCGTTTGGGAAAACTGAACCTCCACAGGGCCTAACTGGCCCAAGGAAATGTCGGGCAATGCTTCCCCAGTTGCTGCAAGCTCTGGGCAAGGCTGACTCTACACAGGTGTAGACCCATGGGCTGGGCCTGACCTAAGCGAGCTGACCTAAGTGAGCTGACTCTACTTTTTCCACCTCAGTTTTTTACAAAGTCTTCGATGGGACAGTTCTTACAGTTTTCATGGCCCAAAGCATCCTTTCTCTGGGGAACTGATATGTGAATGATCTGAATAGTTTTGAGCATTTCTAATTGCTTTTTTGTTGCTTATGGCTAATCTCAGAATTAAATCAACATTTCTCCTCCCCAAACTCCAGACTCTGAACTTGGGCTGCCAAGTTTTGTTGCTTGATGATTCATTAGCCCTCAGAGCTTGTAGAAACTCCAGAGGAATAACGCTGGGAGTAGGGCAGCATGTGATTTCAAATGCCAGATTCTCTGCTCTAAGATGCTTTCATGAAGTTTTGTGTCCTTAGTCTTAAAAATTATAGGTCCCTCTCGTTGCCTTTACTCTCACTCACTGTCTCTCACTGTCCTTCTCAAGTCCCCCTCAGTGCCTCTTTGTCTCTCTCACTGTCCCTCTCACTCTCTACCTCTGAGAGGAGACCATACTCTGTCCGTGAAGTGTTACCCTTTTTCTAATAAACTTTCCTTTTGACTCTAAAAAAAAAAAGTTGTAGAGTAGTGGGCAGGAGATTCTGATGAAGACTCCCATAGGGGAAAGCAGAATAGGACTCTATGAAAACATACCTTCCCTCTCTTCATCTCCTAAGTCAAGGGAAGCTTGGTAGTCTTCTGAATTAAAGCTTCCTCCTCAGATTCTGATCTTGACTCCACTGCTCACTAGCTCTTTGACCTTGGACAGCTTACTTAATGTCTCTGAACTTCAGTTACCTCATTTACAAACTATTACCTACCTCACAATTTTTTTTAACCTGGCCACGCTTGCTCCATATACCTCCAGTAAACTTTCCTTGAATCCCTTGAGTGGGCTAAATTGTCCTTTTATGTACTCCCTTCCTGCCACATGCATGCATAAGTCATAATACTTGATATATCATTCTCAAATGATTTCTATACAGGACAGTCTCTCCATGACTAGCCTATGGCTCCTTAAGAGCAGAGAGTGTTCTAATCTGCTTTGTTTCTCAAAGTTCTATTAAAATTCCTGGCAAATAGTATGTGTTACCCACTGAAAACAGACATCACTTCTAAGTGTTTTTCAACCTGAGTGTGTTTTTGTTCACTCTACCTTGAAATTGCTTGGATCTGAATTGATACGGTTAGTTGATTGTTTTCTCTGAAGTGATCGTTCTTCTTCTACTTTTCTTTTCCCAACCAAAAGAAACACTGGGTTTTATTCCATATTTATGGAATTCTCCAAAACTCTTTACTTGGGTAATTGCTTCACATTTATTTCCTTTTCTCATCTGCTTTCTATTTAAGGACAGTTGTATACATGATGGGAAGAAAAGACTCAAATGGTATTAGAATCAGGGAATTCTGAGCCTTCTCATCTTTATCATCGTACCTACACAAGAATACACAAAAATTGGTGGTGAAAATTTTATTGGACATCAGATATGTCATTTAACTCACATTTGCTGAATACCGCCCATGTATTAAGCTTAAGCAGAAGAGGAAGATAGTAAGCGTGGGGCACAGAACTGGCACGCACATACATACACATGTACATATGTATATAATTTCATTCCATGTTCAAAATAGCCCCGAGAGATTGAGCATCATCCTCATTTAGAGATCAGGAAATGTGCTTAGTACGTACGTCATTTTCCTAAGACCCTTCAGCCCATCACTGATGGAATCTAGTGTTGATTTGTCTGACCCTAAACCTATGCACTACATCATATTACACTGACCACATTAAAGAATAAGAAAAAAAATGTTGAGATAATAAGGTATATCAAAAAAATAGTGATGGTGTTGAGGGAGACAGAGAAACTGTTCTAGATTGAAGGATACCATCGAGAAATAATGGGCAAATACAACATAGAAGATTTTCAGAAGCCATGAGTCCATAGTGGTACTCAAAAAAGTAAAGAGAAATGTGAGAAGTTCTTTACAAAAGAATGGTAGAAGAGAAGGAATGATAGAATGTTTAAAATTACCATTTTGTGCCTTCCAGTGTAATAATTGACTCAGGTAAAGATCATCAATGGATACTAAAACCACTTGTTGAAGGATGGTGGGAGCAGGATAGTTTTATATTTCTACATATCACCCCATGGTTTACTTATCAGTTACGAAGGGGAACATGTCTCTACAACACAGAGATGAGTGGGCATCACCTGAACTGAGCAGTTGAGCTGGTGTCACCAGGGAAGAGGCAGCCTGCCTATATTATATTCCTCCTGACCAGGTGCAGTGGGAGGGGCATATCATCACCACATGGTGTTCTTATTAAACAAGTGTTTACCATAAATCTAATCATGAGAGAGACACGAACAAATCCACAGTGAGAGTAGTTCAGCAAAGCAACTAGCCTGGACACTTCACTGGGCCAGTAGTATAAAAACCTTGATTAGATCCTGGATTAAGGGTAGAGGCAGCCAGAAGGACTCTCCCTTTTTGACGAAAGCTGCTTTAGAGGGGCTTAGTTTCAATGAGAACAGCCTCCTCAAGGTCCAGCCCAAGTCTCCCTCACCCCCACCCAGTCACCACCACTGTTAGATTGTCTCTTCCCTCTACTTTTGCTGAGGGCACAGGGATGAGGAAGGAGAGTGAGCAGCCCCGCGCCCCCCTCGCCCCCCACCAGAAAGGGCTGATGCGCAGTCTTGTTGCTTCTCCGACTTAGTGAAGTTCTGCCACTCTCACACCGGGGTTTTCTCCTGGCCTCTGTCATGTCTGTGACCTGATGACTTTCAGTCACCCCTCATCTGGCTGCCTGGCCTTCAGGGTGGGTCTGTCCCTCCTTTCACTGAAAGAACGGTGCCCGCCTTAGACATTCATGCCGTTGGTGCCTCTTTTCTCCCTGCACCTTCTCCATTGTCCCTGTGGCATATTGTCAGTTCCCATTGTTTGTCATAAAACTTTCTTTCTTTGCTTGTCTGTCAGGTTCAAGTGTGAATGGCCTGGAGGAGCCCAGCATTGCCAAGAGACTGAGGGGCACTCCTGAGAGGATTGAGCTGGAGAACTACCGTCTATCTGTGAAGCAGGCAGAGGAGCTGCAGGAGGTACCTGAGGAAACGCAGGCCGAGCACAACCTGAGCAGCGTGCTGGACAAGGGCACGGAGGAGGACGTGGCCAGCAGGTCAGCCTGTGCTGGGAGCCGAGGCCCCATTTTCCTGTGTGCTTCATGTGCCTATGGCTTTCCCTAGATAAATATACTGCCCTTCTCGGGGAAGGCAGCATTGCACCTGCTAACAGCATGAGATCTGAGCCAGACTGCCTGGGTTTGAATATTGGCTGTGCCACCTATCAGCTCTGTGACACTAGGCAAGTAATATCACTTCTCTTTGCCTCCATTTCCTTATCTGTAAAATGAGGGCAGTACTACCTTCCTCACAGAATTCGTTTGAGGGTCAAATATGTGTTAAGTGTTTAAAACAACACAGGTACGCTTTGTTTTATTGCACTTTGCTGTATTGTGCTTCACAGATATTGTGGTTTTTTTACAAATTGAAGGCAAGACCCTCCAGCAAAAAGATTAGGACTCACTTTATTGTGATACTCACTTTATTGCAGTGGTGTGGAACTGAACCCACAATATCTGAGGTCTGCCTGTACGTGGCACATGTGTGCACTTATAGTTGGTGGCTGCCTTTGTTACTACTTTGGTGCTGGACCATTTACAAAGGACTTCCATCTTCATCACCTCACTTGGTCATCCTCACAGGAATCCTGTAAAGTAGACAAGAACATATATCCTGTCACCTTATAGGTAAAGATACTACTGGTGACTGAGGCTAGGACCAGGGATTGACTAAGATTCGAAGTCAGGTTTCCTGGGTCCGAGTCCAGGATTCTTCCTGTTTTTCCCACTGCCTGGCAATCCCTCCTCTCCTGTCTCATTTAGGTTATTATCTCTTTATCTTGTTAGCCAGTAAGGATCACCATCCATTTGATTTATTTCAGAGATTTAGTAAGTATTTATTGAAGACCTACTATGGCCTTAACACTTTGCTATTCATTGAAAAGGTAACAAAAAAATTACAATTACTGGTGCTATTATAAATATATTGGAGGGCAAATCCTCTCACTCAGGGACAACAGTAGACCTGAAACAGTGTGCTGTTAGGGGCAGGTAGTTCAGCGGAAGGAACACCAGGGTTGGAATAGGGGCTTCTGTTATGACTTAGCCACTTTTTTGCCGTGTTATCCTGGGGAAGCTACTTCACCTCTCTGGGCTTCTGTCTTTCCCTATGTGTAAAGACAGGAGCAGTCTATGGCCATGCTACCCTGATCAAGCCCAATCCTGTCTGATCTCAGAAGCTAAGCAGGGTCGGGCCTGGTTAGTACTCAGATGGGAGACCACCTAGGAAGACCAGGTGCTGTAGGCGTAAAAAAAAAAAAAACAAAAAAAAACCAAGGGATTGTAAACTGACAAGGTCCTTGCAATCTGTGAGGTCAACCAAAGGTTGCCTTGCTTTAAAAAAAAAAAAAAGACAGGAGCAAAATATGTGTGTCCTAGAGGCTGTCTTTACCCCAGGGCTTCATTCTCATTTCCTGCCCAGGCCTGCCAGTATCAATACAGAGGGATTCAGAGTGCTCAATAGAAGATTATTAAGGAGATAGGCAAACAATATAAAAGAGAAACACCTAAAAAAATGCAAACGAGAAAGAGAACAAGATAAAAAAAAAAAAAGATGAGTGAAATCAGTATTGGCCTGCAGACTCTCCTGCAAGGCCTCCGTGGTGGGGTTGCTTGCCACGGCTCCGGCTCCGGACTGGTGGAGGCTTTAGATTGACATGAGAGCGTTTGGATCACACACTGGACAGTTCTTAGTCATGAGGAAGGAAATGTGTGGGGATGAAGAAAACAGCTTTTTTTTTTTAAGTTCCAAGAATGCTTTTTAGAGGGCATTTGCTGGGCAGAGCTACTTTCAGCTGCATTCCACCACCTCAGCCCTGGTATCAGACGCACTCTGAACAAACTGCCTCTTGGACAGGCCTCACAGACAGCTCTTCCTTGCATTCTGGGGCAGCCTCCTCCTTGGTACCTGCATTTCTGCGGTCATCACTTTGTGCATGTTGTTGTCACATAACTGCATTTCTACCCAGAGCACCCATGGAGACATACCACTCCTTCTTGTGTTCAGATGAGGGACAGTCCTCTTTCTGAGTTAGGGGTGGGAGATCCTATTGTCAAAGAAGAGGTAATGGCTTGGCCTCAGGGTGAGTGTGGGTCAGACCTCTTTTCTGTAGAAATAACTCTTCCTCCACTGTAATTTGTAAACTGTGAAAGATAATGGGGCAGCAGGTTGAAATAAGGTAGAAAAGGCATTCCAGGCAGCTAAATCATGGCATTTATGGCAGAATGTGATAGGAAGAGCAGAATATGAAATCAGTTAGCATCAAAGAGTGCAATAAATGCCCCCATCTTACTTAAATTCTAGTTAAAAACATAAAAGAAGAAAGAACTAGCGTTAGCCTCTATGTGGAATAAGAAAATGGTCTCTTAGAGGTGAAGTGCTCAGAGGAAGGAGCTAGAGATTTTTGTCTTCTTTTCTGCGGGAAAGCTATGAGAGGCAGGAAGCGTGTCATATATTTTTTTCATCTTCTCTACAGCACCAAGCAGAATTAGGTGCATTTTCAGCCTTCGGTTCTTCCTTGATGAGGAGTTAGACTTGAAGATGAGAAATGACAGAGTTTTAAGGAATTAACCAGTCCAACCCAGAAAATCACTTTCTACAAGTTTAAAGAACTCGTAACTTAGGCGTCTGCTTGTTGGGGGCGGGTGGTGCAGTGTGATGTTTCAGAACATGACTTTGGAGTCAGACAAACCTGGACTTGAAGGCTAGCTCCACCACCTACTAGTTGTAGGCAAGTTCCTTAAGCTCTCAGTGTTTCAGTTTCCTTATCTGCAAAAGACACTGCACCTCATAGGGTTGTTATAAGAATTAAATCAAATAGAGAAACTGGCACAGTGTCTGGCGCCCATTGAGCTGTTAGTGTTATTACTCTGTTTAGCTCTAAGCACAATACTGGTGCCCCTCACTTGGAAGGACAGGGCAGGGATCTTGTATTTCCTTAAACAGGCAGCTTAACTGTCAGAAATTGGGTTTGACTCAAAATCACCGTGCCATAGGGAAGGCTAATCCAATCAAACTTTACCTGCATCAGAATCTCTGGAGGGCTCATTAAAGCACAGACTGCAGGCAGCTTCCGATTCAGTCAGTCTGAGGTAGAGCCCAAGATTTGCATTTCTAAAATATTCTCAGTGATACTGTGTGGTCTGGACACCACACTTTGAGATCCACTGCTCAAAATTTCCCAAATTACCCTGATGAAAACACCACATGGGACACTTGGTAGAAAGATGATTCCTGGGCCCTCCCCCTGGAGTTTCTGATTCAGTAGATTTGGGGTGGAGGCCAGAAATACCTGATCATAACAGACATTATGTTATTCTTCTGGGTTCACACAAGCAGAGACTCTGGCTCAGGCCTCATCAGCTCATGACCCTTCCTTGGAGTAGAGGAGGGGGAGCATCTTCCCAAGGAGACATTGGAAATAGTACTTTTATTTTCTCTGGGAGAGACCAAAAACAAAAGAAAACTGACTTTATGATTTTAGTTTTGTTTTTTCCTGATTGCTATCTAGATTGCTTGGCCCCAGACAATGACGATGGCTTGTGTAATGCCCATCTGCTGATGTCCTTAGTGTTTATACATTCCTGGCTCTAAAGAACAACAAGTCAGTGAGAGAGCAAACAGGTGTGCTTTCCAGATGGGGCAGCCAAGGTTACAGAGGACGCCTCAAAAATTGATGACAGGCCAGCACAGAGGGGCCTGGCCCTCCATCAGAATAACACCATGAGGAAAAGTCCCTCCTTCAAGGCTGACCATGAATATTCCTGACCCCTCTCCTCCCTCACCCCTTCTCCAGCAGTGGCATTATGTGAGTCATTGCTGAGCAGGATGCCAGTCTTAGCATGGATTAGATTTCCACTGTGTAAAGATTGCTGGATGATATACATCTCCAGCAGTCTGCTCAGCAGTTGTCAGAGCAGGTAGGATCTAGGAGTGGTCAGGCAGGACAGAAGACTACATAGAGACTCTGTGATTATGAGTGGATTAATTTAAAACAGAAAGCCATAATTCCCCACTTTTCCTTGAAAACTACCCAGGAACTTCAAGTGGAATTCCATGCAACAGGCTGCCTCATTCATAATAGGGCCTACCCAAATTAGTGGTCTCCATTTTCTGAGCTTAGACTCAGGTAGCCAGGAACCTGTTCATGATCCTCCTCCTGATTTGCCACCCTGCCATCTGCAAGTGGCTTAACTCTTAGTTTTCTGGAGAACCACCCAAGAGGGCACAGCTTGAGATGGTGTGGATGCTAAAGGGAATCCTGACTTTTCACACAAATGACCAAGCCTCTTTACATTCATTTCCTTGTTTGTGAGAATGGGGATAATCATAGTAGCCGTGTCTTAGAGTTACGGTGTAATTACATGAGCTAATCCATGTGCAATGTCTTGTGCCATGGCGCATGTCACCAGGGCACAATGAGTGCTGGTCATCACTGTTGTTATCATCCTTGGAATCTGTGGTTAAGACTTCATTCAGCCTCTTGTGGCTCCTCCTGCCCTACCATGGCTCTCACAAGAGCCTTTCAACCCACCTGAGTCAAGTAGAATTGAGTTCCTCAAACCAAATAGTGGATCACAATGAAAGGAGACTTCCTCTCCATTCTTGATTCCTGAGGTCATGAGTTTATATCAAAATGGATCCATGCCTTACAGCCTCTGAGGGCCTCCATGAGACTGGACTCTGAACAGAGCACTCACCACATGGGCCATTTGCTCACATGGGTTATGTCAAGGTTGCTCGCACGTGTGTGTGCCATCTTGCTGTCTGTTCTCCTCCTGTACCCTCATGTGTCGTACCTAGGCAGGGAAGCAGGCCAGCCTCTCCAAGGGTGTCCTCTCCTTTCCTGCCCAGCAGGTGCTTTGCTGGGATATTTTGCTTTCGGTTGTGGCTTTTAACTGTCCCCTTCTCGATTTTGTCATTCCCTCACTTTGGTTGTATGGTTGTTTCCCACAGCAGTTCTGAGTCCGAGATGGAGGAGGAGGAGGAGGAGCCTCCGCTGCCCACCTCAGATCTGGGTGGCGTTCCTTGGAAGGAGGCTGTAAGGATCCATGCTCTTCTAAAAGGAAAGAGTGAAGAGGAGCTGGAGGCCTCAAAGAGCTGCGAGCCTGGTAATGACGAGGAGGAGGAGTATGAGGAAGAGGAGGACGAGGAGGACTACGGCGAGGAGGAGGAGGAAGAGGAGGAGGAGGAGGAGGAGTCTAGTGAAGGTCAGCAAGCAGTCTCTTCTCCTATCTCAGACCCCGTCCATCCCTGAGACAGCCTGTTCTGCGCCTCAGAGGTTTCCATGGCTGGAGTCACAGGGACATGCCCTCACAGAGCCCAAGACATCCTTTCTGCTGCTCTCTTGGATGTAAGGGCAGAGGATAACGTTGGCAATGGGAATAGTGTCCCTTATGCACATTCTGAGTTGAAATTGGAAGTGGAAGGTAGAGGGCCAGTGCGAGGACTTCCTCTAAATTAGGTTTCTCGTTCTCATTTTTCTCTTTTTTTCCCTTTGGTTTCAGTTAATAAAATTTATTTTAATAAAGAAAGGGAATTTAGCTTTCTAGAGGATTCCCTGACTCCTAGACCTCAATATTGGAGGCTGCAAAGCATTGAATCTCAGTAGTTCAGAGCCACTGTCACTGAAGAGGGAGCTGTGAGCTACGTATCCACTAGATGGGGCCAAGTTAGTGACACATAGCAGTGTCCTGAGGAGGAGTGTCAGGTTCAGTGCTGAGTCGGTCTGGTTGGCTCTGAAATGTTCTCTCATTTAGACTCAGGATGTTTCAACTCTGTCCCTATCTCTGCCTCTGTGTATCTTTGAGTGAATGAGAAAGAACTTGCCTCCTTTTCTTGCCTGTGTAAGAGAGAGAGTCATTCTTTCCCTGGGTCATCTTGGCTACACAGAGGTCTGGCGAGTAGTAAAGAAGAAATAAGGCAGGTGGAGACCCGAGTCCACCTGAGGACTATGCTATGTCCGTTCACTGTGTGCTCTCGAGAAAGAGGGTGTGGCATGGAGGAGAAGGGCGTGGGCCTTTAAGCGCCAGTTCCTCCCAGCCATTAAAGGAGCAGTCAGTTCTGGACAGCCTGGACCACGTGGAGTTGGCACTAGATGGCTCTGCCACTCCTTGCACTTGTCTCTGCTCTTCCTGGAATTAGATGTGCTCGGCTGCCCGGTCCATCCCAGGGTCTGTTATACAGCCAGTCTCGGAGAGCTGTGTGGCTCTGAGACACTGGCCCTGATGAGGCAAAGCAGGCAAGAAGGAAGGACCTGCTCCTCCTGACCCTGAGGTGCCCACATCAGAGGCCAGGCCCTTCCTCAGGCTCCATAAGAAGCTTCTCTAGACCTGGTTCTCCTACCTGCACTTTTCCTGCCGAAGATGTGGGCTGGGCCAGGACCCCGAGGCAGCTCGCTCCGTGTCCTGTCCTTCCCTCTTCGCTGTGTTTTATGTGCAAGAAGGAGGCAAGCTCTTAGTCCAGAAGCTGGAACTGGGTTCTTTTCTCCACTTGCTATGTCTACAATGCCATGGCTGGCCCAGTGGTGCCCCTGCCCGCTGCGTTCCTGCTAGTCAGAGGGTGAGCATGTTCACAGCTCTTTCAGGGAAAGGTATTTTGTTTATATCATTCCAGACATCATTGTCTCTATCTGGCGATTAATATGCTCAGAAGCTTCTAGCCCCAGACATGGCTTAGGGTCACAGCCTGTTTCCTTTTCAGGAGAGGTTAACCCTGCCTTCCATCGAGTAGACTTAATTTCCTGGACCTGGATCTGGCGTGAAAACCAAATGTGCAGGGAATGAGCTTTAATTTGAGAAGCTCATACTGACAAATTCAGCCAAACACTGGGCCTTTGTTCTTGCCGGTGGTGTCTTGAGCAGTGGATTTCGATACCTGTGTAGAAAGTGACAGGACGTTATTGCCTTTCCGCTGAAGATAACTCTTCTTTCTCTTCTCTTTCCTCCCTCCATCTCTTTTCTCTCTGTTTATCCCCATGCGGGATTCTTGATGCTGTGTTTGTGGGTGTCTGGCTTCCCCTGCTGTAGAAGGGGAGTATTGCCCCTGGGACAAAGAACTCCTGCAAGGCCAGTGGCTCCAGCATCTGTCAAAGAAAGAAGATTCGGGTACATGTAAAGGTACCCACTCTGTCCCTTGCCCACCTTCTACCCTGGCTCCCTGGCAGCCATCCAAAATCTGCCTCCAAGAGCAGGTCCCACATGAAAAGATCTGTATTTTATAGAGCTACACTGACAGGCTTTGGCACGTATTCCTGGGCCCGACCTTCACATATGGTCATGTACAAAATAGCATGTGAGACGAAGAGATTAAAGAGGAAGTCAGAGAAGTCTCCAGAAGCAGCCTTACTAAACGTGGCCCCATCTGTGCCCCTCGTATGTTCTGCTGCAAGTTCTCTTCATCACTTGGTGTTTTCTCTGATGCAGAAAATTTTATGTCACAGTCACAATTCTCAAAAGTGGTTCATATGCTCAGAAGCTCCCTCCACTGTGCCTTTTAACATTTCTCTGAGAGAGGAGGAAGTGCTGGCAGATAAATCCCAAAGGCTTCATTATTAACAGGAAGCAGAACATTATCTAGGGAGAAGACTCCCTCTCTTCTCTTTGTTGCCATGAAGATGAAGAAAGGCCCTACGTGTTTTCTCTTTGACTTATTTTCTTTAGTCATAAGACATTTGGTGACTTTGCTGTGATTCAGCCCCATGCAGCACCATAAAGGCCAGCTGACCTTAGAAAAAATCCATGAATCTGTAGCGACCAGCAGCCCTGCATTGCACACGGTGTTAGTGCCCACATCCACATTTGGTGATTGTATTGGCGCTTTCTACCCATATCACATTCCCTGTTGCTTGAAAATTAAGAAGTTGTCGTTATAGTAATGAAGCCAAAGCAGATTGTCCATCTAGGTTGTTGAGAGTGGGCTCCCATCGGAAACCCGAGTCCTTCAGATCAGGTGGCACCTGCTCTTGCTTATCGAAAAGCCATCCTCCCTTCTGTAGTGTTCTCCCCTAAGTTGCTGGCTGTTCCTTTGTTTTAACCGAACTGTATGGCATGGTCCACACACTGATTATAGGGAGCCCACAGGGTAGCGGCTGCATGCAGATCCCCTGGGCTCTGACTGCAAGAATAATCTGAAGGAGCCACTGGTGAGTTCTCATTTAGCTAAGAAACTAGATGTTGTGTCCAGAGGGGATCAGCAGGGCACCAAGTGGGGTTTTAAGAAAAAAGGCTTTGACCTTGGAAAAAACAGAGGTGTTGTCTTATTTCTTCCAGTGAACTGCCAAAGCTTTGGGAATCTACAGGATAGAGCTCTGCTTCCTCTCCTAGCCCTGCCTCCCCTAACTCCATCCTGTCCCTGTCGCTGTCCCTGCCATAGACCAGCATGCAGCATGAGGCCTATTGTGGAGGGAGATCTTTTTCTCTCTAGCTGCAGTGGATAAAAACCAAAGTACCAAGAAAGTAAATTTCTGTCCTGTGTGAACTGGCTGTCTCATGGCAGAATGACACTGTCCCATCCCACCCCTCTCGTTACTTGATTCAAATCGCAAAGGAGAAGCTGTCAACATGGCAGATAGCAGCACCTTGCTGTGTGTCCAACAGAAGGGGCATGAACGGTGCATCCTCAGCGATCTCCCACTGTGCTGGGTAACAGCTAAGTACTCATGACCTCCTGAGGGACAGCGAGGCCAGTTGTAACCTGCTCTTTTTTCCTGACTGGACATTTGGATCCCTCAAATGCAGTCATGTGAAGAGTATCAGAAAGGAAAGTTCTTTCTGCATTGGAGTTGAATGTATGATTCTCATTGAAATGAACAGTGTATGTGAAACTTGAAATGCAGTTGGATGAGTAGAAATCGCCTATCGTGTGTCTGTGTATGTATGCATATTCTCAGTTTTTGCCTCTTTCCTATTCTAACTGATCCTGGCAAAAATGATAACTTTTCTTTGTTTCCTTTCCTGTGGTGTTTCATCCCTTCCTTCCCTTGACTGTTTATTTTCTCCTTCCTTCCTCCCCATCATCTTTCCCTTCCTCATCTCCTTCACCCCTCAAACCTGGTACAGTAGCCGGGAGCCAGAGGCTACAGCAGATCATAAACGCAGCCGATCCCTTGGAGATCCAGGCTGACGTGCACTGGACGCATGTTCGTGAGAAAGAGGAGGAGGAGCGAATGGTACCGACCTCTGAGTCCTCTACTTCTAGAGGTAACTGCTTCAGGATCCAAGGTCCTGGTGCCCCCAGGAGCATCTTCCATCCCTGCACCCTCTTTCGTTGCAAAGAACTTTTCTGTTAGGGTCAAAGCCATCAGTTTGATCAAAAGTAAGAGCTGACAGAACATTTCATTTTCCTGATGTTAACCATGACCTAGGCTTTTTCTTGAGGATATGTAAAGTTCTCTGTGGGTTAAGAGCTTATGGGCTCTTTGGCCACTGATGCAAAGTAGTAAGATGAACTTGATCTTAAGAAAACCAAGAATTTGCGTTTTTCCCCTCATATTATTAGGCAGGGTTACTCTTTCTCCACTTGGTAGAATGTTCTGGTGCTGTCTTCATGGAGTATGTCTGGATGTGAATGCATCGGCAGGATGGGGGAAGGGGGAGCATAGTTTGAATGGAAACGAAGTTTTAAGAAGAGATGTATCTCAAGGAGGCCTCTGAAGTACCTGACATAATTTCCAGCTCTAGGTTGTAGGTGAGATGATCTATATTCCACAGTAGAATAAAAATGAACCTTATTTTGGCTTCTTTTAAGAAATAGCAGGTAGTAAAAAAAAAAATCAAGAATTGAGGGTGGCTGCATGTCATTCTCACACCTTCCATCCTCAGCGTACCTGTATTCCAGATACAGCACTTTGGTACCATCAACTTATGTCTCTCACTCACATATCTTTGTTTCCATTCAGTGACCATTAGAGTCACGCACCCCACAAGGCTCTGAGTATACAAGGCAGTGGTACCTGCATTCATGAAGCAGCCTTTAATGTGAGCATTCGATCCTCCCCAACCCCAATTCTTCACCTATAGGCAGGACCAACCTCTTAACTACTTTTGCAGCAATATAAATATACCCCGAAGCTCAGCAGGAATGGAGGAGAGAGACCCTGCTGACCAGGGGCCTCAGACTGGCCTGTAAGTTGGGGCGAGCTCTGCAGCTGTAAGCCCATATTGACCCTCGCTGTGTTTTTCCTCTTTTCTTCATCCCGAATACCTATCACATAGGCTCGCAATGGGACTGGTTCCCTCCTCAGTGCCGAACGGGCCTCTGGCTGTTAACATCATCTCAGTTTTCCTTCTGTTTTGGACTTGACTCTCCTCACTGGGAACATTTATTCCTGTGTAACTTTGTATTTATCATCTGTTTTAAATTCAGTGCCTGACCTTCCTTCCATACGCCGTGCAGCAGTGCAGGCCTGGCTGGAGACGGTCTCCGGAGGTAGTCTGGTGATGTTTGTTCTCTCCCTGCTCACCATAACAACTCTCTCTCGGCAGCTGTGCTGATACCTTAACACTAGAATTCTGGTCCTGCTGCTAGTGCATGCCGAGGGCGGAGGGTGGGGGCACATGCATGCCTCACTCAGGCAGCCCATCTTTGCATGGACAAGACACATACCCCACACCCTTTCAGGGAAGACCAGAGGCAAGCAATAGTATAGACAGAACAGAAGCAAACATTTATTTTAATTAATAGTGGTAAAGGCCAAAGCTAAAGGAACATTTTTAGCACTGAGATCTAAAGTCTGTAGAAATTGAGAGTGAAAGTAGAGGAGTCAGTTAATATTCCACAAACCTACCGAAGTATAAGAGAAGGAGGCGATACTCAGGGCAACTTGTGGAAAACTTATCAGTAAAAAGGGGAATGCAGAGGGTTGGCAGATGTTCAGCTAAAGAGAGGGACAGGCTGGACATAACCAGATATAGCATCAGCTGGTTCTTCGGACTGAGGTGCATGTATCTCTTTAAGTACTTAAGCCAAGAAGTAGCTGAGAAGCCTTGGCTGTCTTTCCTAAACTTTTCTGGAGAGGCATTCCCCTTCAAAGGGGTTCCTGGCATTTGGGACATGACAGTTCTTTGCAAAGACATTCAACATCCTTGGCCTCTGCTCTTCAAATGTCAGTAGTGTAGACACCCCCCCCCCCCCCAGTTATAGAACAACCCAAACGCCTCTGCATAATACCAGATACCTGTCGAAGAAGGGTAGTAGTGCCCCTCATAAGAACCACTGTCCCAGCGGTTACTCCTGGATTGGGCAAAATTGGAGCTCATGGATCTTGCCACCAGCCTCTTACCAGGTCAACTCATTGCCCTCATAGGCAGCTGGGTGAATGGACACTAGCACACAGTCAGGAGGTACCTGCCCACAGAGCCACAGGGAGAGCCCTTAGCTCTGTGAACAGAAACTGCTGGTCACACTCTCCTAGTTAGTTTGTGTCCCCAGGATGGTTGGACAAGGCTAAGGTGTCAGGACTTCCTAGCTGGCAGCTGAGATAAACCAAGAGCTAAGTGTGGCAGCGATTCCTGGCTTCTGTAGTGTGCGGCAGCTTCTAGCACCCTGCACTCCATCTTAACTTGGATTTAATCCCCCAGTTCCATCCCTCAAGCTGCATCTCTTTCAACATCTGCTACTGCTGTGTTGATATTCCTCATTTGTTTGTTTTGGATAATTTTGACAATTGTTCCTCTCAGAGTGCTCCTGTAGACTGTAGGCTTCTCACCCTTTTGACTCCCCAGTAAACAGTTCTTAGTAGAGATTCTTAATTAGAAGCACATGAGGGCAAGGGGCCAGGACTGGAATGAGGCCGATCTGGTGCAATGTGCCTTGTGCACTGGGCATCCTGGGCCTTAGTATCCTCTGTGCTTGCTTCCTGTATATTTGCCAACAACCATGCAAAATTGCCCCCTCAATACCCAGGCACTCACACAGCCTTCCCAGCATACATGTTGGCACAATAAGCCCTCTCTACAACAGATCCAAGCTCTCTTCTCACTGGGTTGGGATGGCTACAAAGGAGAAAGAATCTTGAGGAGGAGAGGTGTCTGCCAGCCTTCTCGGCAATGGTGTAGTGCAACAAAGAACTCACTCTTGAGACAGAAAGCTCAGGTGGAAGGAGCACAGAGACTTGTTTGTGCCTCAGAAGTCCTACTCCCTGGCATTGATGAACAGACTTTCTTGAGTGACCAACTGTAGTATTACCATACAGAAGTTTTGAGCCTGTGGAAATATTTGCATAGTTTCCCCCAGTATTTTCCCAGAAGATGCTACTGTCATATAGAAAGTATCTTGGCATTGCCAGCTTCATGGTCTGCTGTGCTATCTCAGAGAAGGAATGTGACATTAGCTATTTGCCAGCCTAGAACTTGTCTTGGAACTCTCCCATCTCTCCCCGGAACCTGGACTGTTATTCCAAACCTCTTTCGTACAGTTCTCCAAAACTAGATGTGAACCAGCACCTTAGTTTTAGTAAGGTCAGTATACACAAGGGGCGGTTAGAAGAGTATATAACTTAAGGAATTATTAAAAGCAAAAACTCATGTAACTACCACCTGCGCCAAGAAATAAAACATTACCAGCATCATCAAGGTGCTTCTTCCCTCTCTCCTCGCCCCCTCAAAGGCGGGCACTTCTTTGATTTTCATTGTACACTGACCTCAGTGGCTACTCTCAGTGTTTGTGCCACACTCACTGCAGATTCACGAAGCTGGCCTGTGAGGAGACATTGACCTGGTCATTGCCTTTGCATCAGCACAGCCTTGTAAGAAGTCCATCCAGCTGTGCCACAGCAAGTTCCTCTGCCAACCATCCTCCCTTGAGCTTTGATCCTCAGGCTCTTGTATATGCAAACTAGAGCATAACTTCTTTTCCTGAAATGAAAATGTTTAAGTATGATATGAAGATGGCTATGCTTAGAACCCTAGAGAAGCTCTTAGGAACCCTGACAAATGGATACTGTTAGTCTTGGGTAGCACTGGTATTTCACAGCATCCTTTAAAGCAGTGCTCGTTGCTTTCTTATTTGCTTTCTCTTACTCCAGACTGTTAGTGTGAGTTCTTAGTTTGCAGAGGCTGGGAGAAGACAGTGAGTGAGTGAGTGAGTGAGTGAGTGGGTGTGTGTGTGTGTGTGTGTGTGTGTGTGTATTTAGGGCTGGTTCCTTCTCAGGAAAAGTGAAGTTGATTAGAGCTTTGCCTCATTTTGCAGCACTGTAAAATGAGTCCAGTAAATGAACTTTACATATCCCCTCACCTTTTCCATTATGCTTTAGAAAAGTATTTTCTCTAAATTAATCCAAGCAAAGCTGCCACCTCTGCCACTTGAAAGGGAGGCATGGGGCACTGGGCAGTTTTGTTGGTCACTCCTCCAACAGAGATTTCACCTACACATAACACTGCAACTGCTAGATTGAGCAGTGTGACCATGATAAGTTACCTAAGCTGTCTGGGCCTCAGTTTTCTCACTGATAGGAATTAGAAATGGTCCCTCTAATTGTATTAAATGACTCGTGACATGTGAAGCGGTCAACACAGTGCTTAGCCTGTAAGCTGTTGCTGCTGATTTTACAGCTGAATGCCTGCCGGGCCTGGGCCTGGAGAAGCAGCTTTTTCCCTTCTGTCCTTCTCAAATCAGGGCTCTTACAGCAGCCTCTTGAGGAAGAGGAAAATGACTGGACTTAAGCTGCTCTTCCCCTTCCACTTGGCCCGGCTTGCCAAGAAATGCTAGTCTCAGGTATTTAGAAAGGGCCCAGGTCTGACTGACTTCACCTTAGGGTCCACCTTTGGGTCTAAATCCAAATACTTCAGAGTTTTTCCTCTCGCTTCTCTTGGTGGCCTTCATATCATGGCCATGGGAGAAGCACTACTGTAGCTTTCCCACCTGCAAAGGCAGTCTGCCTGTCCTTCTGTCTTTCCTTTTCTTCCTTCCTTTGACTGTTTCTGCTTTACAGTCCCATTTGATGAGAATGACCTGGAGGAAGATGTGGACTCGGAACCAGCAGAGATAGAAGGGGAGGCAGCAGAGAATGGGGACACTGGGGACACTGGTGCTGAGCTGGATGATGGTATGGGGGTCCCCAGCGCCTCCCCTCTCCACCTTCATGGTTACCTTTTTGTTCTCCACTGGGGGACAGGTCAGAGTGCTTTGAACTCAGGAGAGATAAAAACAGTACACATTAAACAGAAGCAGGGAGCTCAGGGGAAGCAGCCAACTGCTGTTCTGGTTCGTTCCTTATTCTGCCATTAACTTGAATGTGTGTAATTTCACCCACCCATAAGCTACCATTTGACAAAGCCTGCATTCATAGTTGTGGTTCAGAAACTGAGCAAATGCTCTCTGAAAGCTAGGTACAAGGAGATGGTATTTTAAGAATCATAGTCTGGTTTGTTGGGAAACAAGGAGCAGAGACTAGGCTGGGAAAAATGAGAATAGTTCAGGCAAGATTGTGAGGCAGCAGAGGCCTTGACTGGTGTTGGGGTGGCAGGGCCGGGAAGTGCTAACAAGAGAGAAACACGGGCAGTGGGCCCAGGAAGCAAGTCCTGCCCCGCCACAGGCATGCCCAGTGTGCTGCTTCCTGTCGTGGCCTGTCACGTCATCTGGCTGTATTGCAAAAGAAAGTGGAGCACCATGGGCTTTGAAGAGAGTTGCAGAGGATGATGTGCTTTGGCCAAGTGTGAGAACCTGGGTGGGGACCATCAGGAAAGGCCCAGCTGGGGTAAGGAGCCAGATCCAGGCCTGCAGTCGTTGTGCTGTTCTCCAAGGAAGGCAGGAGACTGGAAAGGAACACGGCCTAACATGAGTTTTGTGTTCTCCCTTCCCTCTGCCAGATCAGCACTGGTCTGTTGATGTCCCATCAGATGCCGAAGCGGAGCTACAGCTGAGGGTCTCAGAAAATGAGGAAGAGCAACCCTCTGTCGCAGCATGGCGCCAAGAGAGAGGTGGGTCCACTATTGCAGGAGAAGCCACTCCCAGAATTCCTAGTGAGAGCCACGTGAAGACGAGTGGCACCAAGGGCATAGGTCCTCGAGCAGAGCCTGCACACTACACGCTGGCTTCCAAATGGCCTCCTCCCCGTCACTGTGCATGGGCCCTGCACATGGCTGTACTCACAGCCCCTCTCTGTATGTTATTTGAGGTATAAAAAGGTACAAGGTACATCTCAAAGCTTCGAACACAGACCATACACATGACAAAAAGCCAGCACTCCTGACAAGAGCAGAAGTTGCATATGGGGTGCCCTGGGGAAGGATGTTCCCTTTGCTTTCCTTTCAGTCTCTGCAGGTGCTCCCTCACTGTGGAGCTGGCTGGGAGAGGTGCCTTCAGTGGGAGCGGAGTGTTTCCTCTTATCAATCTTGTGTCTCTTCTTTTCAGATCCCTCCCGAGTCTCCAGTCCCACCTGGTCCCCTGTAGAGCAGGCTGTTCTGTTCTCCCCAGTCCACAGCCCCATGGCAGAGGTAAGTGTATGGGCTCACTGTCAGAGACAGAGCTGATGGAACCCTGAGTGGACATGTTGATTTCATTTTAAGGCCCTTTATGTGAGCCTCTTTTTTTTTTTTTTTCTTTTTGCTAAGTGGGGCTGTTGAGAACAGGAGTGGCCTTGGTGTTCCAGCTCAGTCCTCACCAGACTGAGGCAGTTTGGGCAGCATCTCCCTAACTCTGCTCTGTACCAACTCCAAACCTGAGTCATCCTTCTACTGTGTTTCTTTCTGTCATGTCCATATACCACTGTTTTAAAAACTTTTTTTTAGTTAAAGCAACAATATCTGTGCAATCATTGGTTCAATATGATAAGTACATTTATTTATTATGTTAAAATGAATTATGACTTTTAAAATTAAAGATATGTATCCACATTACCAGTGGTATGTGAACCACACATTGGAGAATGCTATGTAAATAGCTAGTAACAATATGTTCCATGGAACATGTTTTGGAAGACTTTCTGGAGGAGAGATCAAGGAGGGAGGTCTAAACTCAAGACTGGGTCTGCTTGATTTGTTCTTTGGGATTTTAAGAAGCAAGATGAATTTGGTGATTTCATCTGTAAAATGGGGAACCTTTACTGAGATGTATGGACGGGGCGGTATAAGGATTCATGCGGGAATATCTGAATCTTTGAGCTTCCTGGGGAGGACAGTTTATAATACAGACAGCAAAAAATACCTGCTTTAAATCTTCTTACAATGTTGGCCACTATATTCATACATCAGAAATCTTGGAGCCCTTGGGGCTGATGGTGGGAAAGTAAGAGCTGAATTCATTAGTATCCTCTGGCCAGCATTCACTTCAGTGCATTTAGAGTATAGGATGTGTTTGAGATGGACCAAACCCTGAAAGCTCAGTCTGTTGAACTAAGTAGAGTGATTCTAAAAATTGCAGAAAGTGAGAAAGGTTCTCCTGGTACCATTTGAATAATAGCTTAGAGGACAGAGAGAGGAATTTATTTTAATAAGCACAGGCCTTTTGAGAGAGAAAACTCCCTAAGGAATCTTTGCTGCTGCCTATTAAATCTCTGCCTTTTAAGCAGCTTCCATCTGTCTTTGTTTTCTATAGGGAGCGCGAATCCCTCATACCTCTGTGGCTACCAAGGTGAAATCCCCTGAGGAGCACCTTTTCCCTGAACATTTGGTCCCCAGAACCGAAGCTCCCACTGATCAGAAAGCCCTGCATTCTCCCATCCGGTCGCAGCCGGTGGCTCTGCCAGAAGCCATGACACCTACCTCCCCCGTTACTTCACAGGGCCTGTCCCCGTTGGCCACCTCCACTGCCACGCCCACCCAGCTCCCCATTTGCTCCCAGCCTCAGCCTTCCTCTGAGGCCACTGTCCCATCCCCCACCAAGTCCCCCATATGCTTCCAGCCTGTTCCAGCCAAAGCATCCACTCCCCTATCCCCTCTCCCCTTGAAGAACCAAGGGGATGCCAAGGACGGTCTCGGCAGCCCGCTTGCAATGGACGAGGCCCTGAAGCGGAACGACCTGGTGGCGGAGTTCTGGATGAAGAGTGCCGAAATCCGCCGCAGCCTCGGCCTCACACCCGTGGATCGGAGCAAGGGGCCAGAGCCCAGCTTCCCGTCACCTGCCTTTAAGCCAGTGTCCCTAAAATCCTATTCAGTTGAGAAGTACCCCCAGGGTGAGGGGCTCCATCTTCTAAAACCTCCACCTGCTCCTAAGAGACTGGGCCTGGCAAAGTTGAATGGCGACCAGTCCTCCCTGCCGTCCCCTAAGTCCCCGTCTGACAGAGAGCTGAAAAGCTCCCACGAGGAGCAGAGAGACCTGTCCAGCAGCTCTGGGCTGGGCCTTCACGGGAGCTCCTCCAACATGAAGACCTTGGGCAGCCAGAGCTTCAACACCTCAGACTCCACCATGCTCACTCCACCCTCGAGCCCGCCCCCACCCCCACCCCAGGACGAGGAGCCTGCAACTCTTCGAAGGAAGCTGTATCAGACATATGAGCACAAGGAAACCAAGCCCAAGGCCTCTGTGACCCCACCCCCTCCACCTGCCACCTTTATGCGGCCCCTCCGAGAACCTGCCAAGCCTCCCCGGGAGGAGGTGCGAAAGTCATTTGTAGAGAGTGTAGACGAGATCCCTTTTGCTGATGATGTGGAGGATACATATGATGACAAGACCGAAGACTCAAGTCTGCAAGAGAAGTTCTTCACACCCCCTTCCTGCTTGCTCCGCTCAGAAAAGCCTCTCCACCCACCCCTAGCCAAGGAAAGTGGTAGGTTGCCTACTCTGGAGAGTGGGATCCAACCACAGAAGAGAGGGCTGCCTGTAGTCTCTCCCCAAGCCAAGGAGCTGGCTGAGGAGCGCATGCGCGCCAGGGAGAAGTCCGTGAAGAGCCAGGCACTGAGAGATGCCATGGCCAAACAGCTGAGTCAGATGAAGGAGATGGAGATGACAGCTGGGACCACCAGGCCCCCAGGAGGCACTTCCCACAAAGCCTCCTCAGTACCCTCCAAGGGCAAAGTCCTCAGTCTCGAGTCCCCTGAATACCCAATCCACAAAGGCCCAGACGAGCCCACCCTGAGGCATGAAGCCACTAGTGAGGAGATCTTCCCTCCGTCGGACTCAGGGGGCCCAGACGGTTCAGTCACCTCATCTGAGGGTTCCAGTGGAAAGAGCAAGAAGAGATCATCACTCTTCTCCCCCCGCAGAAACAAGAAGGAGAGGAAGTCCAAAGGTGAGGGCCGGCCCCCGGAGAAGCCCAGCCCAAACCTGGAGGAAGCAGCCTCCAAGCCCCGGTCCTTGTGGAAGTCGGTCTTCTCTGGGTATAAGAAAGATAAGAAGAAGAAGGGCGACAACAAGTCTTGCTCCAGCACCCCTTCCAGTGGTGCCACCGTGGACTCTGGCAAGCACAGGATGTCTCCGATGGTTAGAGCAGGTATGTCAGCACCAAGGGACCCCTACTGGGGCAGAGCATAAGGTGTATATTCTCCCATCATTTGGTTCTTCTCAAAAGATTCCCTTCCCCACGCTGCTCCTTCAAGGGTTCTTAGAGCTCTGCTGACAGGGCAGGGAGAAGGAAACAGCATGCTTCACTTAATAGAATAATTCTAAAAACCAGCCTGAAGCTGAGTAGGGGAGATGGGAGGAATGTGCACTTCCTAAAGTCACATCATTTCAAATAAAGGCAATGCTGCCGGAAGATCCTGGTAGGCTGTCTTTGGGCACCATCTATTCAGTATTGGTCCGCCTCTGCCTGGACAAATGTCAGCATCCAAGCTCCTGGGGCCCCAATATGGGAAGTCACTTAAACTAGAGAGAAATCAAACCTCCACCCCACTCTCCTGGGCTACTTATATGAACGTAGAAATCGGGAAGCACTGTGGTACTGACGGGCTGGTCACTGTACTCACTCTGCATTCCCTCAGAGCTGCAGCTCCGGCGCCAGCTGAGTTTCTCCGAGGACTCTGACCTCTCCAGTGATGACATCCTTGAGAGGGCCTCCCAGAAGTCCAAGCGAGAGGTATGCAGGCCCGGTCAGCAGTGGGGCTTCAGCGGGGTCAAGAACCTTGACTTCTGTCTTCTGTCGAGTATTGGTTTTGATGAGGTGGAGGAAAGGAAAGCAAATCCCAAACCAGGAACGGGCATGAGCTCTCTCTGGTCTCCTAGCAGACATACAGCTGAATCCTGAGCCCACCTAGTAGTCTAATTAGGAGACATATCAGGGACTTCTCTTAGGCTTTTTCAGGGAGCAGCTGAGGGTTATTTGCTTCCGTGGCCATAGTTCTTGTGAAGACAGACATCCCGTGCTCAAAGATTCATTCTGTTTTTAGGAAGCAGCTCAGTATTTTCCATTCATTCTTTTGTCTTCAGAAATCCCACGTGGAGTAGAATACACCAGTGCCCAGAGTGACAGGAGGAGGATTGCTTGTGCCCAGGGTCCAGCAAAGGCCGGGATGGGGGCCCAGTCACTGAGGAGTATCCCCTGCTGTCCTGCCTGCTTGGTACATTTGTACATTAGAGAGGAGTTTTGCTATTAAAGAACTGCACCAGGAAACTAACCTGGGTTCTGTGCTGAGTGGGGCACTGTGGATCTGACCTGGCCCCTTTCACTGCCCCAGGCTCAGGACACAATGTGTCCACTCAGCTCTCAGAGACGTGAACCCTCAGCATTTGAGAGTTCCTTCATCACTAGCCTTTCTTGGGTATTTGTTCAATCTTTTGATTTTTAAGAGCTCTCGTAGCTTTGTCTAGATAGTGAAATTGGAAGAGGGAGAGGGTTTAGAAAGTTCTAAATGGGCATCTGTGTCTCAGACCGTGATGACACGAGGACTACAATCTAGAAAGGCCAAGGCAGCAGGGGCATGAGGGTCAATGAGAGCCTTCCCACCCCATCTCCATAGTCCAGCCTTGGGCACACACTCATCTTCCTGTCCAAGGTGAGGGCCCAGCTGCCTTCAGCTACCTTTTTTGACTGAAAAATTTCCCCAGAACATCCTGGACCTTCTTTACAAGGCTTTAAGCCTGCCCTCTCCAGTGACTTCTGGGGAGGCCATGGCAGTTCTGAGCCGTACATATGCCTGTTCAGTAACATGACTTCTGTGGCCTGTTTCCAGTCCCCTCCTTCCAGCCTGATCCAGTTCTCCTTTTAATTTTTGACAAACCAGAGGAAACCAGTCTTTTAGTTCTTATTTCATTCATGATTTGTTCATCCCCATGCCGACTACTTCTCTGTCCGCTCTTAGAAGAGCACCTAGATAGGCCTCTCATCCCATCCCAGCCATCTGCAGAACTTCCACATGTCCCAGCCAGGCCACACTGAGTTAAGGCTGGTCCTATGTACTCTCCCACAGGGACCTGGCTTCGTGTGCTGCTATCTGTGTTCCATTTTGTGCTTTCCCAGACAGTATCATTAGCACTAAGCTAAGAATTTCTACTGGCTCTGAATGTGGATCCCTAAACACATCCCAACACTGGGGACTGGCACTGCCTTATGGGGATCCTAAAGGGGGTCTGCGAAGAAGGAGAATGTGGTCCAAGTTTTCCTTTGCCTCAGTGCAGACCTGCAGGTATTCAGCCCGTTTGTCTCATGTTGGTCAAAAACTTTCACCTGTGGCTGCTTTTGTGGTCAGATCTCTTCCACTGTTTCTCCATTAATTAATGAAACATCCTGGCAAAATGCTGAGTGGCAGGTTGCCCAACTGGCTACGCCAAGGCCATTGTCTCTGTAACACATCTCACCGATCATATCCTCTCCCCGGGCCTCACAGGCCTGGGGCACGCAGAGAACTCCTCCCCGTCTATGTGAATGACAGGTCATGGACCCCACTCCTAGAATCCCAGCACCTCATGTCTCCTTTGCCCCCCCACCCTGCCCGTCCCCCCCACACACACACACACACACACACACACACACACACACACACACACACACACCCCACCTCCCCACCCCCGCGCGCGCCCGCGCAGAGCCATTTGCTGAAGGCAGTATAGGGAATAGTAAAGACAAAGCCAAGCTTGGGGCATGCTGACCTGCCCCCAACTGTGGTGTGGGGTGGGGCGGGCCAGAGCAAGGTACTGTGTATTTTTAAGAATGGAAGCTAAAGCAGGAAAACAAACCAAAATAAAACAGCCATGAAGGATACTTTGGAATAATTAAGGAAATTTGCTTATGAACAGTGTAATATGCACAGATATATAATATAGTCATAGCAATGCTAAATTCCTTGAAAGCTATTAAATTACTATAGTCATGTAGAGTAGTGTCTCTGTTATTAGGAAGTACAAGCTGAAATGTTTAGGGGTGAAGCATCATGATTGCATGATTGTCTGCAAGAGATTCAGAAAAAAAGATGATACACAAAGATTGTCTGCCAAACGTGTGCAAAACGCTGACACTTAGCAAATCTAGGTGAAGGTGTTCATTTTCTTCCTCCTTCAACTTTTCTTTAGGCTTGAAATTTTTCAGAGTAAGAAGTAAGGGGAGTGTGGGAACACCTAAAGTGAGAATGGGGTTTGATTGACTCAGGAGGGAGCCTCTTGTTAACAGTGCCCCACAGGGTGTGAAATGGTTCCTTTTACATCACAGACCCACCCCTGAGTGAGGCATCTGTGAAATAAGTGCCTAAGTTTTGTTTCATTTTAAAAAAAAAAAAAAACACTAAAAATAACATTTTTATTTAAAATGTTTATATAGAAAAATTAAGATAATACAGATTTTTTTTAAGTTACCTTGTATGTAGCCTTACTAACAAGAATTAACTCATGTTTACCTCTTTTCTTTACTTCAATCCGACTTTAAATACAACTGAGGTGGCCTCTTCCTGACCACTGTGGCCAAGCCAAGAGAGCACATTCACTTCCTCTCTGACAGGCCCTAGCCCTGGTTTGCAGCAAAAGCACTGGCTCTGTGGCTGGTCCCGCTCTCCTGGCACTCCACAGATGAGCTGTGATTTTTCATGTCTCTGCCTCTTCCAAGTTAGTATTCCTTCCCCCTCAGATAGCAGTAAGTGACCGCCCCCACCACTTTTACTTTTTCCTTCAGCCAAGGTAGAGATGCTGAGTGGTATTCCTTAGGTTGTAGTTATGTAGTTCCTATAGAGATTTTCACATGCTGCTTGGGGAAACCATCTGTCTTTTTTTCTTTAACGGACTTGTAGTATGTAATTCTTTCTCTCATTATAGTCTCTGGGAGAGATGAGTCAGTGTGAGATAGGATCTACATACTCAAAGTTAAATGTCCCAACTAGGAGACAGACTCATTCTTCTTGAAGCCAATAGGCTCTTGAAATGTAGACTCCACTCGTGGGGCCCCCACTGCTGCAGGAGAAGCAGCGAGGGCCACAGGGATTACAGTGCATCCTGAGGCTCTCCAAATCTCCAGACCTCCCTTTCCCTCTCTCCCTCACTTCCTGGCTTCCTCTTTTCCATGTAATAGAGCTGGTGAGAAGACCAGAGAGCAAATGTAAATTAACCTCAGCTCTCTAAGCATCTCTGTGCAGGTTTACTAAAGTGAGAAAAGGTTACAATTACTGCCTGAAATGTTTTTGACAGATATTGGTTATAGATGCTATTTCAAGTCCCTTTGTGTGTAAAAAATGGCTCACTCCCATCCCAGGATTGCTGTTGGCCCACTGGGCACCCCTGACCTTCTTCTGGAGCCCTGCTGGTAGAGAACCTTTTGGAAGAGAACATTAGGTTGATACTCAGCTTGCTCTGTGTCTTGTCTGTGTCTCTGGTGAGAGGAACTTCCTACCTGTCCCCCGTCCAAGTATCTGTAGCATTCAGCTGAAAGAAGCAGTCTGAATTTCCACAAGCAAATGGATTACTAAAGGAGAAATAGCATCTATAACAATATATTTAAGCAATTTTAATTTATACAGAAAGGAGATTGAGAAAAGAGAAGGTGTGGGGCACAATGAGGAAGAAGCTGTCTTCCCGGTAGAAAAGTGAGCCCAGGCCTTAGTAAGACTGTGACTCAGTGAGAGGCAGCTGCGAGGGTCTCTACCAAGGTGCCTCACCTGTGCAGTCCTGTGTGACGTTGTGAAAAATAATCATGTGTTTTAGTCTGTGTTTGTTTTAAACTTCTGATTTTGCTCCATTTGTATTCTCTTTTTAATTGTTATTATTATTACTATTCTGTTTTGTTTACCGTTGCCATCCCCTTAAAAGTCGATTTATGTACCACACGCCTTGGCATTCAGGAGATCATATGCATCAAAGGTAGTGTGTTGTTCCCATTGGCTGGTCTTTGTTGCATGAGTGTCTGTGATTAACCACCAGGGCAGCCCCCAGTCCTGGTCCTCCAGCCACATCCTCACTAACTGTGTTCATACATGCATGGAGCAGTAGCAAACACCGGCAGCAGAACTTTCTTTAGCTGTGTCATCACAGAGAAACAGGGTGAGATACCCTGCTCTTCGCTGGCTGGAGTGCATGTGATAATGTTGTTCCAAGTGCCTCAGTGGGGGACAGGGCTGCCCTTTGAGACTGTCCACTACAGGAATGGGGAACCCACAAGCCCTCAGCTCCCTGATCTGCAAGGTGAAATGCTTAGGGCACCAAAACACCACTGACATCCTTAAGGACTACCTGCTCAGTTGGCTCTCCACTCTCACTTGAGCTCTTGGAATAAAGATTATTAGACTAAACCCCTGAGCTGAATTTTGAAATCTCCTTTAAAGTCTATAAAATTCTTTTTGTTGTTGTTTTCTTGGAGGCAATAAAGAAGTGTTATGAATAGAGGCCTACCCCCCAGCATTTGCCTCTCAGTGGTTGCCCCCTGTTTATTCAAACCATCTGATACTCCCTGCACCCTCAGTGCCTACACTGGCGGGTATATTGCTCAAGCAGTTTCTTCCATGGAATTGCAGTGGATTTGGCCACTTGCTCCTCGGTTTCCGATGGTACTGGCTGAAACAGCCTTGCCAGATGGCTTCCTCCTTCCTTTCTGTGGCCTATTTTGGCCTCTGTACAGACCCCAGAGTCAGTCTAGGTTCACCTCCATAGTTCCTTCTTCAGACTGTACTAATTAGTTTGGGCTTCACCCAGACTTAAAATAGGAGCATCCCTGTTTTCTGTACTTCAACTGTTATATCTTAAAAGAACCTTATAAATATTGCTCATCTGAAAAAAACTGGCTTTTGAGACCAAACAAGAAAATAAAAGAATCCTAATTTTTCTTTTTTCTTTCCCCGTTTATCTCCTAGAAGCAGGAAGTGTGGGGAAACATTTTACCAATATTTTTACCCCCCAAAAGTCTTTTAAAAAGCAGACATCCTTATGTGGGAAACAGGTGATCTCAATGATAAAGGAGCATATATATGTCCCTTCATCCTGTTAACTCCCTAACAGTCAGTCCCCCACTGAGCCTCCTGTACCTGTCACAGTGGGAAAGCATCTCACTTGTAGAGCTTGAGGTATCCCCTGTGGCATTTAGGGCTCCAGCAGGGACCAATGCCAGTGAAGCTCTGGCCAGGCCTCAGCCTAGGAGTCTGCGCTCGCCTCTGGCCCACCGGTCTGCCCTGCGCGTGCTCTGCGACCTGGAACAGTGCCCTCCATGCCCCTGCCAACCAGTGCCCAAACCTCTCAGGCCTGCATGCACCTGACTAAGGAAATGTTTCTCGTTCTCTCTAGCCAAGAACTTACACGGAGGAAGAACTGAATGCCAAGCTGACCCGGCGTGTGCAGAAGGCAGCTCGGAGACAGGCCAAGCAAGAGGAACTTAAGCGGCTGCACCGAGCCCAGGTAAAACCAGGAGGGGCCACAACTTGCAAGGGGTAAGTCACATAGCAGCATCCTCCTCTCCAGCCAGTTTGTCCTCATCCTCGATGTGGGAGAGTAAGGAGGGCAGGGCAGAAGTAGATGGGGTGTCCCATTACCTGAAGGGGCAGCCCCGAAGTCTGGCTTGATGAAACTACAGAAACCTTACTGTGGAGTTGTTGATGGAAAGGGAAGAGCCAAGCTTTGAGTTTCTAAATTTCTTGCTCTGGAATAATCACTGCAAAGTCAACTAGTTCAATTATAAGAACTGTTATCAAGAGGCAAACTTGAGCTGTCAGCCTATTATGGGCTTGGGATTTAGAGGTCATTAGCCTTTGTCTGCAGGCCTCACAGATCCTAGACCATTTTAGATGTTTGCGGGGAACAAAAAAATAATTTCTTTATATAAAGTATTAAAAGATACTTAAATACAATATTTTTAATGAAATCACATGTATATAGTTATATTCATAAAGATTAGCACACTAATCAAAAGCTATACAGCAATGAGAAACATTAACAGCAAATCTAAATACCAACGAAGTAGTCCATGTTTCATCAAACATCAAAACCCACCAGTCTTTTAGTCCTTTTCTTGTATATCATGCTATCTATATCCACACTCTCTGCATTGATATGTCACTGGCCGCTGCTTTGGGGGTTGAACGTTCTTCTAGGTGCCCAATGTTGGTCCCCACATAACACAAAGGAACTTCTCACTATGTGCTTCATACAGATTCTGGCTGGTTGCTCCATTCTAGGTTTTTGTTTTTTTTTTTTAATCTTGTAGAGACAGGATGTCTGCAGTTCTCCCCAAGAAACTCTGCTAGTGCTTTAGCAATCTCACCATCAGGAGGGTCGTAGGCTGTTGTACTTAAGTCCTTCCTGCAGCAGTTTACATCCACTTCCTCTTTGAATTGCCCTGAGAAGGGCTAGTCACTCAATGCTTGCCGTGCACCCACGCAGTGGAGCTGGGTGGTGACAGCCCGGGGTCTGCATGGTTAAGTGGGCCCTGGGAGGCTCGTTTGTGGTCTCTACATACTCTGGGCTTAATGCCCATTGACTAGAGCCTTATTTGTTTTTCTTCTTCTATAATTGTGCAGTTTAATTGTCCTCCTAAGAACTAGGAGGCAAGAGAGAAAGTTGGATGCTTCTACTGTTTTGTTTTCTCGTAGATTATCCAGCGGCAGCTGGAGCAAGTAGAAGAGAAGCAGAGGCAACTGGAGGAGAGGGGGGTCGCTGTGGAGAAGGCGCTCCGTGGTGAAGCAGGTACTGTCTAGGTTCTCTTGGGAGTAGGCTTGTTCCTAAGGGAAGCCCCCACCCCCATCTCCACCATGATAGGGATAGTTTTGTATCACCTCATCTGGAATTCAGCTTCTTTTCCAGCAAACTTCTCTGGGTCCCTTTGTCACTGAGATTTGGGGCTTCTTGTTAAGCAAAGGAATGAGAAACACCTCAGTTTGGGAGTGCCCCAGGGCCCAGACCTGTCCTTCCACCCTATCCCAGGGCTTGCCGTTTACCCATGGAATGAAGTCTCAGTCCACTTCCTCTGTTGATGGCAAGCACTGGATCTCCTCCTTTCCCACCCCATCATTTTCTCTAGAAGAAAATAACTGGGAATAAGGGAGACTGTACCACAAGGAACCATCACAGAACTGCACAAGCAGAGCCCCCAGCCTGCTCCCCATGGGCCACCTCCTATCTTTAGCTCTCCAGCCTCCCTCTCCTGCCCAGGCTGCTCAGAACATGTGAGGACACATGCCCCGCAGAGCTCTCACCACCACCTGTGGGCAGAGCAGACAGATTCCCTAGTGTGAACCCAAGCTCTGTGTTTCCTGGAAGCTCAACATTCAGGACAGAGTAGAGAGGCTTGGGGGACTGTGGTGAACTGGCACTGAGTAGACACTGGGAAATGACTGTGAGGGCCATGTGGTTAGTGACTGCCATTCCTGGGGAAGATCTCCGGAATAGAGTGTGGTGACACCCACTGTTCGCCAGAGGAGCCTATGGGGTGGGTATAGCACAATTGAACACAGAGAAAGCAAGGAAGTACCTGAGTCATACCAGGTCCCAAGGGCCCAAGAACCCCTGTTGGTTCAAGCCTTTGAAACTGCTGCGCCAGCCCCAGCTGTAGCCCCAACACATATATGGAGTGATTGATGTCCGCTTTCTCAAGAGTTCACAAGTCTCAGTACAGTCTGGATGGGGAAACCTTCATCTCTTTCTAGAGAGCACAGGCCTCCAGAGTCAGCATTCAAGTTTTGAGGCTGGGAATGAAGAAAGGCCGTGACCTAATTTTGTGGTAACCCCTTATTACTTCCTTATTCTAGTGTGGCAGAGGGATGAGTGGTACCTCTCCTGGCAAGCAGGCTGTCTTTAAACCAAAGAAGAACCCATAAGAGGCAGCCAGGAATGGAGCTAGTTGCTGCTATCTGATCTTGCTTGAAAACTGACCAGTAGGGTGATGTCATAGCGTGTGCCTGGTGTCGAGTTGAACTAATTGGGTATGGGAGGACTGAAGTTCATGAGGGGTAGAAGTTGCTCTCCTTTCCAGGCCCTTCAAGGCCTAGAAATTGCATCTTAACAGTCGACTCAGTGATGACCTTCAGGTGAAGAGATAGGATGGGGAAGAAAGATGAGGACGTGAGGTTCTTGGTTTTGTGCTTTACCTGATGCTGGACTTACTGCTTGAAGCCTGGGCCACCAAATAAAATGCAAAAACGTGAACCACTGAGTAGCCAGTAAGCCAGAAGCCTGAGATGTGCGACTACAAGGCAAGCACTGGCCCGTGTCAAGGAATGGAGATTCAAGTTCACCTAAAAATGGCCCTAGCTTCCAAGTGAAGCTGTGATGTCTCTGCCATCCTCGTTTTTGCTCCCTGCCCTGCATGCTCTAACTTGGCCTCCTCTATTAAGCTTGAGCCCCTGGAGGGAGTTGGCTCAAACCTACAAGAGACGCCATGCATCAGCTATAAGCGACTCACAGGGCCTGCCCTTGCTGCTTTCTCTTGCAGAAGATATCAGCAGGGAGCCCTGGGCCCGTCATTCCTTCTGCCCTTCCCTGCAAATTACTCCTCTCAAGCTGGAAAGTGAGAGGTAGATCTCTCAACAGATAAGTCAGACTAGCTCAACAGGCAAGCACACCTACGTTTTATAGTTAGCATTAAGTCCTCATGGAAGACGTTCTGCCTCCCTGCTCACAAGTTCTGAGGTTTGGGTGGGCCACCCCAGGGTTGATGGTTTCCATAAAGCACTCACATACCTGTTGGTTGCCCTGCAGTTTGAGTCTGCGACAGAGTTTCAGTATCTCTACAACAGGCTACTGGCTGGCGAGGGGTCAGAGAAAATATACCACTGAAGACTGGCATAAGATTTTGCCAAAATTTCCTTCTAGTTGTTGAGATAATTATCGTTTCATAAACATATACAACCATCTAAGTCAGTGGTTTTCAAACTTGTTTCTTAGCATCAGCACCCTTTTTACAAACCAAATTATAAGTCCAAGTTTAAATAAAACATAATTACTCTAAAATGTTAATAAACACAAATTTGAAAATACAGGTTATAGGAGAGGTCAGCCTCAGCCTCCAGCTGATGCCTAGGACACAGTGTAGAGAACACCCTGCTACACAGAGGTAGCTGCTGTAACAGCTCACCTGGAGATCTCAGGATATATACAGTTTAAATGATCTAGGTGCTTGATGCTTGGAGCAGTAGGGATTGTTTTTACAATTGAATCACTACCAAATCTAACAGTTCATATTCCTTATAAAGAGTATATCTCAGAGTTTGGGAATAGAAGCTCCCAAACACTCAGCGAACACAAAAACCAACTATGCTATGATATCTTGACATGCATGTTACTCACTTAGAGGACCTCACTGTGACAGGAGCTGCTTGAGAAGCTGGGTCTCACTGAGCAGTAGCGCTCCTGGGATGCTCCCCTGTACTTTTGTACATGAGCACTCAACTTACAGGCCAGAATTTAAATAAACAAATGAATGTCCTTTTACTGGGAGTGAAGATCTTGCACACAGAGGGCTTAAGAAACTTGGTCCTGAGGGCTTCACAAAAGCCAGCTTATCTGATAGCACGAATTAATGTGTTGATGGGCTTCAGTGGGTTAAAAGTTGGCATATCAAACATTTGAACATGGAGTGTCTAAAGGAGTTCACCGTGTTTGTGAATCAGGTATTTGGGAGACCCCCCCCAGAACAGCACTTGAAGAACCCTAGGGTTCCACAGAACAGTTCGAAAACCACTGTCCTAGTCCATACTCTTCTAAGCAAGGCTTTACCAGAACACCTCTATCCAAATACAAATCCATCCCATTTTTAAAGACAGGCTTTGGTAGCTCCATTGGGAGACTTCCCCAAGATACATTTGGGAAATTCTCAGAATATGGTAGCCCCTACCATACAACTTTGTTTCCAAATATACTATTTTCCTTTTCTTATTTTAAGCACATCACTTAAAAGGCTCGCCTTTGTCAGAAGTCCCAGTGACCCTGTTCCTGTTTGGCAGAGATCATCTCTGAGGCCAGTCTGTGCACACTGGCGGCTCCTTTCTCTCCTGCTTCAGCGTTCCTTTCCTCTTATTAGTCTGGTTGCTCCTGGCTAATCTTAGTTGAGCATGAGAGTCTGGAGTCTTCCAGCAATGCTAGCCAGCCCCTTCCCTTTTTGAGTTTTGATATGGACCTGCCATCCCATTGGTCTCAACTTGTCTGAGGCTCGTGAGTATCCAGACCACAAGGGTTAGCGTCAGAACCTTCGAGCTGAGGGCAAGACTGAGATTTACATGATTCCTGGTCTGGAGCACGCGGGAAGCCCAATTTGTTTCTAGAACCTTGATTCAAACTTAAACCACTGGGTCAGCCTTGAGCATGAGTTGAAAAACCATTCCAGGATTGCATTCTACTTTTTGGGATGTCCATTCTTGAAGGGGAAAGGCTGGTGGGGAACAAAAGGCTGCCAGGGTCAGCATTTACATTGTGATTGTGGAGGAAAAGGAGAGAACTAGCAGCTGTTTGTTGCGCTCTGAGTTTATTTGCGATTCTGAGAGGATGAAGACTACCTGCCCAAGCCCAGCCCTTTGGCAGGGCTCAGTCTCTGCATCTCAGGCATGTGAAGAATATAACATCCTCGCTGGACAGCCACGCAGAACTAAAAAAGCTAGGAGTACCAGTGGCCAGCACACCTCCAAGAGCTTTCAGGCAAATAGTTACAGCTCATTTGCTGCTTTTAAAGAGAAGGCTGGCCGAATTTGGGGGCCTGACCTCAGAAGAAAGAGGATCTCCTTCATCTCAAACCCATCCAGCAAAAGTGGTTCTGCAAGGAGTTTGATACATTCACCAGTGGGGTCACATGTGTGAATTCTTGGGAGAGCTCTGACTGCCTTAAAAGCTAAGGATTGGTGTCCTTGCAGAGCTTTTTTAGGATGTTTACATCTTGCCTTTAGCCCCTCAGCCTAGAGCTTCTAATATTCCATAACTGAGGAAATAAGTAGCCCATGAATTTTTTAAATCTTAGATGAGGTTGAGTCCCAGCAGGGCCAAGATTCCCAGAAAAGCCAAAGCCTATGGACCATGCTGATCAGAGAGATAACCAGGAATCACACTGTTATTGGCTATTAACTGTCACCTGTGGTTTAGTGAACTCCCCCCTCCCACCACCAGGAAGTATACAGCTCAGCATGTGTGTACACATAATGTACTTACAGAGAGATGCATGCTTTCCAGCTGTTTTTCTTTGCTCTCTTGCTATATTTCTGTGTGTTTCATATGCTTCATGTCATTGATTGCTTTGGGTATGGGGGGACAGGAGGGTTATCTGATCCAGTAACTCTCTCTTCACCAATTCCTTGTTGTAGACTATTGGGGAGAGTCTTATTACAGTGACCTCATCGACTTGCATCTGGGTGGTATGTATAGCAGCATCTGTTGCTGACACTAACCCTGCTGACATCCTTTTCTGACCCGCTCTCCCCAGTCCCTGCTCATAAACAACAACAAGAAATCAACCCGGTAACCAAATGGCAAAAGCACAGGCCCTTTTCCAGCTCATAATGGAGCAGCATGCTGGGTCCTCCCCACTGCCATATATACTCTGGAGAAGATTTGAAATAGCTTCTGCTGCCCAGGGTTATCATAATGTTTCATAACAAAAGTTCACCTACCCCAACCCATCAACCTCGTATCTGCATCCTAGTCTTTCTAATATCATCTGGTGATTTGACAATAGCAGTACACACAGGTACTCACATGCACTCATACTCGCATACACACACACAAGCATTCATGTGCATGTGAACACATGCACATGCAGCATGGATTCACACACATACTCCAACATGACCTCTGCCCTGGATCTCATCCCTCACAACTTGTAGGTGTCACATCCACGAAGGAGCTCACTGCCAACCACACTTAAGAACCAAACATGTAAAGAACTCAGCCTCGACCATTTTCATTTTCATCGGGGTGTGCTCATGTTTCCCCGAGAGATCCAAGTGCATGGGAAGATGCCACTTGTGATTTCTGCCCAAATTCACCAAGCTTGAGGCTATGATGACAGATGCCTATAGTAATGTCCCTCCCTCCTTGCTCTGGCCTGAGACTTACTTTGCAGTTCTTTTCAATGAAGACAGGAAAAGTCTAAGGCAGTGGTTCTCAAAGTGTGGTCCCTGCACGGCCAGTATCAGCATCATGACCTGGGAGCTTGTTAGAAATGCGGATTGGCAAGCCCCAGCGCAGACCTGCTGAATCGGAAACTCTGGTTACCCATGTTTTAACAAACTTTCTAAATGATTCATATGCCCTCTGAAGTAGGAGGACCTTAAATGAATTCAATATATTTGATGTCTTGCTGTATGAAGCTCACCACTTGTATTAGATTGGAGAAATAACTAATCCGTGAGCCATAATTCTAGACTTTGGGCAGTTTTTCTCCTGGGAAGCTGCCTTTTTCTCAAGAAGAGTGCCAAATAGCTGCTCCTGAGGTTAACCAGGGGAGACTCTGGCACATTCTTGGAGTTTCTGCATCCTTGGTTGGGCAGTCTGGCCTCTTCATTTCCCCTTGCCTAGAAGTGGTCTTAAAACAGAAGAGCTAGCAAAGATCATTCTCTCTCATTTTTCCCATAACCCCATCCTTTTAAGTCACTTTTTGGCCCTTTCATTTAGAATCCAAAGGCATAATTCTGTGATTCCTACTATGAGACAGTGCCATTTTCTTAGCCTCTACCAGTAAAGAGGCTGGCTCTTAGCCTCATTGGGTGGGTTGGGTTGTCACTGGTCTCTCTCTGCTCTCTGTTCTCCAACCCATGGTCCCATGGATTCTCACCCTCCACAGAGTCCTTCAGTGCCCCCAGAGCTTCTGGTGCATTCAGGGACTTCCACACTCATGGCCATTGATGCTGTAAAAGGGCTGATGCTTACATTCCAATTAATGGACCCTGTTCCTTTTTAACGACCTTGACTCCGTTCCTGCCTCCTCCTAACACTCCCTGGGAAATATTTATCTCAATTCTAAATGAATCTCAATGTGTGAAAAAAGTTCATTTGGTTTTTATAAATCAAAATCTGGAAGGAACTGTCAAAACTCATTTCTTTATATTCCTTCTTCCCTCTCAATTCAAGATTACCACACTGATTACCTCGTGTGTCTAATTTTATTTTCTTTACCCCCATTGCTTGAATGAAAAAGTGTAGTTGGCTGTTTTCATTTCTGTGTCCCTGGACTCCAGCCACTAGCCTTTTGGATTTAGAATCCTAACAAATTCCAGGGGAAAATGAAAAAAATACAAAAAAGGAACTCAGGGTGTCTTCTGAATTATAAAATACCCCACCATCAGATACCTTATAACCCTGCTACTTGGTTCTCATCAACTCATCACTTCTTTTTCAGCTCATTATGATTTCTGTGTAAAATTTAGACTTCTCTTGTGGGTCCTGCTCACCACATAGAGCCTGCTACTGCCCTACCAATGAAGCATGAGAGAAACGTTCATTCCAGATGGAGTCACTGTGTGCCCCAGGCAGAGAGCAAGGGTCCTCCAGCCTTGTTTATGTCAAGCTCCTGGAGGAAAATTTAGGTGCTAGTATTAGGTCCCTAATACAGTTTCTGCTGATGTTTCATTCTTGGAGCACTTGGTAGTATTATTTGGGGGAGAAGTTATCCTTTTGAAGCCTGAAACGTAGAAGCCGATTGCTTCTCTATTCTGGCATCCTCAAAAGGCCACACAGAAACCCCATTCATTGCTAGGCCCATCTTATTTCTCATATGGGTAAAACAAAGCTCCAGGCAGCATTCAGGTTCTGCCTATCACTCTATATTGTATCAATCGGGTCTTATGGTGGCTCTCCGCTAACTGTATAAAGGCTCCAAATCTATATTAAAAGTCTTTTTGAGCCACAGAGTATATAGAATAAATATCTTATCTTCCAGAGCTAAACCTCATGATTTTAAAAGAAGCCACTAAAAGAACACAGAATGATCCTTGGGCCAGAGAGGAAGGGTCCCTAAGTGACCTCACTCCCCTTTCCTTTTCTTCCTCAGGACACTAAGCAGTTTTCCTACCCTGCCCAGTCACCACATTTTGTAACACTAGAACAGATAGATGACTGGAAATCTTTAGATAAAAGCCATGTCTCTTCTGAATAACTTTCGATTAAAAGTATATATACCTAATTTCTAGTTTTCAAAGACCTCACCTCTTGATTTGTCTCAAAGGGAAATTGAAAGAACATGAATGCTTTAGAAATGTAACGTAAAGGACTGGAAAGTGGTCTTTCATTGCTGCTGGTGAGTTGGGATAGGCACAGGGGGGCCTACCCCAAGCCTGCTCACTTCCCCTCCCTTCTGGGTCTGTTTGCTTCCTTTAATTTGATGTTGGTAGATTTTGGCTTGTCTGTTTGACCTGGCTCTGTTTTTGCTTAGGAACTTTAAAATGCTTGAGATTTCCCAATATTCTTCAGTGTGCATGTATGTATGCATGTGAATGTACGTACATGTGTGTAAGTGCGTGTGTGTGTGTTGGATCGCAATTATTACGTGCTGGTTTTTTTTTCTTTTTTTGGCCTTCATTCCCCCCATCCCCCACATCTCCCAACCCCACTCCATACACATACAATCTAGACATCCATTCTGCACTAAGTTTTATAAGACAAGGCATCTCCCAGCCCGGTCATGTATGTAGAGTGCGCCTGCCGGACTACAAACTTTCCACTCTATCATGATGCCACCTTACCAGTCTGTAGCCAGCTTGACTCCCTGGTAGGACTACAGTGTTTCTCATTGCCCCTGGTGTTGGGACTGAGCACTTAGCTCTTGCAGTGCAGAGGCTACCTCATGTCAGGGTCATGGTGTTGGTACTGAGCAAATAGGTTTCCTGGGTTGAGGAGTCAGAGCAGTTGAATATAATCTTAGTCAACAAAACATTTGGTCAATCTTCCTTTGCTTTGGGTCATGTAACCTGAAGAACTTGGAAAAGAAAATCAGTGAAAGCCCCATTCTTATATACTTATACTTTCTGTAAATTTAATCTGTTAGATTGAGCTTTGGTGTGAAAGATAATGTCCCTGATGTTTCTTAGGAAAAGAAGAACAAAATTTTGGTAGCAACTGTAGCATGAATTAGATAAAAAGCTATTGTTCAAACACTGGTTCAGTTATCGGTAAATATAGTAGCATTCTTCCAGAAACAAGTGTGAGAAATGGGAGTCTACCCAGAGCTCCTGTAGCAGGAATGTGGAATCTCAGAATGCAACTGAGAAGTAAGCTTGCCTCTTTCCTACCTATAACACCTTGGAGCTTGTTGTTCAGAAGCCGAAAGGAAGCCAAAATCAAAAAGAATCTCTTATGCAGGATTTTCTGAAAGTATAGCTGGAAGGGAAGTAATCTAACCCTGGAGCACTTTACAAACTTTTGTGCATAAAACAACTGTGGTATATTATAAGGAAAGGTGTGGGGAGGGCAATTTTAAGCCTGTAAAAGGATGATATTGTATGATGTATGTGAGCCGATTATTTGGAATTCTGTATTTTCATGTGGAAATGCACTTATAAGTGGTGGCTCAGTTCATAAACCTGTTTTTCTCAAAATATCTCTAGTGTACAGTGTGAGGCTATGACATTCTGGGTCATACCAGTGTTTCAATGGGGAAATGCAGCATTCCTGGCTGGGACTTCTGCAACCTAGATCTCTCCCTAGGAGGCCACTTCCCATGCTGCACCAGGCACAGCTGTGAAGCCTGTTGTGATGGCTCCTTAGTCCAACAAGGAGAACTAGGAGCCTTACAGTGTGGAGAGACAGGTGCCCAGGATAAGGCACATCCCCACAACTGCTGCTTAGCTCCAGACCAGCTCTCTGGTCAACCACTTTCCTTTTGTTCAGTAATCCTTGAGACTGACCCACCAACTTGCTTTCCTCCTGTGGTTGCTTTCTTCTGTTGCTTCCCAATTAAAATAATTTTCATGCTTTGTCTCTTAAGGAAAACAGGGCTGATGCGTAACTAACACAGTGCCTGGTACGTGAGAGGTACTCAAACATTTCTTGTATAATTTATTAGTCCTTAAAATATGTCCATTATCCTTATAAGGTATTTTGATTTTTTTCTGTATCACCAATATAGAAGTTAATGGATTAAATATAACCAGGCAGAACTGAATGATTGAATTGGAGATGCAGAGCCTCAAGCCGACTCCCCTCCCAGCTCATGTTGTCTGTGGTGTACATTGGCCTGTGAGTGGAGCTAGGCCTTTGTCCTGGCCCCTCCAGCCTTTATAATCCCATCCTCACCTCTCCTTGTGAGAAAAGTACCAAACCCTTCTCTACCTTCCAATCTCAGGGCTAGGGGGCCTTGGGGTTTTGACTACCAAAAGGGCTGAAGATGGGTTTGTGTGCATTTCAGATGAACATCCAAACTCAGTCCTGAGGAGTCATTTTTTCCAGCTAGCCGAACATTTCATTCAGTTAGCTGACAGGGTGGGAGGGGAGGACGTAGTGCTTTGAGATGAAGTGTCTTGGGCAAAGCCTTTATGCAAAAGTCAGAGGAAGATGGAAATATAAAAAGGACAGGTATAGAGAAGGGAAAGGCATCGTAGGATTGTTTGCTTCTCCCACCTGCCAACTGCTCTACAACCTGTTGGGTCTTGGACTGTCCTGGGCCACACAAGAGGCAGGGCTTGGAACAAGGTGTCCAAGCAGGTCAGAGACAAAGTGGTGGTGTGGAGTGCACTTCCAGCTTAGGAAGGCAAGACCACTATATCCTAAGCCAGGTCACTTACCCTCTCTGATCCTCTACAGAAGACTGGAGGAAAGAGCGACAATGCCATCCTCCCAGGCCTGGTAGTCTGAGTAGTGTCTGTGTGTGACTCCTCTGCTTCCAATAGCTACCTATTATTAGATTTGCCTAGAACCTTTGTTGGCACTTTAAAGAGGGCAAACTCTTGGATCAGAATGGAAAAGGAAAGATCTAGGTTTTAGTCATTCTGTGCCACATTTAACTTCTTTGAGCCTTAGATCCTTCATTTAAAAATAGAGATGCTAATGCCCATCCAGGTTGCCACCCTGGGCTGATGTCTAGATCAAATGAAGTAATATATGTGAGAGTGTTTTGAAACTATGAAGTACTATCCATGCTTATTTCATGCATCACACTGGGATATGATGATACTTGCCTTACTATATAATAATATTCTGCTGCTTTTCAAAATTCAGTGACACACGTTACCTGCCCCCAGAGATCAAGGTGAGTGGGTGCTGAAGAGTTGCTGATGGTGGTCACATTTCAAAAGGAAGTGCTGCTTCAAAGGAAAAAAATTAGTTTGCTGCCAAGGTAAAAGGTGGAGCAGGTGAGCTTGCAGAATGTTGAGGGCAAACAGAGCAGTCAAGATGAGAGTGTAGACCTGTTGGTAAAAATCCTCTCACCAGAACCAAACCCTGGGGTCGCTCAGAAATGACGACTGGAGCTCAGAGGGCACAGAGATGGTTCAAGGTGACAAACATGGTGGCCAGTACAAAGAGACAGAAACTGGGTACCCTAGTATTAAAAAAAAAAAGTTATTTTAAACTTCTATCTACCATGAACTTGAGCACATCTTTGCCCTTAGAACTAGTGAACCAAATCCTCTATTTCTCACATCTCCAAAAAAGGCAAAGAAACGACACTTAAAATCATGCTTCTGTGCTTCCTCGCATGTTCGTTTCAGATTCGGGTCTAGGCGGACTCCCCTTGTTTGGTGTTTCCAGTCAGTCTCCCCTCCTCAGTTTCTTCTTTTTAAAACAATATTTGTTGGGTGTGTTTTTGGAGCATGCAGGAATGTCTGAAAAAGAAGACCATAACCACGCATTGTGTCAACTACCCAACTCCTTTCAAGGAGTAGCCCTTCTGGACATTGCACATCCTGCTTTCTGCCTCCTTATGAAAATGCTTTTTTTTTTTTTTTTTTTTTTACACTTGCTTTACTTGATGCCCCCTTTACTAATTTCACTTCCTAATTTCTGTTCTGAATATTCTGTTATCTCGTATTGTCATCTGTATTAGAAATGTATAGGATGTAGTCTACATAAAAGAAGCTAAAAGCTATATTTTGTGATATCCAGAAAGTAGAAACACATTTTTAAGTATACATGCAGGTATACTTCCTTATTTTGGGTATGCGTTGGTTGTGTATCATGTCACTGTGCCTTGCCAATGAACATGGACACTGTTTCATTCTGCAGCCCAATCTGTCTGGTGTAACGTCAGTGTCAGGAAGCAGCACAGAGTACTGTTTAACGTCATTGTTCTTGGGATTTACCCAGGTGCTCCGAGCACCAACACAAAATCTACCCTTTGCAACAAAGAAGGTTGAATGCAGATCATCTACAAAGCAGTGTGTTTTTTTAAGAAAGAAACCCTTCTCCCCTCCCCCACTGACTGTGAGCTGCTCACAGTCCATGTCTGTTGAGAACACTGGGTATAATCAGCATTTCACACACACACACGCATGCACATGCACACAGTCTCTGGCTTTAGTTTCGAAGTTTTATCCAATATCAGATTAACTGCACAAGTACTACGAAAACCACTGTGAGGAGCTTAAACGAAAGAGAATGTGGTGCCTTTTACTCAACTGCAAAGTACAAGGGCCTCTCAACCAATAGCTTGTCTATTTAGCCCTTCAGGTGACTAAAACGGGGTTACTTCTTACACCCTGTTCCAACTGTACAACCACCGGGTCACCTTCCCACCCCCACCCTACAGTTCTTGAGGCGTTTCTGCCCCAGGGGCCTGGGGAGGGGCTCCTCGTCTCCTGTGTGTGCCCCTGTGGTTCTGTGATGGTCCCTGCTGAGCTCTTCTCCCTCTTCTTGAGTTTCTCTCTCTGCACACTGTCTTCTCTCAGTTGCCCCATCCATGACTTACTAGCACTGTTACTGTGAGGTTTTGGCATGTCCTGTCAACTCACCCCTTTTGGTCTTACAGTCCAAAGTGTGACAGCCTTACCCTAGCTGTGCAGATGGAAAGAGCAGAAGAAAAGGGGATGGTTGGCTCTCCCTGGCTTGTGGGGGGATAGCGAAACAGGCTGGTGGAAGTTGCTTCTGCGTGGACACGTTCTCCCAGCATGTCCTGGCTCAGAGTTCAAAGCACTGCAGATGTCAGAGCACTGGAATCCCATCACAAGATTGGGTGCTGCCTCCAAAGACTCAGAGCTGCTTTCTGTGGGCATGGCAACCCAGCAGTCACAGACCCCTCCTTACTCCTTAGACATATCCAAGCTTAGTTTTACTGGGAGGGCATGTATCTATGAATATGAGTACAGGTTTCGTTAGTTGCCCAGGGTTATCACCTGCAAAACCTAGAAGCAGTTTTGGCTACATATCTAACAGTCTGTTACAGAGTTAGGCAGGCCTGTCCAGGGGCTTTGGGCATTTTTGAGAAGGGAACCCAAAACCCAAAAGGCCACTGTATGGTAATACCCAGTGTCACCGCCCTCCCAGTGGGGACTAGAGGAAGGAGGAACGGCCCCTTACCTGTGAGCGGCCTGCCATCAGGAAGGGAACGTGTGCATGTACGTTCCTTTTTTAAGCCCTATGCCCACATCAGGGACTGCCACCCATGCCTGGGTCTGCTCTTGTTCAGTTTCCGTGCTGAAAAAAGGACTTAATTCATTTGTAGACTTTGTTTCCCTTGTTTCTGCTTTTCCATTTCTTGTATTTTTTTCTTTTCCTCCTGTTCCTTTCTCACTTTTTATGCTTTTTGTCCTCTGCTTGTTTTTTATTTCACCTTCTCCCTGTTCCTCTCCACTTCCAAACTCCTCCTCCTCCTCCTCCTCTTCCTCTTCCTTTTTGTCTTTCTCCGTCTCCTCCTCCTCCTCCTCCTCTTTGTTTGGTCCTTTTTGAAGTTGAGCCCAGTGGCGGGACTCCACGGCGTAGACCTCTCTCCTTCTGCCCTTGCTGTGTCCAGGAAGGTAACGTAACTCCCCATCTCATCCCCACTGCCTCTCAGGGCTGTAGCAACGCCAGTTAAACAGGGACCTACACCCAACTGTTTCTCTTTCTTTCTCTGACACTTGATAGCCCTATTACAAAACTCCATGAGTATGTGGCAGTTTCTTAAAAGGAACAGTATCCCTTTGACTGTCTCAGGGGAGGACTGGGGTCCGGAGTGAAACCAGAGGGCCTCCAGGGCAGGCCTTCCAGGCTGTAGCCAAGCATCCCACGATATTGCACCACCATTCATGGTTGGGCCTTTCAGTCTCAAATCCAGCAGATAGAGGGGCCAGGTTCACAGGCGAGGAACCTCCCACCTGTGCAGCAATGATTTGTGTTGGTGGAGTCGAGGAATACTGTCCTTACAAAGACTGGTCTACACAAATGCCTCTTGAGTTCTTTTCCAAAACAATCACTAAAAGCAAACTTCTCTACCCTGTGTCTTGCTGAGTGTGTGTGTGTGTGTGTATGTGTGTGTGTGTGTGTGTGTGTGTGTTTAAGTTTGTCTGATTTGAAGTCTGTTGCAGTGATGAGATTGTCATTGAAAAGGCATGTGGGAAGGGGAAGGGGAAGGGGAAGTGTGGTCATGACTAACCCTTGCTAACCTATTCCTCTGCTCTCCATGGCGCTCACATTTGACTTTCACCCTCCCCACCATATACCTTTGCTCATCGGCTGTGAACAATCTGCCATAGCTCATGAGTGGTGTTTGGATGTCTCCCCATGGAATTTTGGGGAGGTGGGAAGGAGGGAGAGACTTCCCAGTGTATTCATGGCTTGCCACACTGGGCAGCTTGCATGCCTCAGGGCTCCATCTTCCATGGCCATGTGGGCACACTGTGCAGAGATGCTCAGAAAGGAATGCATGGAACTGAGCTGTAGGCTGCTTTAAAGCCAAAGAACCAAGTCTATTGGGTTGGGTAAGGAGAGCTTTAGTCCCCAGACACTCCAGCATGCCCTCCACAGTCACAGGCTTGACCAGTCAGGAGGGAGCTTCCATCCTTCGGACTCAGGCACAGGCCTTCACCTTGGGAGCACAGCTGCATCTGCACTGGGGCACAGTGCATACGCTAACCCCTATTTATATGAACAGGATTCATTTCTGCCTCTCCAGAGTGTGGCTCCATTGAAAGACTAACTGGCTTGGGCCTCATATGTCAAGCAAACCACATTGCAGAAAGAATTGTCTTTGAACAGTGTGGCAAGGAAGTCAGGTGGTAAGAATGTAGGAGTAAGTAAAGGAACTTGATAAATGAGCCGTCCCACCTGAGAGTGTACTCCCTATGTTTCTGGGTTTGGTCTTTACTGGGATAGAACATCCAGCCAAGTAACTCATAAAATGGAAAGCACTTTGAAGGATTTTCCAGTCCAATGCCTCTTCACCGGGGCCCTGTGGATGGACTTCAGGCAGCCCATGAACACCCTGAAGTTCTATATGAAATTGTTAGATGTATATACAAGCATTTTTCTAGGAAGACAGTCTCTAGCTTTCCTGAGTCTCAAAATGGTTTGTAACCCAAAAATATTGAAGAACCACTGACAGTCTGTCTTTTGCATTCAGGCAGGATCACACGGTGGCCAAGAGCTTTGTGCTCCAAGAACAAGGTGTTTGTTCCCTCGGGTGGTGTGATTCCTTGGAAAGTTCTCTCTTCCAGCCTCCTTCTGCAGTTAAGCCCAGCAGGGTCAGGCTGCACCAGATGGAGGTTTAATATCAGTCATGCATTGGTGCAGGGCAACTTGAGTGAGCAGGCAGGCACCAGCCCTGGAAGCTGCTGCTGGGATTAGATCAGAGCCAGGAGTGGCCGCCTCACTTAGTCTCTAGGGTCTGCTGGTGTTTCTCTGCCCTTGGTGAGAAACCTGATAGCTGTCTTGAGATGTGCTACGTATTCCATGCAGGATCCGTTGCGAGAGTGGTTTGGTCAGATAAAAGAATAATGAGGTGTAGTACCGGAGGCCCAGGGCAGGCAGTGCCTGGAAGGGGCTGAGTTAGTGAGTGACTTAAAAGGAGGCGAAGTATGGCATATAAATTCCTTAGGCTGGTTTCCTCAAAGCAGACCTAGTTCATAGCAAGTACCAAAGAAATATTAAGTGAATGAAAGAAAACAGGAAGGCAAAGCACTTAAAACATACCAAAAGAGAACCATTGAGGAGAGCTCCAAACAAGCGATGACCAGGTTACTGAAGGGTGAGGGCCAGGCCTGGGAAGGACAAATGGAAATGCAGGGTCCATTAGGCCCTGGGGGTTGGCGGGGGGTGGCACCCCCTCCACAGCTGCAGGCAAACTCTGGACCTGGCTTGGGAGCGTTCCGGCAGCATCTTGCTCGGCTCTCTTTGCACATTTGCCCCAGTGTGATGACTCCTGCTGGATGGGTAGACAGCAGACCCTCCATGCACGTAACATGCCCTCTCTTTTGGCAGGCATGGGCAAGAAGGACGACCCCAAGCTGATGCAGGAGTGGTTCAAGCTGGTGCAAGAGAAAAATGCCATGGTGCGCTACGAGTCGGAGCTGATGATTTTGTGAGTGGCTTTAGGTTGGGACCCAGCTAAAGGGGAACGTGAGTTCAGTGCCTGTCACAGCAGGAACACAGCCTGCTAATTTAGTAGATGAGTTACTGTGGTCCCCAGATCACTGTTGCTTGTCTCCCTCCCCAGCGCCCGCGAGCTGGAACTGGAAGACCGGCAGAGCCGACTGCAGCAGGAACTCCGGGAGCGGATGGCGGTGGAAGGTAAGAGGGGGAACGGGTGAGCTGCACACAGGAAGGCTGGGTGCGGGCCTGCTGCTTCCGGCCCTACAGACCTAATGTCTTCGGTTACCACCCAGATCACCTGAAGACCGAAGAGGAGCTATCAGAGGAGAAGAAGATCCTGAACGAGATGCTGGAGGTGGTGGAGCAGAGAGACGCCCTCGTGGCCCTGCTCGAGGAGCAGCGGCTCCGGGAAAAAGAGGAGGACAAGGACTTGGAGGCTGTCATGCTATCAAAAGGCTTCAGCCTGAACTGGTCCTGAGTGCTTATCCACGCTCTGGTTGGCTGGTCTGTGGTATCTGCCTGGCCCGGGTGGGCTCTCCCAGACTACCCGGATTCAAGATCTGAGAAGGGCCGCACCTCCTGGGAGTTCACACTCACGTGTCCACGTGCCTCTTGAAGAGTGGGTCAAGTTCTGTTGTGGGGAACACTCCCCTCACCCCGAAGATGATTATCTGAGGTGGCTCTGCCTCCTCGAAGAGACCCATCCTGACCTCCTGCTCCGGGGAGAGGTCATGGAGTGTAGACCCATAATGTGGGGAAAAGAAAGGCCTGCACGTTCCCCACAGTGGTGACTGGCACTCCTTCTTGCACAGGAATATTTAGTAAGAGAAGGAAACTGCTCACCCCTGTCAGAACCATAGCCATCAGAGTGTACCCCACAGAGAGAAAGGGGCACCTGTCTTCATGCTTCCTGAAGCACCACCAAAGAAATGAAGGAGACAGCCCAGGAAAGCCACATGTGTATCAAGACCAGGAGAGCGACCACGGCCAATCAGGGTGACACCTACCCCAGCATCACAGGGAAGCCGAGGGGGGCCAGCTCCTGAGTTCGTTATGCAAAGTGAGTAAGGAGGATCCAGGAGGGGTCTGCTCCCCGGCCCCACACCACACACTGCATCCCAAGTGGCCAAATGCCCCAGGTCTCTCTATGACTAGCCTAAAGCCTGTGGATTGCTGCATTTTGCTTTTAATTCACAACCATTTTAACACTGGAAAATACTGATTTTGGGGAACGAGTGAGGCTCAGAATTTGACAAACAGGCGTTGTCACTGTTCGGCACTTCACGTCAGGGCCAGAGTTATCCTCCTTGGTGTTTTTCCTGCGTTTGCACATTGAAATGAAGCTGACAACCTGGCAAGACACTCAGTGCTTTGGACCCTTTTTTGTCAATTAACTTATTTTTTTAATACTTGAAAAGAAGCAACTTCATTTTTATATCTTTACTAGAGACACTGATCACCTGGCACCTGGTGTGGGAGTGAAAGAGGTGTCCCATCCCAACCTGACTGAACATTTGTTACATCCATCTATTTATTAGCCTTCTTCATAGTGTTACTGACCCAGCTGGCATCAGGGAGCAGCTGAGGCCCTCGTGGGGGCCCCTGCTCACAGCTCTTCTGTCCCCTCCTGTACTTTGTGTCCAACTTCTCCTCCTCCACCTGGCATCCTGTCCTCACTCTGACACCAAACTTTATGTCTACACCACCCACTTGTCAAGGAGACATTTCAGCACTATTTGAAGCCAGACCAGCAGGCACAGATGCCACTCATCTCCCTGTGGTGGGAGTACTGGCTCTGCAGAACCCATTTTGTCCCTTAGTTTTGGTGCCAGGGTTTCACCTTCCACAATACATTTATTAAAGAAAGTTGGGGTATAGTCCTCTTCCAGACTGGCTGAGACAGTGCATGGTGGGACCCTGTAATCCATCTTGCTGATGAGGATTCCCTCAGCCCATCCTGAGCTCCAACCAGATAGAAGTGTATGTGGTACAACAGGTATTGGGGTTTAGGTTGGTCTCTCACAAACATAATAGCTTCAGCCCAAACCTCCCCAGTATCCAGATGTTCATGGAGAGACAAGGGAGGATAAGCATCATGTACCCAGCTCCTTGAGCCAAACTCTGCTCCTTTCTCATGATTCGGCCAGAGGCTGGCTGTACACAGCGCACAGAGCCACTGTCTGAGGAAACCTGGTCGGGCAGCACCTGACCAGCCACGGAGTGAGTGCACAGTCAGCCCAGGGAGGAGACCTGCCAGTGCCAGGCCACTCCGGGAGGGTTCTCAAGCCAGCTGCTGTGGAGAGGGGCCTGTGTAGCGAGAACAGAGGCCTGGCAACTCTCAAGGCCATCTGAGGGCAAGAGAGATCAGGTGTCCACGCTGACCTTGGATCTTCCATGGGGAACCACACCGTGCCTCAACTTGAACATTCATTCTCACTACAAAGGAGCAAAGAGCTATTCTTCACTTTGTCTAAAAGCTGCCATCCCCCTCCTCTGAAAATCGAGGAGGCATGCTGCTAGCAGCCACCACAGTTCTGACTCCATTTCATGTTTACTGATGAGGCAGGTAGGGTCTCTGTTTTTTCTCTTTTCTTAAAAGGGGGAGGGGAGGGTGTCATAGATTCCATCTTTAAACCGCAGCCTTCCAATAAAATTGGACTTCAGACAGGACCTTCATCACCTGTGTGGCCCTTTCCCTCACCCTCCACCTCTCGAAGACCACTATGCCTGGCCAACCCCCGGGAGGACTGCCTCCATTCCTTGTAGCTCCTGCTAACCCCAGAACAAGGAAGCAGTTTATGAAGTGGTTGGGAAGGGCTGCGGCCATAGCATAGCGATCCTCTCTAAGTGGCCTAATGTAGCAGGAGCAGCAGATGTTACTGTCTGCCCCTTGCCGCCGGCCAGTACTGCATCGCTCCAAAGCACACACTGCTGCCTTCCGTTACTAGAAAGAGGGCTGAAGACTTTGCAGAGAAGCTTTAAAAATCCACGAGCCTGTAAAATGTTTCCCCGCTCTCCACATCTAAGTGTTAAGATTTCAGGTTCTGGTAGAGCACTCTTTTAAAAAGCTCCCATTTTATAACCACTAGTTCGCAGTTTATTTACTACCCTGTGACATGCTGCATGAAATGTTTTCCAACTCTGGAAATGCATGCAGCTCCAAGCAGGCTTTCTTCTTGTGAGTTAAGTTCCCTTGAAGGTAGAAGGAGGAGGATGTATATTTATCTGAAATGCCAGAGGTCGGTGAGCCAAACACAAAGCCAACACAGTAGGCAACCAGGCTCAGCACCACCTAGGGCAGTGGCAGGCACCCCAGCCCCTGAGTCTGAGTCATCAGTGGGGGACTGGCCAGCAGCACTGTGGGGTCCTCACCCTGCCCATATGGCATCTTTGGGCCTTTGCCCCCAGGCCTTTGACCAGCAATGATAGATTATTCTTTACCTTTTCTAAAGAGAAGAAATTTTTCAGTGGAGCAAGAAGTGGAGAGAATTTAAAGAAAGAAATTTCAAAAGTTAGGCAGCAACCAAGCTACAAAGAAGAATGGGCCACTTTATGCACAATAAAAGTTTCAAAAGAAATACAGACTGTATTTCTTAAGCCATTGTACTGGACTTGGCAGTGAGCCTGGATACATTTCCACATTCTACCACCAGCCCTTTTCAAGTAGGTGATGTCCATGCTGTGTCTAGTGTGTGTATGGTTGTGTACAAAGTTGTTTACAGAAGACGTTATTTTTTTAAGTTTGTACTTTTTTTAGTTATCCATATTATCCTGGCTCAGCTATCAACTGTTATCGCTTGAGAAAATGTATGAAGTAACCCTGTGTGGTAAGAAGCTGCTCTTCAAAACCAAACCCCAGTACACCCCCTTGAAGAGAAGCAAGTTCTAGAGATTCTCCAAGCTGTAATGACCCTGCGTCCTGGCGACCTTCCTGGCAACTGCTGCTCCCAGGCCTGCCTGGGCTCTAGCCTTTGACACAGCTGACCTGGGATCCTGCAGCCTCTAGGCCTGATGGTTGAGAGATATCGATGTCCCCAACTACATTTGGTGCATTGGGTCTTGGAGAGAGCTGACGTCACCCTTCTTCAGACTGGAAACATCACCAAGAGACTGAAGGGAATAATCCTGGCTGACTCTTCTCTCTTTACTACAAGAAGCCTCCAGGGCTGTTTTTCCAAATGGAGGCAGCCCAGCTCTGTCCCCCTCCCTTGGTCTGCTGCCCCATCAGAAGCGTAGTGGACTTCATCATGACCCACAGAGCTAATCCCAAAGGCGTGATGCTTCCCTTTGTAGCAGTAATGAGAGGGAGAAAACAGCAACAGATGGATAGAGGGGAGCCTTGTCCAGCCTCTTGCCAGCTATTCCAGAAGGAAGAAAAGGGCCTAGCTGATGCAAATGTACACATCTTAGGGACAGTAGAGCCAGCTGGAGTGAATATACTGTGACTCTAGATTCCTAAAAGGAAAGATGGATTGTGACACATGCCTGCTGGGAAAGAAGAGGAGTTTGGAAGTCACCTGTGCTGGTCACCTTTTGTTCCTCAGAAGGGCTCACTTTGATTAGAGCTGGAAACAGGCAGGACTTGGCTTCAGTGCACAACAACCCCAAGTGGCAGGAATGATGATTGTTTTATTAGGCAACCAGGAAGGAAGGCTGCTGGAGCCCCAGGGAATACACATCAGAAGCACATGTTTCCTTTCTTTCCAAGAAGCCACCATGTCTGATGGCTTAGAAATCCCTCCTGAACCCCGCCTGAATCCTCATGGTTCCTTCTTAGGAATCAGTGAAAAATGGTAAAGGGAGAGAATGTGCCATTTTATGACACTTTATGAGCTGGCAAGACAGTCCCACTTAAGGAGAGCTCTCCTCCTCCTCGTTACCTGCTGTGAAGAACCTCCCCACTGCAATACTCAGTGAGGAGGGTAAAAACCATCCCCTTATGTGGGCTATGTCCCATCAAAACACCAGCCCAGGGGACAAGAGCCGCCCCTTGCCACACCAAATCAAGGAGCCTGTTAGACTAGGCACCCAGGGTCACAAGCCCTCCAGTGACGCTCCCAGACAGCCTGTTGCTGCTAAACACTCAGGTTGTATTTTGTGACAGCCCCACTCCTTGTATCCTGTGCCCTGAGGTCTTGCAGCTAGGGCCTAAACAGGGAAGCTGGAATCCCAGATTTTGTGAGTAGGCTACATGTGCTGGCCGCCTCTGCCTGAGAAGCAACATGTTACAAGGACAGAAATGGAAGGGGAGACAGCAACCTATGCACACGTGTTTACACACACTCCTTTTCACCTCCAGCATGTCTTTTCTGAACCAGAGTGGACATCTAGTTCTAAAGTAGGCTGGATTTCAGCCTTTAGCCCCAGGTAGGACCATCTGTGATGGGGTGGCCCAGGCCTCAGCTAGGCAGGACTCGAGCTGAGGATCTTCCTGCAGTGGCACCCAGCCTGGGGCCTGGAAGGCTGGAGCTCTTTCGAAAGGTCTTCAAAGTGGGCAGGCAGAGCATCCCCTAGGCCCGGGAGAAGGGTCTTTTGTAGTGCCCAGTGTGAGAGTAGGGCTGCCTCACGCAGCTCTTATGATACGAGGACAAGGTTGCTGCTGTCTGACCACACATGAAAGGGCAGCAGGGGTGTGAGTGTGCTGAGATCAAGGTCAGCATTCAAACGTGAACTTGTCCATGCCTCTTTCCGACTTCAGACATAGCCTTAGGCACATCACTTTACTGGTCAGGACCGCCCGCTGTCTCACCTGGGGCTGGTAATCAACCAGGATCGTGGGAAGGCAGTGCATCGAAGGGTTTGAGATTCTTAAATCAGGGCCTGTGTAGACATACAGACATCTTTCATAATAACTAACATTCACCTTAAAGAAGGGTAAGAACCCAAGATGGGCTGAAGGAAGTTTCTCACAGTACCTCCAGGGGCTGGTTTCCAACTGCCCAAGGTCAGCTCGGGTGTATCTGGTATGCCAACAGAGTTGGGCGTTTATTTTTAATTATTTTAAATGCTAGGCTGAATCCTCTCAGGAACATAACTTACCAGATACAGATCGCTATAGATGAGCAGTGTTCCCAGAACATTCAGATAGGCTGCCGCTGGGTGTGTACCTGAGGCTAGACAGTGCTGGGCTCTGTACTCAGTGCCTTAACTGGGAACAAACCAGCACTAGGCTCAAGGGGGCAGCCCAGAGCCACCAGGCACCTCCACCTTGAAGCAGCTCCACCAGACCTCTCCCAGCAGTGTCCCCAGGGGACAGGGCATGGGTCCCTGGTCCTCCAGAATCATTGTCAAGGATGTGGGGTTCATCCAAGTGAAAGTTAGGGTGTGTTCATTTTAGGATGCTGAGCAAGAGCCAGAAGAACCAGAGTTCACTCGCACATACCACAGGCCCTATCACAGCAAGTGATGAGAAAAGTGAGCATTTCTTGGGAGAGAAACCCTGATAAATATCTAAGGTTTGGCACTCTGGCCTTCAGGTTGTTGCGCTAAGAGTGTGATAGCCAAGTCTTTACTGTGGGTGAAAAGAAAAGACAAGAAGCACCTGACAGCCAATAGCTCCCTTTCCCCAGCTGCATTTTCTTTAACTATTTTTATAATGTTTTTAAAGAATTAAATACCGTTTTAAAAGTGTAACCAGGGCCAGCCTCTTGCTTGGTACCAGCCTCTTACTGGGACAAAATAACATTTCTAGCTGCAGTAATTACTGTTTTCAGTCTTTATTCTTAAAATCACCTGTAAAAATCCGAGTGGAGAGGCAGGAAGATTGGGTATGGAGGGCTGGGTGCCTGAGTCGAAACTGCTGAGCCTGAGTCAGATTGGTGCTTTACCCAGATTTGGGAACAAGCCAACAGTCAGCTCAAGGGGACACCCCTGTCTTTTCCATGCTGTGTCATCTGCAGCCCAGAAAAGGCACCAGAGCCTTACTCCTGAAGGGTGGCAGCCCCAGTGTCTCTTCAAACGAGCCACCTGAGAAAGGCCTCAGCCCCTGTTCCTGGAGGACACCAAAGCAGCCCGACGGCTCTTCCAAGTTCTCCTATGGGAAGATATTTTGAAGCATCAAGAAAGGCCAAGTTTTCTGGTAGAGAATGCTCCTGTGCTGACTTTGCAGTAGTTTACATATAGGTATAAAATAAGTTTATTTCTGTGTCTGTGAAGAGCCCTGCTGCTTCTGTTTATGACTTTTAGAGTCATTAGAGCAAAGGAAAGTGGGAAACAAATAGTACCTTTCTTCAGTTTGAGTGGTGGAGTACACACCATTTACCCTCCAGCTGTTTGCAATCTTCCTGTGGCCAACGGCCAAAATAAAGTCAGCCATTATTTTTTTCTCCTGTGTGGAAGAGGGTCATTTTTCCCCTCAGTAAGCAAATTCACACCCTCAGGGAGCTGGGATCTGCCCATAAAACCAAAGGCTCAAGGTAGCCTTTCTTCCTGGATGCTCCAGCACCAGCCCCCCGCCCCAGTTGGCCTCCAACAGAGTATGTTCCTGTGGGGTGGGAGAACTATGTTCCCCCTGCTCCAGGTCCATCATTTCTGTCCTCACTACCTTCTTTGTTTTGGTTGGAAGAGAGCAACTGCTATCTAGTAAGACCTCTTCTTCCTCTCCTTTCCTTAACGTTACTGCAGGCATACCTCAAAGATACTGCGAATTCAGTTCCAGACCACTACAATAAAGCGAGTATCACAAGCGAGTCGTATTCTTTTTGTTAGTGGAGGGGCTTCAGTTTGTAAGAAAACAAAATGCAACACCTGTGAAGCGCAATAAAGCAAGGCGCAATAAAACGAGGTATGCTTGTGTATATCTTGAAGTAAAAGGGCAGGTGAGAAAATTGTCATCTTTCCTAAGCTATTTGCCCGGGTGGAGGACAGCCCCCCTCCACCAGAACGTCCACTTGCTTTAAGCACCAAGCTCTTCACCCACCTCCAGCTTCACCTAATGGAATCAGAAGTACACGTTCCCCAGGCCTCAATGAGCAGAAGCTATCACAAGGCATGAAATAGAGTGCAGCCCACCAGAGCCCTGGGTGATGGGAGGGCTGTTGCCCTCACTAGGGTGGGAGCATCCAGGCAACCTGGCCCGCCTTGCATACACAGCCTGAGGAGCCTGTATTTTCTGCTCCTATCAGGTTCAAGAGCTGGAGACAGGTAAAGAACTTAGTTTTTAAAGCAAGTGAAGCAACAGAACAATGCCTGCCTCCCAGGCCTCCTCAACCAAAACCTCATATGTCTGCCTCCCTGGAAAAGAATTTTCCAAGGACCCAGGGGATGAACTAAGAGACACCACCACTCTCTGAGACTAAGCCATGATAGCAGGACCTGGGAAAAACTTTCTGACCCTGATGTGGGGATTGTGCCCCTGGACTTGGCAACTGAGGAACACTTAGACACTAAACAGACTGATATGGCTGGGTCTTCACGTGTCTATGAACTGCCCATGGCTTTGAGAGCTAAGCAGTGAGTTCAGCCAGGGAAGGGGGCCAGTGACCATTGTGTAGCTGGTCTTCACCACCCAGTAGTCAGTGTCTGCCGCACCCCTTTCGGCAGTTCTATGGGTGTGCTTGGTCCCACGGGATTAGGATAGGCCCACAGTTTAAAACAGTTCTCATTCTTTTCCTCCAAGCTAACGGGGTGATCTCCCCAGTCCGTTTTTCTTTATGCTCCTCTGAAATGATCTTGAGTCCTATCCCCTTCTCTCCCCCACTCCACCCATTAGAAAATTCTTTATTCGAGGCCACTTGGCCATGTGAAATGAGCACTGAACAGACCAGGAATCTGATCTGGCATCTGGCCTTACCTTGGCCCTCATCTGGCTAGCTGACTCTTGAAATGGGAAAATTACATCCACTCAGCCTCAAGAAGTAGTTGTGAAGCAGAAAAGAGATTAGAGATACTGTGTGCTCTGAATGTGTCGGTCTGTGCCTATCCTGTGGCTGCTGAGTCACGCATTAACATGCTGGCCACCAGAGCTACACACAGATGTTTCCCCCTCAGGACTGAGCATAGACTCTTGCCCACGAGCAGATGTACCAGTGTCTTACTCCAGTGCTTGTGACAGGAACCAGCAGCAGCTGTTCAAGTCTGGGCTTCCAGGAAATTAGTGATGACACCTGAAGTTCAGTGCATTTGTAGGAAAGAAACACATGGGGTTGGATTGGATATGGGGAAATACAACATGGAATGAAGACCCAGAAACTTCACGTGAGGTGAAGCAAGCATCTCTTGGCCTTCACAGCTGGAACCCAGACATTTGTTCTTTCCCTGCCACAGGTCTGGAATGTTCATGAGGCTACAGTAATGAGAGTCACGGTCCCTCCCCTCAAGGAACACCGAGTCCCACGTGTGGCACTCATAGAGCCACGTGGCGTTCTCCAGCTGTGTGCCCACACACACCGATGTGGCCTTTCTCAGCATGTCTCCCTCTAACAAATCACCGTGTAAAACATTCAAGCCAGTCGTGGCTAGGCCCCTTTCTCGCCCACGCCAGGACCCCCACACCTGTTCCCTGGCGTGTTGTGGCTTAGCCAACTCCAAAAAACTGGCTTCCTGAAGAGCAGAGATGAGACGAAGGCAGGCAGAGACGAGATGAAGGAGAGCACAGAGACCCAACAACCTGGCCGGCAAATGCTGAGGCACCCAGTTCTTCAGGAGAGTCCACCCACCTCCCCCAGGACATTCCCACCTGCCTCTTTCCCTGGAGCCCATTCTCACCAGAGCCAGCCCTTTGGGCTTTGGGAGCTAGTCCTGGGAGTCACTCTGTTTTGATTCCTTGGGTGAGGCCTCATTGGCAACTCGGTTATTGGCTCCACTAGAAAGGTCAAGGGGCAAAGGCTGATTAAGGTAGCATTGGAAATCCCAGACTGGTGGTTTCCTAACAAAGATGCTAAGTCATAGCTGGGTCAGAGTTCTCCTCTCACAGCTCCCGGCAGGCCCACACCTGCCAGCATGTGCCAGGCAGGCTGGGAGAACTCCAGACAGGCACCAGCTTTGCCCACTCACCTCTGCAGGGTGACTCACCAGGGTAAACGTAAGCTTTGCCCCACAGGCCCTGATCCTGGGTGTAGCCATCTTTTCCCTCTTCTCCAGCAGGATTTGTTCTCTTTTCCTCTCTCTAGACTCTCACGCCATCCAAACCCATCTGTCCTTCAAAGTCCAGAGCCTAGATTCTGTCTTGGAGCACCTTGGAGGTGAGGGAGCTGGTTTACCACCCGCTCAGGCCAGAAAACTTTTTTTTCCCAGGAACCTTGTACGTGGCTCCTAGCCCGTTACACACATTTCCAGGGACGGGAATCTTCCCTCCACATCAGCCATCTTCCCCTCCCTTCAAGCCCTCCTTGGGCTTCCCAGACTGGCCCCTATGACTGCGGCACCTTAATCTCACTGTCTGTTCCTTCATGTCAGCCCCGTGCCCACCAGAAGTGGTAAGCAGCTGGTCTGACCCTTCTTTTGGATCCCAGGGCAGATCATCACAGTGGGGCACAGAAGAGCTCTGGGTGCTTACCCACTTGAGTCTTGCAGGGTCTTGAGGTTTGGGAAATAACCACCATGCTTGTCTGCCCTCTGTTAGTCTGGCTATTAGTTTAGAGAGCCTCAGAGAGCCCACCTCCCTCCGCCCCAACTCCTGTTTACATAGTGAACAACTATGGAGAACTTACTGTACGGGAGATACTCTGTGCAATGCCAGGGCCCCTCATTTCTCCCCCACAAGATGTTACACTTTCATCTCTTTTTTTACCACTCAGGTCTTGAGCAAGAATTTATTGTCAGTTTCTACCCCTGAAGTGAAGGGGATGGGGTGGCAAGGATGGAAGAAGCCTCTGCAAATTAGGAATCATCTGGGTGCATTATAGCTGTCAGCTTTCCTGAGCTTTGAGAAGAGGGAAGGAAGTGGCATTTGTGGTTTGCGGAAACTCTGAAGACCCTGGGGGTGGGGATGCTTATAGGAAGTGGGCACCAGAAGGTAAAGCATGAGCTCATCTGCCATCCAGAGCCCCAACCCCACCTGGATTTGTCTCCAAGGGAAGTCAGGGCCTCCCCTCCTGCCGTTTGAGAGCACACGATACCCATCGAAGCAGGAGCGAGAAACAACCAATTTGGCCAATACAAAGACAACAACGTGCCGGGCACCAGGAACCAACATGAGCAAAGCGGCCCTGGCCCCAGCCAGCCCTTCCACAGCCCTGCTGGCAAAGTTGGGCGCACTGGCCCTGCTACCCTTCCCCCTTCGTTCTTTAAGTTTTCCAGGAGCACCTGACGTCTACGAAGAGCCCAGAGGCAATGCCAGGCAGCAACTCTGCTGGGAAAGGAGAGACACCTGGAGAAAAGTGCATTATCAAGTCCAGGTGTATGGTGCAGAAGCAACCCAGAGACAAATGGGGAGGGCCAGTGGCGGCAGCTCAGGAGGTGACAAGCAGAGGAAGGAGATGGAGAGCGAGTGGGCAGTTTCTTTCCTCTTCTTTCTCTTTCATGCCCCTTGAGAAACTCCATCTGTTGATCCCCTGCTCCCTGAACCACATTCCTATACCCTGACCTCTGACTCCCAGCCAACCACCCTCACAGCACACTGCATGGGAACCTCTGAAGCGTCTGCCAAGTAATGATCACAATAGCCACCACTTATTGAGAACTCACCATGTGCCAGACACTGTGCCTATGACCTTTATATAGTTCATTTATTCATATACAACTTTGAAGCATGTAGTATTTCCTTTAATTGACAGGCAGTAGGAACTCAAGAAAGTTGTTCTAGTGCCTCAGGACCGAGTGAGCCAATAGCCAGCCAGCTTTCCTGGGGGCAGCTGCCAGCCTCCTCCTTGGTTGCAAACCCAGGTATGCCAATGACCTCACACCAGGTTTTCTTGTGCTCCTGAGAACTAGCCTTGTTCATTCTGACTTTATGCCTAATGTGCTATTCCCCTTCTTTCCATTTAATAGGTAATAATTAGAGTACAAACTCTATGCCAACACTGTATTCAGAGGCATTATTATCCCTATTTTATTGATGAGAAAACTAAGCCTCAGACCAATCAGATATCGTGCTCAGGGCCGCACAGCTAGTAAGAAACAGAGCTGAGAAAAACTGCAAAGGCTACGCTCTTAACCACTATGCTAGAGGCCTCCAAAAACAGTTACATTCAGAGGGACTGGGGGTTAAAAACAATGAATTTTAGAAACAACCTTTTAGAAACGAAGTTCCTTAAAGAAGTTTTTGAAAATGCCAGCCTCTTTCTGCTACAATAAAGAGAATTTAGGAAGTAGGGTGCGGTTTCACAGGATGAACAGGACAGGCAGCAGGGGCGACAGTGAGAAAGTCTGAAACTGTCAGATTCTGACTGCTCAGCCAGCAACATCCTCTCAGTCAAAACCTCACTGGGTTTTGTGACCTGTTTTCATTACAAAGCATCATTCTCTCTCGTTTATTTATGTAGTTATTTTTTCATTTTTTATTAAGGAATAGTTTTGACATATCATAAAATTCACCTTTCATTGTAGAGTTCTGTGAGTTTTGACAAAAGTATACAGTCATGTAAAAACCACCACAATCAGGATCTAGATAAATTCCCTCGCCCCCCCGCCCCAGAACTCCCCTGTGTTCTTCTATAGTTGCTCCCCCTCCAAGCCTGTGGCAGCCAATGATCTGTTTTCTAACCCCATAGTCTTGCCTTTGCAAGGAGCATCATTCTCTCTTAATTTGCCAACAGTGCTGACAGATCTTAAAAACCAAAGAATATAGAAGCAGCAAATTAGAATTGGGGGAACTGGAGTGGAGAGAAGCTACCCTGACTGCAAGAAGTTCTTGAGAGACTTGCAAAAAGTTAGTTAGGAGATGCAAAGAATTTGGGGCTGATTGGTATAAACCCCGCCCCGTGTAACAGGGTCAGTAGTTCTACAGTGTTTAGGATAAAATCTCAACTCCTCACCCAGGCTCCTCAAGCCTCCTGGCCATCACCCTGCACTCTTCGTCCCTCACCCATGATTCACCAGCTACATCAAGCTCCTTCCGACTCGGGATGCTTGCAATAGATGTCCCCTGCATCCAGAATGCTCTTCCCCTCTTGTCATGTCTGGTCCCCTTTTGACTTTCAGGCATTGGCTTAGATATTAACTTATCAGATGACCCAATCTCAATAGCCACCCAGTCATTCGCCCTCACTATGCCATTTAATCTTCTGCACAGCACCTGACACCACCTGAAGTTTTTCTTGTTCACATACTTATTTCATTTGTAGAGCACCCGTGAGTACCAGGCACTGTTTTAGGTACCAAGGCAAGAGCATGAATAAAACAACTCACTGTACTTGTGGAGATTACTTTCCAGGGGCAGGAATCAGTCCAGCACAAACAAATAATTATAGAATGTTTCAGGTTGCGATATGTGCTGTGGAGAAATAGGAGCAGGCCCAGAAAAGTACCCAGGACATTGGGCTGAAGAAGAAGAATACAACTGTGGTAAGAGCTGAGCTTAGAGAGGGTGCATATCATGTAGAACTTTGCTGGCTAGTGAAAGACCTTGGGAAACTACAAAGGAGTTTAAAAAGTGGAATGACATTATCTGACCTTTTATAAAAGAAAGAATATAGGTAGCCAAGGTAGAAGTGAGGGGACCTGTTAGGAGGCTACTGCAACAATGGAGGGAGGTAGTCCTGCAAGGGGTGAGCCAATTGGGGATGCGGAGCAGCGAGGGTGCAGGTACACTGCCTACCTGGGAGTGCAGCCACTTGGGAAAGCTGGCAGTTCCTAATAAAGTTAAACATTCCCCAACCCTATGACCTAGCAGTTCCACTCCTAGGTATTGCACCCAAGATAAGTGAAAAAAAATTGCAGGAGAATGTGCAAGACAGCATTATTGTATCTGCCTTTTTGGGGGGTTGCGTGGATTGGTGAGAAGATGTGCACTTAACAGAGACCCGGAGCACAGTAGCGCTGCCCATAGCCACAGCTTTCCTTCACAGCACAGGGCCATGTTTGTAATGACCCTGAGGCATGAAAAAAATGAAATGCTATTCAGAGTCCTGTTTAAGAGGGCAGAGAAGTATGTCATCCATTCAAAGTTGAGCAATCAGAAGTGGTGAGAGTAAGAGGGGAGTTGAGTTGTGTCGAGATTGGAAGAATTACTAGTTTATCTGCACTGGTGAGAAGTTAAACTCATCCTGACAGAATGTGCAATAAGGGCCAGGGAACAGCTTCTTGGCAAGCATGATTTGGCCTGGCTGGACCACATACAGTACTAGAAAGACATTTATGATTCTAGAAATGTACCTATGGGACTAAAGAATGGATGCCTGAAATATTTATAGCTTACCATAGGCCTCTACTGCCCAAATGAGGAGTATTTGTCCAGGTGGAGCCCACAGCTCTCCTGCCCCTCCAACTCCTTTCACTCTTCCTTTGCAAAACAGAATGTTGAGCTGGGATCACTGACAGGTCATTTGTTCTCTGATCTCAGATATCCTGAGTGTTGTCCCCCTCATAGCAACTGTCATGGGAGGAAATATATTTATTGGAATTAACCTGTTCTTGGTCAAAATTTCTAGATTGTCCCCTTCGATACCTTTTTCAGAGCCAGTTTAAGCTGCACATAACATCCAGAAATTTCATTTAAAGTTAGGTGTGGGATAAAGGTGGGCTCTCTTGAAGTGGAAATTGGTATGCTCCATCCTTTCTTCGTAGGATTGTGAAATTAATCCCTTTCTCTTTCTTCCATTCCTCTCTCTCTCTCTTTTGCTTTGGCTGCCAGGTATTTCAGAGACATTTATTTTAAAATATTTAAATCTATTTAAAACATTTGCTATTTATACTGTAATTACTTGGATATGTAACTGATAGAATCAACTTGAAATATAGATAACATTGCCTAAATTTAACTATTCCGTTATATGATTTTTAATATAATAGTTTTATCATTGTAAAACAAGTGCCACAGTCAGACTTTTAAGAAAAAAGAAAATACAAAAAAGTAGAAAGTAGAAAATCACTGTGATTTTTATTATTTTAACGTTAACCATGTGATGATTTTTGGTTATAGTTCCTTCCAGTCTTTTTCTTTCCTTTTTTTTTTTTTTTTTGTTGTTCAATTTCTATTTCTATGTTCATGTGTAGCAACTTCCTTGGTCCTGTTTGCTTCCTCATCCTTTCCCGAACCTCGCTCTCCTGTTTCTGTTTCTCTTTCGTTGGCGCCACACGTGTTTCTCCTTTGGCGGGTGTCACGCGGTAGTCGTGCGGATATCTGGGCACAAGCGCTGGTGAGGGACTTCATCGGGTCATTACTTCTTGTTCCGTGAGGACTGGGAATTGCCATCCTGAGGTTTCTCCAAATCCTCGGGAGGTTCTGAAAGCAGTTCCACGCGAGAAACATTGGGAACTATTCCTGCGTCGCTGGATTAAGTGGTCAACCTTCCCAGACGGCTCCCCTGATAAGGACCACGACCTGAGGGTGTGCTGTCGGTAGGGCCCAGGTTGCGTCCACAGTCCCTTCCGCGGCTCCAGGCGCCCCAGCTTCGCCTCCCGTGCGGACGGCGGGGCGGGGGGATGGGGGCGGGGCCGGGCAGTCTAGGGGCGGGGCCGGGGCCGGTGCGCGGGCTGGACGCGGCAGGCGGGTCTGCCCCCGCGCAGATAGAGGAAGTCGGCGGACCGTGCTGAGTTCCCTGCGCCTGGGGCCTTTGCTCCTTTCTCGGTCTCCCGCTCCCGCCCCGCTGCCCCTGTCGGCCTCCTGTGGCTCGTGGTGGGTGAGTAGCTGCCTGGCGCCGGCATTCGGCTCCTGCGCCCTCCTAGGAGTGTGCGACGAGCTCCAAGTTCGGGAGCCCTGCCTGCGGAGCGCGGTGCCCGCCGCCGGCCCAGCCCTTCAGGTGGGGTTCCAGATCGCCCGCGGCGCAGACGCCTCCGGAGGGCTTACCGCTTGGAGCCTCCGGGCACGCACGGGGCCGGGGCGGGATTGCTGGGGACCCGCGTGGCCCCGTGGTTCACTCCCTTTGCCCAGAGGCCCTGGCCTAGGGGATAGGGTGGGAAGAGGCTTTGTCGTCTCCGCTTCACGTGAGCCTCGGGTTTGGCGGGAGGCAGTGGGGCCTCAGCCGACCGTGATGTGGGGGCGCGTAGTGGGGCGGACTCGGACATCCCCGCCCACGGGTCGGTTAGTCGGGAGGCCTCTGGGTCCCACCCCAGAGATGAGAAAACTCGCGGGAATGGACAGGTTCAGCGCCGGATCCTGAACCTAAATGGATTCTGGTCTAGAGCGCTTTCCTCAACACCTGTATATAGTAGTACTGCCTCAGTGTGGACAGAGTGCTCTTTTAGAACTGTTGAAAATGATGTGCAAGTACTGGCTGGTGGTAGAAAACAGTTTGTTGAATGACTCAGTGACCCCAGGAGACCCTGGGAGAGCCCTGAAATCATTGCAACCAAGTGGCTGGGCTGGCAGAGGTTTATTTATTCATTCGCCCACCAGTAAAACCGTGCAGCCGGTGCTGGGGCAGTGGTGGAACAGAGAGAGGGACCAACTTGAGAAGTACAGGCCTTTGTAAAGCCTTTGTAAAGTTGGCTATGGGTTTGGGCCTAGGCCTTCTGGGATTAGATAGGCCTTCATCTGGTGGGCCTGGGAGAGGCTGAAGAGACCCGGTATCGAGCGCCCCTACCTTTTCAGGTAACTGCCTAATTCTCCCACCAGGCTTGCCTGCTCTTCCTGCCAAGTTTCAAGCCTCACTCAATGGCATCTCATCTGGCCTCTCTAGAGGGGAACTAGGGAAGCTGCAGAAGGATGCTCTTTTTCCTCATTACATCTCCATCCATCTGGGGCACATGGTAGGCCCTGACCTGGGGAGAGCTCTTTGGCCCGACTCTGTGCCATCGTGAGGCTTGGGAGTCCACTGGGAGTTATGGGTGACTGTACCTGGAAGAGTCAGATCTCAGAGCTAGGAGGAAAGAGGGAGGGGAGTACTCTGCTTTTAAAAGTTTAAGTTGTGAAAAATAAATAAATAAATAAATAAATAAATAGATAGATAGATAAATAAAAGTTTAGGTTGAGCAAAAGAAAAGTTTAGGTTGGCAGACCCCTAGTGAGGTGTCATTGGGAGGAAGACACCTGCTGCCCAGAGTGTGAGCTCTTTTGTCCCTCTCATGGGGGGAAGAAGAGGTACAGGGCAGCCCTCATAGGAGACCTGTGAGCACTTCATGACTGGGGCTTAAAGGCAGTGTCTGAGGGACTCTCTTGAGCATCCTGGGTGCCTGTGCTGTTCACGAGGGACAGGGTGCCGTTTGTGGGAATGGAGACAAACTGGTGACTGATTCGTTGGGAGGCAGGCCTTGGTGGTTTGGTACAAAGAGTTGTGGGAACATGGAGTGGGTTGCTGTTCGTTTTGTCTGAGGAAATTCGGCTATCTGAGGTGGGCTGTGAAAGATGAATAGGAACTTGCCAACTGGATAAGAAGGGAAAGCGCACTCAGGGCAGCACAGGGAATGCTGGGGGACTGTTGCCTAAGTGGGTGTCTCTAGGTGGGAAGGGGCATTGCATACCCTGCTCCAAGGCATTGCCCAGGGATGCTCACAGCCTTAGCCAACATGAGAAACTAATTGGAGGAGCTGGAGGTTCCATGCATTTGCAAATGAGAATGGAGCCCCAGCAGTGCCCAGGCTTCTGGACTCAGGAGGGATGAGGGCATACGGAGGAGAATGGACATCTGGTGATGGAGCCTTCCAGGGCAGGACTCTTGGCCTTGCAGAAGGGTATTGAATGATATTCTCTTTTTGTCTAGTGTAATGTAGAGGGATTGGGGACTGGGACAGGAGGCTGTAACTCTTGTCAGTTTTCAAGGCCAAGCAACCATCCTGATCAAAGACTGTGTGCATCCTAGTGGTGGAACCCAGGAAATGGGCTCTGGACTGTCAGCACATGAGAACCCTCACTCTAGAGTTGTAGCTACTGGAAGTGCTTTCTATGGTTGCATCTCTGGTGACCATTTGCCAGGCTGGGGCTGTCAAGGGCAGCACAGTCCTGGAATGCCCCCTGAGGCCAACTGCCGACCCCATTGGGCCTCCCATGCGCAGAATGTAATTAGCAGCACCTTGGCTGCCACATCTGGCTGGTCACCCCCCAGAGGCCACACATATTCTTGCCCAAAGCCACTGACAGGTATGAACAGGACAGCTAGTCGAGGATGGTGATGCTGAAACATACAGAGCTCACTGTGAGTTAGATGCACTCACAGAGAACTTTATGAGCATTAATTAGCTTGTTTGGACATCCTGGTAATCAGATACTAGGTTATCCCTATTCTTCAGATAAGGAAACTGAGGCATAGAGAGATTAAGTAACTTGCCCAGGGATACAGCTGAGGGAGTCAGACACCAGATTCCTAGCTCTAACCATTACACTACTTTAGAGTCTCACCTTACTGATCCAGTCCCCAAATCCTGCCCATCTTGAGGAGCAGAGGGAAGGACCATGGTCTTTCTGTGATTCCCCTCTCTTGCAGGCAGCCCGGGTGATGAGGCAGGAGTGATGTGCATGGGAGAGGGCAGTGCTTCACAGGGCAGTAACCCTCTCAGTGGGATGTCTTCCCAAGAGCCATCCCATAAGCCCCCCAGACCTCTACCCCTGGCTTATTCCTTCCCCCTCCTCCCTTCTTCTCTTCCTGCCTGCATTGGTCAAAATGGGGGTTTCATATGAAAGGCAAACATGGTCATCTGCATAAAGCACAAAACAACCACTTCTGGAGATTCTGCTGCCTTGCAAATCAATTCTAGGTTGGCTTTTTGGGTATTTGTGCCCAGGGTCCTAGAAGCTATCAAGTTAGAAAATCAGGAAGTGGATTGTTTAAATTACCCTCTCCTCTTAATAATCCATTAGATTTAGGGATGGTGAAGGTGGTGCTGGAGGTGGAGTTTTAAAGGGGAAAAGACTACAGCCATGCCACCCTGAATAAGCCTGACCCTGTCTGATCTTGGAAGCTAAGCAGGGTCAGGCCTGGTTAGTACTTGGATGGGAGACCACCTAGGAAGACCAGGTGCTGTAGGCGTAAAAAATAAGGAATTGTAAGCTGACAAAGTCCTTGCAATCTGTGAGGTAAACCAAGGGTTGCCTCGCCTAAAAAAATAATAAGAAGAAGAAGAAAAAAAAAAGGGAATAGAGTACCCTTGGAGTCATAGGCTAGTTTACAAGGGGACAGGTAACCTCAGGCTCATAGAGTAGCTGCATTGAAACTGCCCTGGTAGGCAGTCTGCCCTGGCAGAAGAATGTTGGTACTAAGGAGAGGGCTGCTCAGAAGTCTGGTGGCAAAGTTACTATGGAGCTTTTTGCAAGGCTTCGTGCCTGGGCTTCTGCCTAATCTGGATAGGGCCCCCAGCTGGCAGTTAATAAACTCAGGCCTTGGTAATGGTTGTGCTGACCAGTAGACAGGTCAGCATTCACCTTATATGCTCATGTGTTTCTTCAGAGGAAGGGAAGTGAGTGCTGTGTCTTGGGTCCGGTGCAGGCCAATCTTTGGCGTTCAGAATGCAGTGTATGTGTGTAGGGGATCTGACTTGCTTGATCTTCCCACCCTGTGCTTGTCCTATGTGGACCCTTGGCCCTGAGTTTTATCTGAGGCCAGTGATATGTTGCTGTTAATGGGCATCTCTGCATCCATATTTGGTTTAATTTGCATAACCATATACCATTTTAATTTTCATGCTGATTCTGTGAAGTTCTGCAGATGCGAAACATCTGTGCTGGGAGTGTTTGTCACATATATGCTCATGTCTGCATCGGAAGGCCACAGGCCTGGGTCCAGCACTGACCATGTCTCAGGAGCTCCTGTTTGGAGCTCTCTCTACATACCCCCACCCCCCACCCGCGCCACACACACACACACACACACAAAGTGAAGAGAGAGACCTTTGAGTGGCCAGTACACGTTGAGCACTTTCCTTGTTACCTTGTTTGATCCCATGAGGCAGCGGGTATCCCTTTTTACAGATGGAAAAAGTGAGGTCACTTGGCAAGTGCAGAGCCAGCTATGAGGCCCTCCACCTGTCCACCTTTAGAGGATTCCTATCTGGGCTAGGAATATGTGTGCCTTTTAACATGCCGCTTTGCCCTAGAGACTTAAGGAGTTGAGCTTTTGGGGGGGTGGGGGAGGCGGTATTTTTGTTTCTCAGAGCCAGCTGAAGTCAGAGCTGGGGGAACTGGAGTCTAGTTATATGGGCTGGGACATCAGGAGAACGGGTTGGAGTAGGGACTCAGTTTCAGGGAGGGGTGCAGGGGAAGGGGGTAGCAGGTGGGAATAGAAAAGGAGCTGAGGCATGATGAAGGGACTTGGGAGGCAGCAGTCTTGTGTCCCTCCTGGGAGTGAGTGTAGGAGAGGGACATGGAGCTAAGTAACTCTGGTCCTATGAAAATAAAACCAGGCCTGAGGCCTCAGCATATATGTACCTCAGTTTTGGAGAAGGCCAACTGGGCAAGTGAGTCACACCCACCAGCCGTCCCTCTCAGTGTTGGCGAATGCATTAGTAATAAAGGAGTGGCCATCTGGGAAGTCAGATCTGTATCTCAAGGGACTGAGAGAGGCCCCCATACCAACAGGGCATCTCCTTGGAAACAGGAAGGCTGCTGGGGGTGGTTCAGATGGGGAACCTGAGTTTTGGGTGCTGGCTTCTGGTGGAGGTCACTGCTTTGGGACTGGCCCTCCTCTGGTCCCAGCTGCCTCTTTGTGTGTGGTGGGATGGTAGGGGGTGAGAAGGGATAAAGAGACTATAGCCAGGTTCAGCACCACCTGGGAACCTGGAGTCAAGGCAGGTTCTGCTATGGTTGAGGAGGTAAACTGCCCTTGACTGGAAGTTCCCAGTAGGCCTTTCCTCACCCTGCCCTGGAAGATGGCTGTGGGGCTGTGAGGCTGGTGGATTGGCACCGGCTAGTAGGCCCCTGGGACTTGGTGACAACACAGCCTCAAGGAGGATGCATTTTTCTAGCCCACAACGCCCCCACTAACCTGGCGAATGTCTCCATTCCTTTGTTACATCCTGAGTTCTAGACAGCAAAGCAAGACTGGCTCAACTGGAACTGCCTGGTCCCTGGGCATCCGCCACTTCTCAAAAAGCCTTATTTTCTTCCTGGGGTATCTCTCAGGAATCTTGGTGACATCTGACCTCCCAAACTTTACCTGGCTGAGCAGGGAGCTGAGTCAAGGACATGCGTTGGTCAAAGCTTCTCATTAGGGCGTCGCTGACCAGTGCGTAAAATGATTTCACCGACTGTCCTTTCACACTCCAGTGGCCTGCACTGCGCTCCCAAGTGCAGGTTATTACCCCGTTTGTAGATGAGGAAAAGAACTGGGAGGTAGGAGGGCTGTTGCTACCCATGAGAGGCCCTTCTTCCATACTTGCTAGTTGTCCTTGCCCTCCTGCTTCATTCAGCCGCCCACCTGTCAACTCTGGCCCAGTAGAGCGGTGTGGGAGCAGCACTGTGTCCCAGGGCAGCCATGGCTCTGACCTGGCCTTGGTAACATTCCTTTTCTCCCTGACTAAGCTCTAAGAGGAGGATAGTTACGCAGTGTTGAGGAGAGAGGCAGTGAGGCAGTCAAAGGACAGCCTAGATATTTTGGAAGAGCCCCGGGACACCTGTCTCCTACCTTGCTAGCTCATTTTTGCCCACCTAGTGTGCACGGATCTTGCAGAAGTCCAGGGCCTGGACAGGTGAGGGGAAGCAGAGATGCTAGGTCATGGAGGTCTTTAGCCCCCAGGATGCTGGACTTCCAAGGGCCTGGGGGAGCAGCAGAGCTGTGCAAGGGGCTGGTCTGAGTTATCTGGTAAAGAGGCTTCTGCTCCTTTATGCCAGCCTCCCTCAGGCTGCCTTTTTTTTTTTTTTTCAATTAAGATATTTCCCATACCATAAAATTCACTCATTTAAAGTTGTTTTTAATATAGTCACAGAGTTGTGCAATCATCACCACAATCTAATTTTAGAACATTTCAACACCCCCAAAAGAAACTCCATACACGTTATCAGTCGCTCCCAGGCCACCTCTCCCTGCAGCCCTAGGCAACCATAATCTACTTAAGTCTCTGGATTTGCCTATTCTGAGAAGTTTGTATAAATGGAATCTTATATGGCCTTTTGTGTCTGGCTTCTTTCACTTAGCATAGTGTTTTCAGGGTTTATCCATTGTGTAGCATGTATCAGTACTTCACTCCTTTTTGTGGCTGAGTAATATTTTATCGTAGGGATATACTACATTTTGTTTTTTGAATATTTGAGTTAATTCTACTTTTTAACTACTTTGCATGATGCTGCCATGAACATTCATGTACAGATTTTTCTGTGGACATGTTTTCTCTTAGATATATACCTAGGAATGAAATTGCTAGGTCATATGATAACTCTTTGTTTTGAGGAGCTGCCAAACTGTTCTCCAGAGCAGCGGTATCATTTTACATTCCTACCAGCAGTATGTGAGGGCTCCAGTTTCTCCCACATCCTTGCAACCACTTGCTATTACCTGTTTTATTGTAGCCATCCTAGTGAGTGTGAGGTAGCATCTCATCGTCTTGATTAGCATGCTGTAATGGCAGATAATGTTGAGCATGTTTTTACGTGCTTATTGGCCATTTGTATATCTTCTTTGGATCCTATTAAAATTTTTTGCCCAATTTTTAATTGGGTTATTTGTCTTTTTATTGTTGAATTATAAGGATATAAGTCTCTTGTCAGATAAATGATTTGCAAATATTTTTTTCCATTCTGTGGGTTGTCTTTATTTTCTTTTTTTAAATAATTTTTTTATTTTTTCAATTACGGTTGGCATACAATACTATATTAGTGTCAGGTGTACAACATAGTGATTAGACATTTATATAACTTACGAAGTGACCCCAATAAATCTAGTACCCATCTGACACCATACATTTATTACAATATTACTGACTATATTCCTTATGCCAGGGGTCCCCAACCCCTGGGCCACAGACCAGTGCAGGTCTTTAGGAACTGGGCCGCACAGCAGGAGGTGAATAGCGGTGAGTGAGTGAAGCTTCATTTGTATTTGCAGCCGCTCCCCAGCACCAACATCACCACATCGATTCCACCTCAGATCATCAGGCATTAGATTCTCACAGGAGCACTGGTCCTTGGTGCCAAAAAGTTAAGGACTGCTGCCTTTTGCTATACTCTTTTCACTTTCTTGATGGTATCTTTGAAGCAAAAAAGTTTTTAATTGTCAAGAAGTCCAATTTATCTATTTTTTTCTTGTATTCCCTGTTCTTTTGGTGTCATGTCTAAGAAATCTTTGCCCAACCCAAGGTCAAGAGTTTGGTGTTCTAAGAGTTTTATAGTTTCAATCCTTACATTTAGGTCTATGATATATTTTAAGTTAATGTTTGTGTATGATTTGAGGTGGGTCCCAAATTCGTACTTTTGCTTGCGGATATGCAATTGTGTCTGCACCATTTTTCGAAAAGACTTGTCTTTACTCTGGCATTGGCCACTTTGTCAAAGATCAGTTAACTATTAATATTAGGGTTTATTTATGGACTATCATTTCTATCCCATTGATCTATATTTTTTTCCTTTGTCAGTGTCACACTACCTTTCAAAATAAGTTTTGAAATCAGGAAGTGTGAGTTCACCAACTTCATTGTTTTTCAAGACTGGCTATTCTGTGTCCAGTATTTCCATGTGGATTTTAGGAACCATTTGTCACTTTCTGCAGAAAAGCCACCTGAGAATTCGAGAGGAATTCCATTGAATCTATAGATCAATTTGGGAAGTGTTACTATCTTAATGTTAAGTCTTCCCATTCATGAACCTGGGATGGTTTTTTGTTTATTTAGATCTTTGCTTTCTTTCAACAGTGTTTGTAGTTTTGAGTTTACAAGTCATATGTTTTTGTTAAATGTATTTTCTTGATGTTATTCTAAAGGTAATTATTTTCTTGATTTCATTTTTGGATTTATTGCTGCTGTATAGAAGTTCAGTTGATCTTACAAACACTTGTATCCTGCAGCATTGCTGAACTCATTTATTAGTTCCAGTAGTTTTTTAGTGGGTTCCTGGGGGGATTTCTATGTATATAAGATTGTCTCAGATTAGTCTGTTTTAAAGCCTCCCAGTTGATTCTAGTCTGCAGCCAAGGTTGAAAACCGCCTGGTAAGAGCAGTGGTTCCCATGCCTTTGAGATGGACAGGAGAGCAACATAGTAGTCAGAGCGTTTGAATTTCTGAAGAATTTTCCCCGGTGTCTGTGGGGAAGATGGAGGGGCTAGGAGCTCGCACTCAGCCTAGGTACAAAGGAGGCAAAGGCATCAGCGTCCTCAACTCCAGCTTCCTCCTTTCCTGGTAAATCCAGTTGCAGTGAGTGAGTGGAAGTGTAGTCTGCTACAAAAGTGTCTTCTGGGTGAGAGTGGCAACTCTCCCTCCCAGGAATCCTCAGGAAGAGCCCATGTGAAAGCTGCTAAGAGAACCGAAAGGAAGAAGTCAGTGTGTTAGGGAAGCCCATGTGGTCTTCTTGGGGACTATGGGAATTCTATAGCTCTGAGCAACCGAGGGCTGTCAGGGTTGTTTTTCTGGCTCTGCTCGACCCTGTTGTGGGGGAGGAAGAAACTTTCCTATATCTTTAAATGTTCTTTCAGCTGGTCTAGTAATTAAATCTACATGAGACAGATTAACAAGAGAAAATAATGAAATTTAATTGTATACAAGTATATACAATTATATCTGAACACCACCACATATATGAGAGGGTCAGAGACAGAAAGGGGAAATGAAATCTATATGGCTTTCTGTGCTAAAGATGAGGTAACGGCCTTGAGGCTTTAGGGGGGAGGAAGGTCATTCTCAGGATGATGAGAAGAACAGATATTCAGTAATTAGAAGTTTGCCCTGCCCTACAGATAGGTCATAAAAAGTTGTCTCTGGTCATAACTTTTATTATGAGCAAGGCCCCAAATTTAAAATTCTCTAAGAGAGGGAAAAGTTTCTCATGAGCCTGCAGAGCCTCGATTGCCTTCAGCTCAAAATAATTCACATACCAAGTAGCAGAGCTTGGGGTAACTCAGTCTGAACCCCTGTAGTTCCCTCCTCTTAGACTTGCCGAGAAGTCTTACATAGCTGAAGTTTGGTTGATAGATGTTCCATATCACATTAAATCAGTCTCAGACTTGAGAATAGGTCAGTTCAGTTAAACAGTTGTGTCTTATTTCAGGAGGCAGTGATGCAGGTGGGCTCCCAAAGTTAGGCCTCTGGTGCAAGCAATCAGGTACTTAATAAGATACATCTCTATGGAAAAGAAAGGAGAAAAAAGAAAAACAAAGATTAATGATTGGAGCAGACTATAATCCCGGGTTCTAAGTGTTGAAAGCAAGGCAGTTGAGATTTCTAGATGTCTATCTCGCATCATCTTCGGATGGTGTGAAGGCAGGCAGTGACAGTCTTTTAGATTCTCTTGGTTTTCAGTTTGAATGTCTTTGGTGATCTTTCTGCAACAGGCACAAAGATTATCCATATATCAGCTGTTGTGATTTCTTTGAAGTAATTATCAAATTGTCCTACTTTGGCTTGCATGGCCTTGGGAAACAGACAGTATTAGTTCTCAATGAGTCCACGTCAGAAGGGTGGGAGAAAAATTGGAAACATTACTTTGGAGAGTCACAGCCAGATATTGGGGAAAAATAGAAGAATTCAAGATCCAGTCCAGTTTACAGATAGGAAAAAAAACCCTCAAAAGACAGTGAACAGCACTGGAATCTAATATCCACAAAGAGGTATTTCTGAAACATACTTTTTCTCTCTAAAATCATGCCCATTTTTTACCAAAGATAGCTAAATTAAGAGTAATTTGTTTGCAGAATAAGTCTAGGTTTAGTAAAGTTAGACTGTTATTTAAATAGGAGCAGGAAGAATAGTAATTAACCACATAGGCTTTAAAAAATTTTTTTTTAAATTTTTCAATTACAGTTGGCATTCAATATTATATTAGTTTCATGTGTACAGTGTAGTGGTTAGACATTTATATAACTTGAAAAGTGATCCACTTGATAAGTCTTATACCCACATGACACCATATGTAGTTATTACAGTATTATTGACTATATTCTTCTAAAAATCCTCTAAAAAATCTTCTAAAAATCTTCTAAAAAATCCTCTAAAAGTCTTCTAAAAATCCTACTTTAAATCCTCCTGACAATGTTGTAGCTGCCATTGTACTTCTTAATCCCTTCATCTTTTTCACCCAGCCCTCAAACCTCCCTCCCATCTAGCAAGGATCAGTTTGTTCTCTATCTGTGAGTTTGTTTCTGTTTTGTTTGTTCATTTGTTTTTTAGAATCCACATATAAATGAAAGTATATGGTATTTGTCTTTGTCTGACTTATTTCACTTAGCACAATACCCTCTAGGTTCGTGCACATTGTCAGAAATAGTAAGATTTCATTATTTTTCATGGCTGAGTAGTATTTCATTGCATATATGTATCACATCTTCTTTATCCATTTGTCTTTTGATGGGAGCATTTAATCCATTTACATTTAAAATAATTATTGATAGGTGTGTAGTTATTGCCCTTTTATTAATTGTGTTCTGATTGTTTTTGTATTTCTTTTGTGTTCCTTTCTTATTCTCTTGCTCTCTTGTATGTTGATGACTTTTTGTAGTGTTTTTGGATTCCTTTCTGTTTATTTCTTGTAGACTTTCAGTTTATGGTTACCATGTGCTTCATATATATCAAGCTGTGTTTATAACAGTCTATTTTAAGTTGATGGTCACTTAAGTTCAAAC
>NW_011888918.1:1488590-1490354 GCF_000151845.1 Pteropus vampyrus
AATACCCTCTAGGTTCGTGCACATTGTCAGAAATAGTAAGATTTCATTATTTTTCATGGCTGAGTAGTATTTCATTGCATATATGTATCACATCTTCTTTATCCATTTGTCTTTTGATGGGAGCATTTAATCCATTTACATTTAAAATAATTATTGATAGGTGTGTAGTTATTGCCCTTTTATTAATTGTGTTCTGATTGTTTTTGTATTTCTTTTGTGTTCCTTTCTTATTCTCTTGCTCTCTTGTATGTTGATGACTTTTTGTAGTGTTTTTGGATTCCTTTCTGTTTATTTCTTGTAGACTTTCAGTTTATGGTTACCATGTGCTTCATATATATCAAGCTGTGTTTATAACAGTCTATTTTAAGTTGATGGTCACTTAAGTTCAAACACATTCTAAAATCACTTCCATTTTTACTCTCCCCCTCCACATTTATGTTTTTGTCATTATTTTTCACTTCATATGTGTGTGTGTGTATGTGTGTATCCCTGAATTTACTTTTGTAATTACACGTAATCTTCCTACTTTTTTGCCTTTTAACCTTTGTACTATCTTTAGTATTGGTTGATCCACTGCTTTTATGTGTTTGCCTTTGTCAGTGAGAATTTTTTGGTGTGTGTGATATTTTCTTATTCATGTTTTTGATCTTTTTTCTTCTTAAAGAAATCCGTTTAATATTCCTTGTAATACTGGTTTGGTGATGATGAACTCCTTTAGCTTTTTCTTACCTGGGAAGCTCTTTATCCGTTCTTCTGATTCTAGATGACAGCCTTGCTGGGTAGGGTAATCTTGGTTGTAGGTCCTTGCTTTTCATCACTTTGAATATTTTGTGCCAGGCCCTTCTGGCATGCAAAGTTTCTGTAAAGAAATCAGCTGACAGTCTTATGGGAGCTCCCTTCTAGGTAACTGCTTTTTCTCTTGCTGCTTTTAAGATTCTCTTTGTCTTGAACCTTTGGTATTTTAATAATGATATGTCTTGGTGTGGGCCTCTTTAGATTCATCTTGTTTGGAATTTTCTGAGCTTCTCGGAGTTGTACGTCTATTTCCTTCACCAGGTTGGAGAGGTTTTCCATCATTATTTCTTCAAATAGGTTTTCAATTTCTTGCTCTGTCTCTTGTCTTTCTGGTACCCCTATGATGCAAATGTTGTTAAGCTTGATGTTGTCCCAGAGGCCCCTTAAACTACCCTCATTTTTTAAATTATTTTTTCTTGTTGCTGTTCTGATTGTTTTCTGCTACCTTGTCTTCCAAATTGCTGATTTGATTCTCTGCTTCTAATCTGCTATTGATTCTTTCTGATGTATTTCATTTCAATTATTATATTCTCCATTTCTGACTGGTTCTTTTTTATGTTTTATATTTCCTTTTTCTATGTTTCCTATCTCTTTGTTGAAGTTCTCACTGAGATTATCCGTTCTTCCCCTAAGTTCATTGAGCATCCTTGTAACCAGTATTTTGAATTCTGCATCTGGTAGACCGCTTGTCTCCATTTTGTTGAGTAATTTTTTTGGAGTTTTGTCCTATTCTTTCATTTGAGACATATTTGTCTCCTCTTTTGGCTGCCTCCCTATCTATGTATTAGGTAGACCTGCTATGTCTTCCAGTCTTAGCAGGGTGGCCTTATGTAGTAGGTGTCCTATGGGGCCCAGTGGCACAGTCTCCCTGTTCACCTGAGCTGGGTGCTTCAGGAGTGCCCCTTATGTGGGTTGTGTGTGCCCACCTGTTGTAGTTGAGCTGTGATTGCACATAAGTGGGTGGGATTG
>NW_011888918.1:1490404-1490908 GCF_000151845.1 Pteropus vampyrus
ACCTGAGCTGGGTGCTTCAGGAGTGCCCCTTATGTGGGTTGTGTGTGCCCACCTGTTGTAGTTGAGCTGTGATTGCACATAAGTGGGTGGGATTGGCTTTGAGTACAGTGGACAGGCTGTTTTGCAGTGGCTAACCCACGGAGTGGGATTTGCCTAAACGGGGCTCTGGTTCCTGCCAAGTCCACCCTTTTGGGTGTGTCATTTGTGGCACCAATCAGGTCGTGCTCTGGTATGGTCCGAAGCCAGCTACCAGGTGCGTTAGTTCTGGGGCCTCTTGGGAAGAGCTCTGGTGCAGGTCAGCATTAGCTGCTATCTGTATCTGGCCCAGGGCCAACTGGTAGGAGCCACAAAATGATCTGCAGCTGATAGCTGCCTGTGTTGGGCTTGGAGGTGCCAGGGAGTGGTTATACTGTGACCTGAGGCCAGCTGCCACTAGTGCTGGGTTTGGGGCCACTTATCAAGAGTTACAGGGCCAACCACTGCTTATTTGGGGTTTGTAGATCT
>NW_011888918.1:1490958-1496892 GCF_000151845.1 Pteropus vampyrus
ACCTGAGCTGGGTGCTTCAGGAGTGCCCCTTATGTGGGTTGTGTGTGCCCACCTGTTGTAGTTGAGCTGTGATTGCACATAAGTGGGTGGGATTGACCTTCAGACGGATTGGCTTTGAGTACAGTGGACAGGCTGTTTTGCAGTGGCTAACCCACGGAGTGGGATTTGCCTAAACGGGGCTCTGGTGCCTGCCAAGTCCACCCTTTTGGGTGTGTCTTTTGTGGCACCAATCAGGTCGTGCTCTGGTATGGTCCGAAGCCAGCTACCAGGTGCGTTAGTTCTGGGGCCTCTTGGGAGGAGCTCTGGGGCAGGTCAGCATTAGCTGCTATCTGTATCTGGCCCAGGGCCAACTGGTAGGAGCCACAAAATGATCTGCAGCTGATAGCTGCTGTGTTGGGCTTGGAGGTGCCAGGGAGTGGTTATGCTGTGACCTGAGGCCAGCTGCCACTAGTGCTGGGTTTGGGGCCACTTATCAAGAGTTACAGGGCCAACCACTGCTTATTTGGGGTTTGTAGATCTTCGATGAATTTTAGAAGAGTCCAAAGTATGGGGCCAGGTTGGACACTTAGGTGGATTAGCTTCTGAAAGAGGTTTGGCTGCACCTGTGTATTGGGTGGGGCAGGGGTCTCAGAGAATCACCAGAGTGGAGAGAGAGTGGCGTTAGCCAGGCACATGGAGACTCAGATTTGGTGCACCTGCAGGCTCTGTGTGGGGAGGGCCCAACAAAGGTACAGTGGTGCCTGTTGGCACTTTAATCCCCAGAGAGCTGCCCCTCCAGCCCTTGCCCTAAAGGCAGATAATTCAGTCTCACCCCATATGTCCTGGTGCTTTTCAAGGTGCTGTCCCTTTGCTGGAGCTTCGGGTGAGTGCTTGTGAATGAGTCTGTACTCGGGCACTTTAAGAGGACACCTGGGTGTGCATCAGCCCTCCGTCTCACCCGATGGAGTCTCTGCTGGTTTTCGCAGCCAGCTATTGTCAGGACTCCTCTTCCTAGCACTGGTGCTCTGTGCTGGGGAGCCCTGTGTGGTACTGGGACCCCTTGCTCCTTGGGGAAACTTCTGCAGCTGAGAAATCCTTCCTGATTCTTAACCACCGCCACATGTGGGTGTGGGACCAGCCCGTTTTGCATCTGTGCCTCTCCTCCCAGTCTCGACGTGGCTTCTATATGTCCTTAGTTATACAACTTCTCTTCAGCTAGTCTTCAGGCAGATCTCAGTGATAGTCGTTTTATAGTTTAGTTGTCATTTTGATGTGGTCATGAGAGGAGGTGAGCACAGCATTTACTTACTCTGCCATCTTGACCAGAAGTCTACATAGGCTCTTTTAATCTACTTTACTGGAATTTTTTATAAAGAATCTCCAGATTGAACTTTAAAAGGTCTTCTGAGGCCAGAAAAGCTAAGCCAAGGACTTGCTATCAAACATCGCCTGCAATATCTATAGATTTGGGTGAGTTTCTCTCTTCTCTGCATCCCCAAAATATGCTGAGGGTCCTCCACCTGCTGGAAGTGACCTTTACTCACCTGGTAAGTCTGCTGGGAACTCTGTAAGCAAAGTATCAGGCTGTTTTTCCAAGAGTTTTATTGCCTTTCATAAGTCAATCTTAATTCTTTACAGCTGTCTAGTCATATCTGAGTCTGCATGTGTCTCTCAAACATGACATTCTTGGTAATATAACCAGTTTCCACTTGTGTCAAGGAGAACAGATTCTTAATGAACTTATACAAATAACAATATTGCCATGAAAATAAGAATACTCACTGAGAATTTCTGAATTCTAATAGGGAGAAAAAAATAAATGTTTCAATTCTGCTTATGTCTTGTATGATTTGCCCATTGAAGTGGGTGCCTCAATCACTAAGATTGTGGAAGATAGACCCCAGGTGGGAAACAGGTTTTCTGTTTCTTTGCCACTGTGAGAGCATCAGCCTTGTGGCAGGGGAGAGCATTAGTCCATCTGGAAAACATGCCTGCAACAAACGAGAACATATTGATAACACATACTGAGTGGCAGTTGAATGAAGTCCAACTTACATATACTATGGTGGACGAAGGAATGCAAAAAAACGAAAAATGCGGTTTGCCAGGGAGCCAGAAAAAGCCCAGTGGCTGTCTTGGATTTCCCATAGCTCTGTTCGTTTAATTTACAGCCATGGTTTACCCACCTTAGTTTCTCAGATTCAGGAGCAGACTGTTGCCTTGTTACGAGGGCATCAGGATGATAAAAGTCGGGCAATGAAGGGTTAGTATTGCAAAAGCAGAATGGACTTCATCCACAGGTGCAACAATCTTTATAGATTTTCTCTCTGCTGCAGCAGCATTTTAATGCAGAAGGTTAGCTTTTACTATTGAGATTCAGTTTTCTTAAGTACTCAAAGACCTGATTAAGAACATAAAATTGAGAAAATTATTTTGATAAAACACAGAACTTTTCGCTTTCTAAGCAGAATACTTTTTACAGTATCTTATCTGCTGCTAATCAGTAGAATAAGAAAATTTTGTCCTTTTAGAAGATGAAAGGATATTAAGTTTTAGCACACTTGATATCGAAGCTTATTTTTCAAAACTCTTCTAACAAATTCATTTAATCACACCCAGCTTGATCACACAAAATTTCTTTCTCAAGATTTCTTTTCCATAAACTTTTTACATTTTTGTCCCCTTTAGTTTGTCTCTTGTTCTCTTACCCATTTGAAAAAAAACAGGGCAAAGTTTTTTTCATTTCTCTTAACAAAACACATCTCCCTATCTCTTATCTTTTTTTAAGCTAAAACATACCTTATTTTTCTTGTATTATACACAGTTGTTTTCTCTATTATTGTTCTTTATAGCTCTAATTACTTATATTAGAATTCTTAACCTTAGAAACTTTAATTTCTGGTGAAAACTAAGAAATAAGCAATTGTAAACCATCTGTTACACCAGTATTCTTTAGAGTGATAACTTCTAGAAATGTATATTTTTGTATAATAGTCTTTTAATGTGGGTATACTGACAGACGCAAATTAATTTTTTTTAGTTTTTCCACAATAAGAAGCCAAAGATAGGTAAACCTGTGTTCAGTAATCAATGTTTCATTATTTTATATTATTTGGAAATGATAAAGATATTCAGTGACTAGCCATCATTTTATTTTTTATTTTTATTTTTCAATTACAGTCGTTATTCAGTAATTTATATTAGCTACTCTGCCATCTTGACCAGAAGTCTACATAGGCTCTTTTAATCTACTTTACTGGAATTTTTTATAAAGAATCTCCAGATTGAACTTTAAAAGGTCTTCTGAGGCCAGAAAAGCTAAGCCAAGGACTTGCTATCAAACATCGCCTGCAATATCTATAGATTTGGGTGAGTTTCTCTCTTCTCTGCATCCCCAAAATATGCTGAGGGTCCTCCACCTGCTGGAAGTGACCTTTACTCACCTGGTAAGTCTGCTGGGAACTCTGTAAGCAAAGTATCACGCTGTTTTTCCAAGAGTTTTATTGCCTTTCATAAGTCAATCTTAATTCTTTACAGCTGTCTAGTCATATCTGAGTCTGCATGTGTCTCTCAAACATGACATTCTTGGTAATATAACCAGTTTCCACTTGTGTCAAGGAGAACAGATTCTTAATGAACTTATACAAATAACAATATTGCCATGAAAATAAGAATACTCACTGAGAATTTCTGAATTCTAATAGGGAGAAAAAAATAAATGTTTCAATTCTGCTTATGTCTTGTATGATTTGCCCATTGAAGTGGGTGCCTCAATCACTAAGATTGTGGAAGATAGACGCCAGGTGGGAAACAGGTTTTCTGTTTCTTTGCCACTGTGAGAGCATCAGCCTTGTGGCAGGGGAGAGCATTAGTCCATCTGGAAAACATGCCTGCAACAAACGAGAACATATTGATAACACATACTGAGTGGCAGTTGAATGAAGTCCAACTTACATATACTATGGTGGACGAAGGAATGCAAAAAAACGAAAAATGCGGTTTGCCAGGGAGCCAGAAAAAGCCCAGTGGCTGTCTTGGATTTCCCATAGCTCTGTTCGTTTAATTTACAGCCATGGTTTACCCACCTTAGTTTCTCAGATTCAGGAGCAGACTGTTGCCTTGTTACGAGGGCATCAGGATGATAAAAGTCGGGCAATGAAGGGTTAGTATTGCAAAAGCAGAATGGACTTCATCCACAGGTGCAACAATCTTTATAGATTTTCTCTCTGCTGCAGCAGCATTTTAATGCAGAAGGTTAGCTTTTACTATTGAGATTCAGTTTTCTTAAGTACTCAAAGACCTGATTAAGAACATAAAATTGAGAAAATTATTTTGATAAAACACAGAACTTTTCGCTTTCTAAGCAGAATACTTTTTACAGTATCTTATCTGCTGCTAATCAGTAGAATAAGAAAATTTTGTCCTTTTAGAAGATGAAAGGATATTAAGTTTTAGCACACTTGATATCGAAGCTTATTTTTCAAAACTCTTCTAACAAATTCATTTAATCACACCCAGCTTGATCACACAAAATTTCTTTCTCAAGATTTCTTTTCCATAAACTTTTTACATTTTTGTCCCCTTTAGTTTGTCTCTTGTTCTCTTACCCATTTGAAAAAAAACAGGGCAAAGTTTTTTTCATTTCTCTTAACAAAACACATCTCCCTATCTCTTATCTTTTTTTAAGCTAAAACATACCTTATTTTTCTTGTATTATACACAGTTGTTTTCTCTATTATTGTTCTTTATAGCTCTAATTACTTATATTAGAATTCTTAACCTTAGAAACTTTAATTTCTGGTGAAAACTAAGAAATAAGCAATTGTAAACCATCTGTTACACCAGTATTCTTTAGAGTGATAACTTCTAGAAATGTATATTTTTGTATAATAGTCTTTTAATGTGGGTATACTGACAGACGCAAATTAATTTTTTTTAGTTTTTCCACAATAAGAAGCCAAAGATAGGTAAACCTGTGTTCAGTAATCAATGTTTCATTATTTTATATTATTTGGAAATGATAAAGATATTCAGTGACTAGCCATCATTTTATTTTTTATTTTTATTTTTCAATTACAGTCGTTATTCAGTAATTTATATTAGCTACTCCGCCATCTTGACTGGAAGCTCTACCCTTCTTTTATCATTTAATTTAGCTAGCAAAACTCTAACGTCTCAAGTTACCAAAGAGATTTAGGAAACCATTTCTAAGTACACATAAAATACAATTATTGCTAAAGAATACCCCTAATAAAAACCTTTTTATCCTACTTAAATTTATTTTACTTGCTCTTAACAATTATGTTTAGATTCCTTACAAAAATTTAATTATACTGAGTTTTCTTGCTGAAAAATTTCATAACAGAGATAAGGACTTATTTTTTTAACCCATTTCTCATTTAGAAGGAAAATACAGCTCACTGCCAGTGTTAATTTAATTTTACATAAACACACTCTTTGAGGCTGAAGCAAATCTGACTGGTTTTCAGGGTAAAATTAAAATATAAAAACTGTTCCTAGAGTTATTTCTAAACAGAACTGTATCATCCCTAATTTGCTTCTTTCTCTGGGTATATAGTTTTATTTTAGCTTAAGGGAAAAGGCCTTAAAAAAAAAAATCCTATTAGGCTTTAAATCTTCAGCTTCCAGTTTTGCCAAATTTCTGATCCAAAAGTTATTTGAAGTTAAATCTTTTCATATATCTTGTCAGGTTTCATCTGAGACAAAAAGTAAACCTTTCTGGCAGTATCGAACCATTCCATGGACTCAAGAGGGTACAAGGGCTGTTACCTTTCAGAGTCATCCCCTCTGGTAGCCAGCACATCTCATGGAGCAGAGAGCCATGCCAAGCCAAGGCAGTGGCTATCCCTGGGAGTGAAAAGGATCAGTAACCAGTTGGTCTGGATTGGAGAAGGAAGGGACACCTTTCTTTCTTTCTTTCTTTCTTTCTTTCTT
>NW_011888918.1:1497518-1528132 GCF_000151845.1 Pteropus vampyrus
TTCTCCAAACTGGGGTAACTAGAGCAGACTTCTTTGGGACCCTTTAATGTTGGGGGACCATTAAGGGGTTAATATGGCCCATTGGGCCTTTGGTAATGTTTTAGTAAAATCTTTGTTTTAACCCATCAATTTCCATTTTGTTTTATTTCTCCCATTTTTTTAATGGCTATCTAAAGCTTTCCATCCTATTAGGACGAGTTTTATGACTCTGCTTTCTGTTTTCAATTTTTTTCACCCTTGTCAGTATTTTAAAATAAGTGTCTTGTTCTGTTTGATTTGGAAGCCCTTGCTGTTAAGTGTACTTTTGAACGATCTAACTGGAACATTCCTCATAATAGCCACTGTAATTTTAGATTATAATTTCCTTGAGGGCCAGCAGCAGTTTGGTGGGACCCCAGCTATAAAAATAAAGTTCGGCCCACATTTCTGTCTGGCCATGTTTTGAAGCGTCCAACCTCACAATTAACCAAGTCGAGTTCTTAGGATATAAACTTTTTAGGTTGTCTTTTAGTGAGATTTTGACATCTTTTTTATTTCATTTTCTTTTTAAGTGCAGGACAATTTTACTTTTAATGTCCTGAACTTTTTTTTTTTTTAATAAATATATATCTGCAAGTGTCTGAAGGCAAATAGGAAGAGGTCTGTGTGGACTTTGATTTTTGTTCTAATTTCTGTCCTTCCATCTCATTAAGGTAGTCTTAATGACTAGCCATTATAACAATGAGAGCTCTGTAAAAACATTTTTCTTGCTTTAAGTTAGAAGTTTTTTTCAAATCAAAGAAAGGATCCATTGTCTGACCTCGATGAGTAAGATCTTAATAGGAACTCAAACCAATAAGAACTATGGATGCAAGAAGCATCCCCAGAAATGGCTGCAAAAGTTGCAACCCTCACAAGATAAAGTTCACTCCCAGAGTTAGAAACAGCCATTCCAAAACAGAGGAATCATATGTTTTCTCCCCTTTTAAATGGGTGTTTAGATTCCCTAAGCTCAGATCCATAGCCTACTCTGCTGCCTATAAAATGAATATGCATCCTCTGACTGGTGGCAAATGAGAACGAGGGGCCCCATTTTTACTATCTCTGGCAAAAACGACTGAAGACAAAACTCCCTTGAGAGCTTGGCACAGCGAGACAGAGCAAGGTGCACCCTGGCAAGTACACTCTCTGGATGTGGAGGCCAGAGGAAAAAACCTCTCCTGACATATAACAAGATGAAAGGAGAGACATCAGAGACAGAAAAACAATTCACAAAACCCATGAGTACTTGTACCAAATTACCAAGAGTGGCTAAGCCAACGAAACTAGTTTTATGAGTATTTTCTCTTAATCTAAATTAGAAAAGGGAAAGAAAACATTTATCACTCTGCTTCCACCCACCTCTGCAGGTGGAGATCCGGAGGGTGCCCTGCTAGAATGCTTGCTTTTGCCGGCTCGTGCTAGAGGCCCCAGGGGCTTTCTACTAAGCAGTCTCAGGGTGAGCAGTGCCCAGCTGGCGAGGTGTCCTGCTCACAGTGCCAGCTCCGGGGGAGGAAGAAACTCTCCTCCACCCTCAAGGTTCTGTTGTCTGGTCTAATAATTAAGTCTACACGAGACTGATTAACAAGAGAATACCAAAGTTAATTGTATACATACATATGGGAACCCCACGTACATGAGAGGTTCAGAGACAGAAAGGGAAAATGAGGTCAATATGGCTTTCTGCGCTAAGGGTGAATGAAGTAAGGGCCTTGGGGCTTCAGAAGGGAGGAGGGTCACTACAGGATGAGAAGAGCAGATGTTAGCAATTAGATGTTTTGCCCTGCTATACAGATGGGCCATAAAATTATTTCTCATGATAACTCTTTTGGGCAAGGCCACAAATATAAATTCTTCAAGTAAGAGGTAAAAGTTTCTCAAGAGCTGCAAGGTCTCAGTTGCCTTCAGCTCAAAATAATTCATATACCAAAGTGACACATCTTGGGAAGGTATAATTGAACAAATTGATAGTGTTATCAGGGTCTTACTTGGAATGTCGTATTTCTGAATGATGCTCATGTAATCAACTATGATAAGACACTTCTCATGGAACTAAGGTTGACTTTATGGAGCCTTCCAAGCCCTCCTGGGAAAACTGACCTGACTCCTAGTTACAGGGTACCAGCCCTATAGGTGGCAAGGAAGGTCACTTCCTGGCATGTCCGAGAATTTAAGATATCTGGGGGACTGGAATAAGAGAGGCGAGAAACTGAATATACAAATGGACAATGGCAGGATGATATACAAAAATAGAACTTTAACCCATAACTTGCAGCAACCTGCATAGGAAACCACCCGCCTTATCTATGATAACCAGCCCAGGAAGCTAGCCTGCTATATACATCAGGCTTGCAGGAATTCAAACTACTATCTTTGGTGGCAATCCAGGAAGCTAAAAATAATATCTGTAACAATCAGCTCCAAATGGCCAGGACTTGGTTCTCTATAACTAACAGCTTCTCTTTTTTTTTTGTCCCTGCTTCCAATTTAGGACCACCCAGAGAAAGTCAGACATGCACCCCTAACCAGTCACATAGGGTTCTCTGCTCCTCGTCAGCCACCTTTAGCTCCCTCAGTCCACCAGCCTACTGAAGCCCCTTTCACCGATGCAAAGCTTTCTCACTCCTTTGCCTGCCTTTGAGTCTCTTCTGAATGCGAGTGTCTGAACAAGTAGCTTTAGTTCCCATTTGGTTGGGCTTCCATTATTTTCACAGAGAAATTCATTCACATTTATAGGAACTACAAGTGGATCCTGGTACAATTGCTTAGATTTGGTTTCCTATCCTCAGGATAGCAAATAATAGACATGCTTAAGGTCCAGTCTGAGATCCCTTAGGAAAATTTCCAGCAGAAGTTGATTTTGTGGCCTTGGTAGTTTTTCAATATTGCATGGCTCTGAATTTGCAAAAGAAACATAAGGAGGCCTAGGCGATAATTAACACTTGCTGCACAGATACGAACGACCTTGCCAATCTAATGAGACCAGCCTGTTTTTTTCTGTCAAAGAATAATCTTTGAGATTATTATCATAGGCAAGAAAACTGTCAGGAAAAATTGTGAAAGCTTTTAAAATGCGCCTCTCCGCCCCTCCTCCCCTCAAATAGCTGGATGTTCTGACTAGAGCACCCTTTTTAGTTCTCTTTGCTTTTCATTGTCTTTGAGCTATTTTACATCTCTAAGTTGCAGATAACTGATTATAATGCAATGATTTGTCTGCAGAAATGCCAGTGAATTCTGCTTAGTTGACCTCCTTGTGGATATTGATGTTTGTAAATTCACTTCAGCTTTCATGTTGCCCAGCAGGTATGGGTCTTTGATTCCTTTGAATGGTTTTAACACCTCACCCTATTAAATATTGAGTTAAATAAAATGTTTAACATGTATTCATTTAATTAGGGGGGGGAACCACCTTTTCCAAATCCATTATTTTTCTGAGGAGTACACACTGTGGACCAAGCCTTAATGAATCCGGAGGCTTCACTGTAATTACATGACAAACTGTCATTCAAGGGTCTTAAGATTTGCAACTTAGGGAGTACTACCAGGCAACACTCACAGTGTTCTGAAGAAATGAGAAAAGTTGAGTATTCTTATAGTAAAAAGAACATCCTTGGGAAGAATCAGTCCTGTATTCTTAATTTCTGGATTTGTCCAAGATGGCGATCTTCCAGATGTCATGAACATTCTTTCTTAAGTTCTTCAGAGGGTTGTCTATAGTATCAATACATGTCCGGGCATCGATACATAACTGAAAAGTTCAAAAGTTTAAGTCCTCAGGCTAGTTAAATAAAGGTGACGATGTGCTTCCTGCTGGCACTGACGACTGTATCCATATACGAATTCCACAGAGAATTTCCCTTCTGTCCCTTGTCACAAGTTTCAGACTTTACAGCTTGTATAATGTAACCATTTGGGGTCTGCTTTTAACTTGGACTAGTGTTAACTCCTTCATGCAATAAACTGAAAAGAGCCATGCTGTCTAGTCTTGAAGTCCCTTGACAAAGGTCAAGCAGTAGGTGCCTGGCCGTGACCAGCCTGAAACAAAGCAATAAAGTGATGTTTCGGCCAAATGCAGAACCCCAAGATCACAGACAGCTATGTCTATCCAGGAGTTCCTCCGCTCTCCCTCTACAGAGTTCCTGGCCCTAGGAGAACATCACGCCACCTGACCAGGCTTCCCTGAATCCGGGAGAAGAGACTGGGGTAAGGCAGTAGTGGCAGCTGCACCACTAGAGAGAGCCTTTGGTGTCAGAGATCCCTTGGTGTCTCTAACCTGTCCATAGCTGCCTAGCGTGGCCATCTTCCCTCTAGTGGGGGAAAAGGACATCTGGCTTGCCACCAAGGTCTGTTTGACCAGACATGTCCTAGCTAGTTGTTGTCCAAACACCGCAGTGTGAGGCCAGCCTTCTATCAGAGTTAAAGTTTTGACAGAGAACAAATTTCAAATTGATGTTTAAGTCATGCCGCTAGCTGTAGAGCTTACAACGTACTAGCAACAGCTGCTCAGTGCCATGTGAAGTAACAAGCTGGTTTTTGATTTGTTTTTTTCCCCTTCAGTTTTAATGTTAGGGAACATATTTAAGCCCTTATTTAAATCAAACTTGTTTTCAGACACAAAAAAAATCTGTCCCTCATGTTTTGGCCCATTGTGATTCAGCTAATTTTTTTAGCTTGGCTGTGGTGACTCCATTTTGTTTCTTCACTCTTTCCTCAACACCAAGGCCCAGGAAGGTGAACTAGAACTGTCTTCCCTGTCCCACTCTTCCAGGTGGCACTTACTCTTCCGGGTCTCCAGTCTGGATCAGCTTCCATGCTCCATATCTTTATTTTTTATCTCTATATAAAAACACCTGTGTCTTTATAGACATGTAGATATACCTATAAAAATAGATATATTATATATAGCTTTTCCTGGCACACAATAGGCACTATAAATATTTGATGGCTACATTAATGACTGGGTATTTAAAGCAGCGCAAACTTTTAAAAATAACATTTATACTTGTATTATTATTATTTTTTGTAAATAAGCTTCTTTGGGGCAGGGACCTGTGAGTCATTTTTACCATTGTTTCTCCAGCTCCAAGCACAGCTGAACAAGTTCAAAATGCTTGTCAATTGATAAGTGCCACACTCAAAGTGACGTAGCTGGTTAAGTGGGACAGGGATGGGTGGGGTCTCCGGCTTCAGTGTACTGTGCTCTCCCGTACAGTGCTGAGTGACTGTGAGGTCTGCATGGTGCGTAGTTAGGTGGGTGGGGTGGGGAAGACACAGGCAAATCTGTGTTGGCAAAGGGAGGCTGCCCTGCCAAGGGTTTATCCTCATAAAACCTTCCTCCTCCCAAGGTGCCTATATGTGCTTGCTCCTGCCTCACTGTGGCCTGAGCCTCCACACTGACCATGTGGGATAGTGCCGAGCTGGGCTTTTGTGAACTTTTCAGCTAACTCGGGGGCGTTTGGTGTCCAGTGTGTAGGTGAGGCTCAGAAGGGGATTGGAGTCTGAGTAGACAGGTGAGCTCCCCACTGTCTGCTCACTTGATTTCTGGCAGGCAGGCCCAGAGGTGGGCACTGTGCTGCTGCCGGGCGTTCCATACCCTCACTGCGCACTCTCGGGTCTTAGCCTGGACTCTAAAAACTGGGGCATAAGTGCTTTTCTTCCAGGACCCTTGTGGGGATTGGAGAGCCTGGCCAGCAAAGGCAAGCCTGGCATGGATATTGTCGATAGCTGATGGTGGTTATGAGTAATAACATTTGTTATCTCTGTAACCTAGAACGCTCGACTAGGGGGAAAAAAGGGTGTGGTAGGAACTTGGAGAAATAACCCATAAAAAGCCTCAGTCTCAGGCTGTGTCATCACAGGCATGTTTCCCGGAGCTGGTGGAATCTTGGCTGTGAACGAACCTGATGACCAGAGAAGATGAGGGGGTCTCTGTTTCCCAGTTCTGCCCACCTGGCCATTTCCCACTGGATCTGGAACTAAGGGGTGATCAGTTCTTGGCTGTATGAGTTCTCCTTGCTGGCACCTTTGGTTAGGAATTGGAGTTTGGGGGTGAAGCCATGGCTGACTCGGAGCCTCTGAGATTTTCAGGGGGTGACTTTACCTGTTGTCCTGGTACCACCCACAGCCGACAGTGACTTGTTGAGTTTCTTCTTAAGTAACAGAGGAATAAAGCCAGAAGTGGTAGGAATACAGGCTGGCGCTCCAGGTTGACTTTCGCATCTATTATCTCATTCGATTCTGGATTTAATAGGACAGCGCCACACCAGGGCGTTCACCACAGTCCTGTATTTCATGGTGGAAAACATTGAAAGGATAAATGTCCAATAATAGGAGGTTTATTGTATTTTGGTGCATACGTACAGTTAGAACAGGGTTTTCAACCTCAGCACTATTGACACTTGGGCCGTATAATTCTTTGTTGTTGGGAGCTGTCCTGGGCATTGGGGGACATGGAGCAGCCTTCCTGGCTGCCACCCACTGGATGCCAGTAGCACTTTCCCAAGTTGTGACAGCCAAAAATGTCTCCAGATACTTGCAGATGTTCTTTGCAGGTCAAAATCGCCCCTGGTTTAGAACAAACCATCACAAGAGAATATTATATAAGCATTAAAAAATTTTTGAAAAATATCAATTGAAGCAGAAAAATGATCACAATTTGGTGAATGCAGAAGACCGAAAGTCTGCCTGAGGATGCGAGTGTGTATATCAAAGTCTGGAAGGAGATCAAATCCGATGTTTGTATGAATTATTTCTTGAGTGCTGTCTCTCCCCTCATAGGTTTCTGAAGTTATTTCTTGAGAGAACATGGTGGGGACTGAGGCCCAAGTTCTGCCCACTGTCTTTACCTTGGCAGTGACTTGGTAGACACAGTTTGGCTTCTGTAGCCTTTTTCCTGAAGAATGTGTTCTGTTTTGCTCTTTGTCCTAATGCTGCTAATGGCTCTGGCCTTTCCTCTTGCCTTGCGGAGGGCGCATGGGTGAGCCAGTGTCCTCTTGCTTCCCTGTCTGTCCACATGCTCCCGGAGTCCTTTGAGCTTGGTCCCTTCTCCTCCCAGACACACCCAGCAATGGGCAGACTCGGCCAGACTCCAGGAGGGTTGAGGTGCAGCCTGTAGCTGTGGGCAACTGCCAAGCCGTGCGAGCACCCAGACAGGGAAATGGCAGTGCCGAGACCATGACTGTCCCAAGCGCACAGTTGCGCAGCTGGCTGCAGACAAGACACACCGCCATCAGCGCAGGCCTTGTTCCGTCCTCCACTACATGTGGTGGGAGCCCCGCTCGCTCTTCCTGGAGTCGAGCTGGTTGTCTGTTCTGCTGTTTGTGTTTTACCTCCTATGTATTTAGGAGCCATATGGAATTGCCAAATTTGACTGTTTATGCCCTACACAATGACCTAATATTGTGTGTAATCACACACATATACCAGCAAATACATTTTAAGATAGTATTCTTTTGAAGCTGTTCTGCAAAAACTTTTGTTCAGTCTATTTGAACATCTCTCAGATGCACATACACAGAGGCACATACAGATTTCTTGTTCTTTTTTATGGTTGCATATATTCCATTTTATGGACCTAATCTTTTTAACTCAATCCCCAATTGCCTTTTTTTCGTTCAGTTGTTTGTGATGGATTATTTAGTTGGAAATATGTGCCATATGGAAGCTTTAATCTTTTGTATAATCGTCATGTATATTATTTCTCTTTCGTTATAAACATTTTACAAGAGCTTTTTCCATATGAACAATTTGTTTTATCTGCCCATTGGGGGCCTGTGGAGAGAACGAATCTCCTGGCTGTTCCTTACTCCCTAAACTTTATCTTCTCATCCACTAAGTCAGCTTCAACACCGCTCTGCCTACTTGCCAGCATGGTGGGCAGAACAAGGAGATGATCATGTGAAGCTCTGATAACTGCCGTGCACTGAGGGGATGGGTTGTTGTTGGACAGAGTAGTTGTGTTAGTGGCCCAGTTACTGATCACAGTAATAATAAAACAGATTTCCTGAAAACCTCTATGTACACTTTACTAGCTAAGTTCATTCTTGTAAGAAACTTACTAATATAAGTGTTTACTTAAAAAGTATTCGTGAACCAGTCTGCCCTCCTTGCCTGGGGGGTGAGGTCTTAGGATCATGAGTTCGGGTGGGAGAGTGGACCTTGAAGTTGGAGGGTGCTCTCGGTGCCTTGGCAAGTCTCTACTGAGGGGAGCTGCAGAGCCCACTCACTGGGCTGCTGCTGGTGTCCCACGGCGAGAGGGGCCACTGTGGGGCTGGAGCACTTTGGAGCTAGGGCCCAGCACGGTGTCCCGGATTTCTTCCTGAGAGTCCCACAGAGTGATGTCCCTGCAGGGACCAGTGCCCACCCTGTGTGTCTGTTGTCCTCTTCCAGGCTGCTGCCTTGGACACCTGCAAGCCAGAAGCCAGTTGAGCTGCCAGCTGCCTGTGCCATGGATCCCAAGGTCAGACGCTTCTGGAGATGGGCAGAGGGGTGAGGGCAGCTGAGGCCAGCCCATTCTCTGTGTGTGCAGTGTGGACCCAGCCCAGCTTGTGTGACGGCGCTGCAGGACGGGGGCAGCACAGTCCCAGCTGGCTAGGGCACAGCAAACAGAAGAGAAGGCCACTCTCGTCTCGTTCTCCCTGGCCTCTCTTTTCCTCTTCCCCTCTCTGCGCAGCCTTCCCCCTTCATCTGCCTGGCTGCAAGGAGGCTTTCTGATTTGAGAGCAATTTCAAAGCTGTAGAGTTTTGTGCAGAGGTCACCCAGAGGTCATATAGCCCGTCCCCCTGCCTTCAGCAGGATCGTACCTAAACTGTACTTTGTACTTACCTTTGAATGAACTTGGAAGGGAAAATCATAGAATATCTAATCAAAAGATCTTTATTCATCTGCTTGCCTATAAGGCTTTCTTCTCTCCTTTGCCAAGCTCTATAATGTCTGTGAGGCCTCAGCCCCAGGGTGCTTCCCTGCCCACGCTGAGTGCATCAGCCTTCTGCTGTTCCCACCAGCCACCCGCCACAGGAGGGATCTGCAAAAGGCTGAGGGTTTGGTGGTTAGTAAACTCAGAGGCCCACAGTTTCTGAATTTCTGAGCACGTAGCAGTACCTGGTTCCTGGAAGGGTCTCGATATGTCGTGTTGAATATCCTTCTAAAGGACAGAACCACTTGGTAGCTGGAGGGCCAGAGAGTCGTTGCAGGCTTAGCAGAGATGCTGGTTGCTGAACAGAAGAGATTTCAGCAGCTCCCCTTGTTGATAAAGGCCTAATCAAAGGCCAAAACGCTCTTCTGTTCGGTGCCCTTTGCACCTGCCCGTTGTCCCTTCTAGCTCGCAGCTGTCCCCTCTTCTGCATTCTTGAGGTGTCTGCGGGTTAGAGACCACGCTGCCAAGTTATGCTCATACAGCCCCTCGACTTTAGGAGCGCTCTCCCCCACATTGTCCCGTCCCTCCTGACAGCCCTTCCCTGCAGCCAGGTGGCTATAATTTCTCCCAGTTATACCCAGTGGTTTTTTTCTTTTCCCCTTCAAAGTAAGAAAACTGAGACACAAGTTGCCCAGTGTCTGCAGGGTCAGGATTCCCAGTGAAAACACTGAGCAATTTTAGTTGACGTGATGGAGTTTGGCCTCCTCCCCCCACCTTCAGAATTTTCTTCCTGTTGTAGATTTTTCTTACTTTTTGTCCTTGATTTTTTCCTCAGTTTTTAAAAATTGTGGTAAAACATACATAACATAAAATTTACCATTTTGATCATTTTTAAGTCTGCCGCTCTGTGGTATTACATACATGCGCCCTCCTATGCCACTATCACCACCATCCATCTCCAGAACAGTTTCATCTCCAACTAAAGTGCTGTCCCCATTAAATACTAAGTCCCCACCTCCCCACACCCCAGGCCCTGGCACCCCAACTCTACCTTCTGTCTCTGTGAATTAGACGACTTCCAGTACCCCATAGCAGTAGAATCACATAGTATTTGTCCTTTGGTGTCTGGCTTCACTTACTGTAATATCAGTCTTGGGTTTCACATTTTTTAAAACTATTCGTATGGTACTGTTTGTCCATATTGTATCACTCTTCTTTGATTTTTTTGATATTTAGAAAAACAAAGAAAATTTTTTATTTGTTTGTTTGTTTTACTGCTTATTTGGTGCTCTTTTCACCAGCTTTGGGCACCAGAGTTATTCCAATTTATCAAATACATTGGATAGCTTTCTGTCTTTTTTTCTGTACTGGAACTAATTTTATAGCATGAGAAAATTTTCTCCTTTAGATCAATTTTGTAATATTTGCAGGAAGACTTCCTAAGTCTTAATCATTTAACATAGTTTTTTTCCTGTGACCTAGAAGGATCAAAAGAGGCCATAGTTCCATACTCAGCTGGTCACAAGCTCTGTTTTTTGAGGGGTTAAAGACTGTCAGTCTTTTGAGCCTACTGCCATTTTAACAGTCCGCCCTGTTAATCAAAATGGAGTCTGTCCACACTGCTTTCCAGCTGGCACTAAACACTGACTTCATGGGTCCTCTACTCTTGGCTTGTGGACCTGTCCTCCGACAGGGGACATCCTTTCCTTTCCCCTCCACTGCCAGTTCTGTTATTTTACATGAGAAAGGCAGAGATCCCTGAACTGGTGTTTGGTAACCTGATCTGGCATAGTTGGTGGCAACGACTGCTCGTCGACTGCTCGTCGACTGCTCGGCATCCAGATTCCGGACACTTGTTTACTAAATTGTAGATCAAAAGGAAGTCCTCTGGCGAAGACTACCTATATTGGTTCCCTGGAGGTGTTAGAACAAAATACTGTACGCTGAGTGGTTTACCTCACAGTTCTGGAGATCAGAAGTCTGAAATCGACGAGTCAGCAGAGTTGGTTCCTCGTGTGGGCCCGAAGGACAATCTGTGCCATGCCTGTCTCCTAGCTTCTGGTGGTGGCCGGCAGTGCTTGGCGTTCCTTGGCATGTAAACACATCACTCCAGTTTCAGTCTGTCTTCATGGAGCAATGTCCCTGTGCATCTCTGTGTATAAATTTCCCTCTCCTTTCTCTTATAAAGATACCAGTCATTCATTGGATTTAGGGCCCGCCTAATCCAGTGTGACCTCATCTTAACTAATTACATCTGCAAAGACCCAATTTTCAAATAAGGTCACATTCGTAGGTACTGGGGGTCAGCACTTGAACATGTCTTTTCGAGGAATGCAGTTCACCCCCCGTCACTGCCCCAGCCTTCCTTCCTTCTCTCCTAACCAGGACACCTCCATGAAGCAGAAATGGAGCATGTTCCTGAGTTTCTAAGCCATTTCATGCCCCTGGCCTCACTGTAATGATTTGGCAGTAGAGCTTTCATATAATATTTTTCCTTTTTTTTAGGAGTAATTTCTTTTTAAGGAGTAATTTTGGAGAAGTAAAATCTAAATAACTATGTATAAGCACCTTTCTATGGATTTTATTTATTTAAAACAATTTACCCCTTAAAAACTTCCCTAAAAATTTTCTGATTTTTCTAGTGAAAAATATTAAGGATTTAGAAGATAGAAACAAATTTTACCTGCACCTTCATTTTCTTCTGCTAACCTCGTACCACCTATCAATTTTGCTTTGCATTTTTCTGGGAAGGTCTCAGTATCCCTGGCTTTTCAGATGATTCCTTCTTTTATCCTGGGTCTAATCGTTCTGAGCATACCTAGATGCTGATACTACAAGTACTCACCTTTGTTTACCAAGAACACTATCCCAGGTACAGTCAGCACACCAGAAATGTGCGTCCTGTCTCCTATAGCACAGAGGCTGAACTGAGCTACTGCCACAGGGCTGCTCATAGATGGAGAGCCGATGGGCCAAGATCACCATGGGTGGAGTAGTAGGCATCCTCATGGCTCTCTAGGGATTTTACTTAAGGCGCATGCTTACCCGAAGTAAACCAAGCCTGCCCAAGGGCAGATAGTATCTGTGGTCACTATCACCCAGTATCTATTGAAAACCTGCTGTTTGCACAATACCATCCCAGGCCCACAAAGGAGATTTGGGGAAAGAATGAGCTGCTACCTCTGCATGCATAGCCAGTAGAGGGGGGCTTAAGTTGGTAAAAGGCACATGGGACTTGGCAAAAGCATGTAGATACGAGGATGGCATCTAAATGATATTTGCTTGACTCCCCTAAAACAGCCTTTGGAGTTTCACCCCAGCTAGTTGGTAGGATAGCAAGCAAATGGTAGATAACTACCTTGTATAGAACTGGAACTTTCTCTTTGGCATCTACGAACAGGTGCTACAGACTTGGCCTCTGCCCACTGAGACCTTTTGCAAGAGTTTTTGTGCCCACAGGGTATTCAGATGTCTTGGGCCAGTGAGGCTAATTCAGGCCCCACTGCATCCAGAGCCGCTCTGCCAGCTCAGCCACAGGAGGGGCCCCGGCCCTGGTCCAGGTTCCCGTAGGTCTCCCTGATTCCCCCTTTCTCCTCAGATCAGCAATGGTGCACGCCTTCAGCATGAGCACATCACAGACTTGCTGGTGTTTGGCTTCCTCCAAAACTGCTGCAACTCTAATTTCCACAAAGAGCTGAAGGCGTTGGGCCATGACCTGCCTGTGCCAGCTTACCCGCGAGAAGATTATGATGATGAACTGCAGACGGATGGTAACCGGTGCAGCCATATCGTCTTGGAAAGGGAGGAGACAGGTAGGCATCTGGCCCCGGCCTGCTCTGCTTTGCTGTCACCAGTGACATTTAGAGAACCTAAGTGCTAGAAGGGATCTCTGGGCTCAGTCTCCACTTGCATAGTTCCAGTCCATTATATGTGTGTGTGTGTGTGTGTGTGTGTGTGTGGTTGTGTGGTTTGTACTTGGTCACGCCAGTGGAGCAGGCCTAGCTGAGTTTTCAGTTGGCTGAAACCTACTCAGTTTCTTTATAATGGTTCTTTGTATAGCACTTTACACTTTGATTTTTACATGTGTTATGGCTTGTAATTATCCACAAGATAACAAAGGCATCGAAGTATTCTGAACCTTATTTCCAGATGAGGAAACTAAGGCCCAGAGAAGGGTAAATGACGAGCTCTAAAAACAACTGCTGGGCACGGCTGAGCCAGGACTCGGGTCCAGGCCTGCCTTGCTGGGCCCCCTCGTCCTCCCACTGCTGCGCTGCCTCCAGGTGCATCAGTGTTTAGACTTCCTTCACTTTCCTCATCCTGTTCTGTCCTCCAGCCTCAGTTTTTACAGCTTTTAGCCACTGGTGCTGCCTCCACAGACAGAGACAGTCCTCTGCGGACGGCTGAGGGAGCAAGGCTGGGGAGTGTGTTGAGGTTCAGCCACTTCCCGATGAGGGCCTGGAACAGTGGTTTTCTGTAGTGTGCACACTGGAATTCCATGAGGAACATTTTCAAAATGTGTGTGCCCTGAGCCCTCCTCCAGCTGCCTGAACGATTGCGTTCTAAGGTGGGAGACGCTGAGATATGCCCTGGTCGGAATCACTGCCCTCAAAGCCTAAGGAGACTGAGGACTTGGACCCAGGCCTCGCTCTAGAAGCAGCACTAAAATCCTGCTGCCCTGAAATCTCCTAACATGGGAGGTTGCACTGCCCTCTGGTGGCCTTGGGGGAGACCAGCAGCTGATCCAGCCTTCGGACCTCCAGCTCTGTCTTAACTCTGGCGGATGGTGATCTGGTGGAGTTTCTCACTAGCCAGTGTGTGCCAAAGACCTTCTCTTCCTTAAAATCCAGCTGGTGTGTCTTCTGGCTGACCCTAAACTGGGATAAGAGCACCTACCCCCCTTTAGAGAAGGTTTGAGAAGGGGTGGGGGACAGGAGGAATAGCTTTGCCTGTCAGAAGCTGCTACAGAAGTAATTATAACCAGAGGCTGTCCCCTAGGCTCTCTTTTGCTCTTCTGTACTGTCCCTTGTCTTCAGACTGCAAAGTCATTTGCAGAAGTGATTATGGGGCTGTACAGTTAACATAACCCTCTGGTAGAAAACTGGCATGTAGATAAAATACCTGACAAGATTTGGAAGCAAAAGGCAAAGTACAGGCTCTAACTGCCACAGTTTCATCGGTGAATTTATTCACTCAGCTGGATACAGATGAGTCAGCTGCGACTCCTGAAGTTGCCAGAACAGGGCAGAAAAGGGTAGGGAAGTTAGTGAGGCAGAGAGTCAGTGCTGTTGGAGTTAGGGAGAAGATGAGTGCTCTGTTCTCTGTAGGAAATCAGGAAGAAACCTCATGGCTACCACTGAATCAAGGTGGGCCATGAAGGTGGGTGCAGTTTTGGTCTGGAGATTGGGAAGAAGGAATGGCATTAGCTAAAGCAAAACCCTGAAGATGGAAAAGCCAGGGCCTGTGAAAGGTACTGTAAATAGTTGAGTTTGCCTAGAATGTTTGAAGGGAATAGTGGAAGTCTAAGGTGATTTGAAGCTGGGTGGTGACTTGTCACTTAAGCAGAGGTGAGCATATGGAAGGTTCCGAGTAGGGAAGTGATGTCTTATTGTAACCACGTGTATTGTCAGCGCCGCAGCGCAGCAAATGAAACACCCAGGGCACAAGACACAAGGAGGTACTGACTCCAAGATCACACAAGCTCACTTACTCCTCTTAATAGTCTCCTGAGTCTTCACCTAAGTGCCTTACTTGCCGAAGTATATTGTGGAGAGTGGGCTGGAGGGCAGTGAGAGTGGGGTGAGGAGATACCATAATTATCCAGATGTGAGGGAATGGAGAGCCCACACTGTGCGGTAGCAGTGGTAATGGGGAGGAGAGACAGTTGTGTCTGTGCTGAGATAAGAGCTGCCAGTTGATGGAGGATGGGTGCAGTGGCAATAGCTAATCTGGGGTGAGGATGAAATTTCTATCCTGGGGAAATAAGCCAGGGGGAAGTTGCAAGCACAGAAAATATATAAGATTTAATGGGAGAAATAACAATAGGAACTAGGTACAGGGTTCGTTCATTTACTCATTCATTCATGCAGTTGTTTATTGAGCACCTACTATGTGCCTTGAATTGTTTTTGGTGCTGCGTAGTTGGCAATAAACAAAATGGACTTAAAAGTGAGAGCCTTTATGAACCCACATTCTGGCGAGGGAGTTAGACAGAACACAGGTGAAATACATGATACGGTAGCGAGTATCGAGGAAGGAAAAGGGAAGGAGGGGAAGAGAGTGGCAGCGAGAGTGGGGTGTTAATGTTGGACTGAGTGGCATTTGAGTCGAGCTAGAAGAAGTTAGAGAAGGAGCCGGCTCTCTGGGGAGGCCAGTGTAGCTGGAGAAAAGGGATGAGGGCCAAGTGGGAAGACTGGAAGGCTGGACAGGTTGTACAGAGCCTTACAGGTCAGAGTGAAGACAGAAGTTTGCTGACTGAGATGGGACTAGAGAGAGCGGTGATCTCCACAGCCACACCGTGAGGAAGGTGGGAGAGGATGTGGCAAGGTCTCCTGGCTGCGGGCGGCAGAGGCGGGGCTCTAACTCAGTCTGACTGCAGAGCCTCTGTACTCTAACAGGCTGACACCTGTTGAATGATGCGATATAGAACTGGCAGCCATAACACTGCTGTCCGGTTCGTACCTCAGGTGCCCACGGTCCTGGATGCCCCAGTATCACTGACCCTTTTCAGGGGCAGATGTTGAACCTATATTCAGGAAGAAACCCGCTTCTCCAGCCAGTCTTCTGCTCACTCCAGCCCTTTCCCTGGACCCAGCGCTCTGCCCCTGCTCCCCTGAGCCTCAGGTCTCCAAATCCTCACACTGCAGCTCTATAGAGTGGAGCCAGTGTTAAGCTGGGACCCCAGTGGTGTGCCGTGGAAGCAGGAGCTGGCTTTGTTCCAGAGCAGAATCCTTTCCTTTTTCCAGGGTAGGGTGGAGAGGAATGAGGGTGTAGAACAGGGCCATTGTCTGAATCTGCTTTGTCTCTGCTGCCCCTGCCTGAACATTCAGAGTCTGAGAATCAAGAGGAAATCATCCAGAATATCGCCAGGCAGCTCGCCCAAATAGGGGACAGGATGGACTCCAGGATCCCCCCAAGAGTGGTGAATTACCTGGCAATGGAATTTATGAATGTGGACCTGTCAGAGGAAGTAAGTGAGAAAACCCTCTAGTGCCCTTTTTGGGTTAGCTGGGAAGAGTGAAGGCTTTTTCCATTGTCATTCGAACCACAAGGTCTGTCCTGTCTCCTGTCAGACAGATCAGTGTCCAGTGAGGTTACTCATATTGTGACTGTCCACAGAAGAATTGGGAATAGAAATTATAGCATGGTCGGTTGTCTCTCAGGAGAATTAAGTTACTTGACATTTAGGAAACCCGAACCTTAAATTCAGAGTGAAAACTTTGGGGATAAAAGCCTCCAAAAAGATGAACAAAATATATGACTCTTCCAGAAATAACTTTCTTCAGTTTTAGGGAGTCAAATAAAAATGCCATCAGATGGTCCCTCCCCATCTGATGTTCTCCATCAGCTATCACAGAATATAAGCATCTAGTGATGTTCTGCCTTGGGAACCTCTCCCCCAGTGTTAACTTAATATTGCATGAGAATCATGAGCCTGGAGATCCTTTCGATTCTAATGGTCTTTGGCATGCCTCTTCTACTAGGTGGGAATGTCACCTGTAGCCCCCTTCCTCCTTCTCTTTAGCTAGGTCTGCACCAGTAAATAGGCCTGAGACATCTTTGGTAGTTAACTAATTCTCAATTTGAAGAGGCAGGGAATGACTTGGCTTCTTTAGCTCCATCAGTGTCATGTGCACACACAATGCTCAGTGACCATGTGTTTGGTTAGCGAGTGTCCCACTCCAGGGAGTGAGCTCAGTCCTCCCTTTCGATCCCCTCTGAAAACTGAGCTGTTTCTCATTCTCTCCTACAACCACCTTAGCTATTTAATAAATGAGAAATGAGAGCATGCCTCTGAAATGAGAGCATGCCTCTTCATCCTTTCCATCGGAGGACTGGTCCTTTAACAGGGAAGAATTTAGTGAGCTAGGTTCGATGTGAACCTTTTGTTTTTACATCCGTACAGGACAGGAAGGATTGCCTCTCTGCTGCGCTGGAGGAGGTCATGAAGACTTATCCTAAAGACATGGAGAAGGAGAAGACCATGCTGATGTTGACCATGCTGCTGGCCAAAAAGGTGGCCGATCACACACCATCCTTGCTCCGTGGTGTCTTTCACACAACAGTGAATTTTATTAACCAAAACCTGCTCACCTATGTGAGAAACTTAGTGAGAAATGTAAGAACCAGTGATGTCAGCTCCTTGGCATCTCACTAAATCGTCTCGGTCTCTGCCTGTTCCCCATATCCATTCCCCTCTGAGTTCTGGAAACCCAGCCGAGCCCTCTGCCACAGGGCTTCTTTTATCCTTTCCTTCTGCTTCTGACGACCAAGCCACAGGAATGCTGTTACAAACCTTTCTGCCCAGGTAGAAAGGCTTGGTTTTGCTTTTACAAGCAAGAAAGTTATGTGGTAGGAGGTGGTAATGAACACTGAATGTCCTTTTGAGCTTTATCACCTTTATGTTTAAGATTGAATTTTGTCAGCTTTACGTTTAAGATGTGCTACTGTCAGCGGGTAAAGGCTTACTTCATGCTATTGGTAGAATTGTAATAGTGTGGTACAGACATGGAGAGAATGAAAGAAAGTGGCTGAGGGACCTAAGCTGAGCTCCCCTAGTCTGCTCTCAACTTTACCTTGTCACACAGATGAGTATGATTAAATTCTTTTAAAACATGCTTACCAAGGATGATGGTAGAGACACCAAAAGGAGAGATTTTAAAAGTAGGGAAAACTATCTAAAACCTGCCCCAGAAAAACATCTGTCCCATAACCAGGGTGTTAAAAGTCACAGTTCTTCATAATGCTGCCCAAGAAGGCCAGACGGTCCTGAAAGCCTGGTGCTTCGGTTCCACAGACCTAACTGAAGTTTCAGTGGATGTGTCTTTTCTGTAAATTTTCTGCGAAATATTAGTGAATATTTGGGATTTTGTGTCAGAAGCATCACTCAGGCATCTGATGTGATATTTACTGATGAGCCTTAAAAGCATTCTCTCTCCTGTGGTCTTCAGTTATACAGATATTTTAAAACAGAATGAATGTAAATCTCAACTCAGGTATTAAACAAGCTTAGTTGTTGGAAGGAGGTAAGCCTGAGAAAGGTTCTGGACAGCGTTTACCAACAATGACCTGATGGGGGAGTAAGTGAGCAAGATGTCAAAAGCAGTCTTGTACTAACTAATAGCTTACTAAACACCGAAGGGCTCAAACAATCTTGACTCCCCGGACCCACTAAGACGCGTCTTGGCACTATAAGTGATCTCGTAGATGCGAATATCTAGATCTCAGCACCTCAATTGAAAGCCTGTTTTATGTAGTCGCTCTGCAAAAAACTTTGGTGCAACAAGTAGCATGCAGGATGTAAAGATGACAGGGCTCCAGAGAAGGTGATTCTATACAAACCCCAGCTTCACTTCTGTTGATTAGGGCACTAGAGTTCTTGACTGAATTCTGGTTTGCAAATTAGACTGGCAGATTTAGACCTTAGACCTTAGACAATGATCATCAATAAAGCAGTTCCATCTATTAAATTAGAGGTGTGGAGCACCAACAACTTAATGGAAGTTCAAAGAACCCAAATCTAGGGAGATGACAATAGAAAAAACATAACTGGATTTTACTTATTTTTAATTTGCATTTCTTTTATTTCTAGCGAAGTTAGGCATCTTCTTGTATAGTTGAGAACTATTTACATTTGTGGGACTTATCTGTTATTATCCGTCCCGACGTGGCTTCTCCTGTATGTCCTTAGTTGTAGGACTTCTGTTCAGCTAAACTTCAAGTGATTCTCAATGATGGTTGTTCTGTAGTTTAGCTGTAATCTTGATGTGGTCATGAGAGGAGGCAAACACTGTATCTGCCTACTCCGCCATCTTGACCCGATGCTCCAAAACATAACAAGATTTTAAATGTGCTAAATATATGCTAAAGGTTTTGTTTTGATTGGATGAGGGGTATAGATTCTAACATCCTTGAAGTAAATCAGAACATCACAATTTTAGTTGTAGCAGAGACTTCTAGATACCCCCCAATATCTGCCCTCCCCATCTGTTATAGTAGGGTTTGCAGCTAGGTACATGGCCTCTTGGCTTGTCTACGTGTCCCAGGCTCCCTCATAAGCCAGATGTGACCTATCACTTCTGATGAAAGGGAAGCAGAAAGAAGTGATGTATGTATCTTCTGCACTGTGTCCCTAAACAGGAACATTTGCTCTACTTGCCCCTTGCCTTGTCCATGGGCTGAAATGTGGCTGAGGATGTGGGTGTAGGTGAAGGCAACACCTTAGTGTCAAGGACCAATAAGATAGGCTCCTGGGTCCCAAGACTGTGGTGTTGACTGCTCACGTATAATTAGAGAAATGATCTATCTTGTATAAGTCATATTTAGATGATCTGTCGTAGAAATTGAATGTACATTCTAATAAATGCAATGTATGTTTGTTAAAAATGAAGAATATAGAATCATTTACAAAGGGTGGTAAATTATGGCCAAAGGCCAAATCTGGTTTGCTGTTTGTTTTTTTAAACATAGTTTTATTGAAATAGTTTTATTGTTCGTTCTCTTATGTACTGTCTTTGCTGCTTCCACACTATCCCATCAGAATTGAGGCATCATAATAGAGACCATATGGCCTACAGAGCCTGAAATATTTTCTGGGCCATAACAGAAAAAGTGTCCCTGCTGTGAGAGGAAAAGAAAAAGGGAACCTGGTCATCTAGTACAAGTTAGGAAAGAGGGAGAAACAACAGTAAATAGGCATAAAAAAGAATTTGAAAAGTCAGGAATATGACTAGATATTTTGGTGGTAAAAAAAAAAATCAGACTGGCTAATTCTAGTTGTTTTTCCTTTCTTGCTCTAGGAGATGGACTGAATGGATGACTGCAAAATCATGTCTGGTTAAAACTTGATAAGGTGTCAACAATATAGGTGCCTCATTTGGAGATGGAGCCATGACCATTTAAACAAAGTTCTTAGAGACAACAGGCATGAGATAATAGCTATTTATTTCTCACTATTTTAAAGATGTTTTAAGCTGATGACCCATTTAGAAATCTCTACATTAATATACTTGAATGGAAATGTCAACTTGAACATATTTGAACAAGCTTCATACCATTTTCTTAACCCATCTACACATTGTGCCTTTGTCTTATTTCAGCTGTATAGGTCCCCACTTGAAAATTACATTTAAAAACAGATTGTAAGACAGAAGAAAAAAAACAATGTTGTTTTGTTTTTTAAAACAAACCAAAAAAACAAAAACTTACTGTTTATTAAAGTGCAACCTTGGGGCATAGTCTTACAGCAGACAGTGTCAGTGTCATGTGTGAGAGCAGGAATGCACATACCCTTTACAAATGAAAAAGTCCTCTCAGGATAGGGACCATCTTAATACTAAGGAAGTAGCAGTATTCCTATTTAGAGACTAGATGGCCCAGGAGGTTCTGGACTAAAGTTCTATATTCAGTGGGAAAATCAGGCCTCAGAACATGTGTGGCTATTTTCAATTTGATTTCCTTTTATGAGAGTCAAGAAAAACCATAGGCAATTAAAAGGTGAGGAAGTAATTTAAAGGCCCATGTCACATAGTTTCCAGTATCAGGTAACTAAAGGCACCTTTTCTCTTTTGAAGAAGTCAAGGCTTTGGTAAAATCTTTAAGCTGGTGGAGGACCAGAAGCTACTGCATATATCCCATGGGCCATGTCTGCTAATAATCTTATATTTTTATTTTCTAGGCATACCCCTCATCCATGCCTAAGAGGCTGTATCAGGAGAGAACAGGTTTTTCTAGGCGTAAAAGATGAAAAAACAGTCTTAAAAATTCAACAGTTGAATGGTTGCCTTTCCTAGGGACATAGAATACAAGTAATAACAAAATCAAATTCCTTAGGTAGGAACAAATAAACCCGGGAGCACTTAAATTTAGAGCAGTGCCACACCGTCTGTTGTTCCCAGCAACTGTGTTTCCTAGAGTTCCATTTACACGTATGATGGGAATGCTGCGTCCACACCACACACATTATCTTTACTCTGTAGTAGCACTCTTGTTACTATGAACATGACACTTGGAGAAGCATATAAACAAGAGTAACGAAATCCTAATAAATATTTCCTTGATACCAAAACACTTTTCTGTTCCTTCAGCAATTCAGAAAAGAAAAATGACTGGCCATCATTCAGCATTAAGTATATACTGCAGCAGGGCTGGGTCTTAATCTGATATCTGCAGTGTTGTAAATATTAAAAGCAAATAGATGTTGCCATGCAGTATGAAGGCCATCATTTGGAAATAAATCTTCCAGTCGTGTTATTGTTTTGTAGTGGACTTTTTTTTAAAGGGATTCATATCACAGTGGAAACAAGTTGAATAACATGTATACATACATACCCATCTGTACATGTGTATGAGCAGATTATCACTAGGGCAAGATATTTTAGGAGCAATTTAAATAGAAGTAGTCAACTCTAAGCTAATGGAGGAGAAAAGAGCTCTAAAACGGTAAATAATTCAGACTAATAATCTTTCACAGCATCTTTTCACTGTTTTGCTTAAATGAATACATTAGGTCACTATTTTAATGCAGTTTATATGCGTTGCAGTGTAAATTTTTCCAGACCAGGTTGGATAAACCTTCTTAGTCGTAAAGCAATAATATCACCTTGTCTTCCCAAGCCAGCATCATAAAAAGATGGCTCTATATCAGAAGTGTTCCAGTCTTGAACTACATCCCAGCCATGACTCAGGGATACCCTGGAAGTTGGTGGATTTTACACTGGTAACATAATCTTTGTGGATATAATGGAGAAATGACTTTCACAGAATGTGTTTCATCTTATTTTTTAAATATCTGAATTGATGAAAATTCCTTGGTTAAAGATAAAAAGCTTTCTTCAAAAGATGCTTGGCATATATGAAAGTCAGCTGGGATATTTGGTGTATTCAGGTCAAAGCATTCCTGACCTCACCTTTTAGGATCCAGAATTAACTGCTGAGATGCTCAGGGCTGTTTAGAGTGTCACAGCACCAGAGCGTGCTCTTATTTTCCAACAATTTCATTGGCTGTGCTGACTGGGAACTTAAATATGGAGTGTCCTTTGGATATTATGATCATGCTTTCAGAACTTGAAGTCAAACTAAGTATGTACTTATTACAAAGACTACAAGACTGATTATCTGAAATGATTTCTCCTAAGTTAAGGGCATATGAATAGAAAGATGAGTCCATCAGTTATCTTCAAATCTCATTTTATTACAACCTCCAATGTGTTCTTCCCAGCACATTGCTTCTAACAGAAAGCACAATTCATAGGTTTGGTTTTTGTCCCTTTACCTTGATGAAGAGTAGATTGGCCAAATGGAGATAATGAGGAAAAGGGAGGAGCCAGGATAACCCATAATAAATGAGCAAATCAGAGCTGCAGTAAGGAGAGCTAATGGAACCTCAGACAGAAAAAAGGAATATATGCTGTATAAGTGACATAGTTCAGTTAATTACAAAAAAAAATTTAAATTTTGAGATGAGAGCATTAGAACCAATATTAAATTTAATTGTTAAGGAATGAAGTAGATAGAAAGGCACTTTTAATCTAAAGGAAAAATGGAAGACTATGATAGGAAAATGCATGTCTAGAAAAAAGTTCTATCTTTTCCTTTAAGGACCAGTCATACACAAATTCTCTTGTTAGAAATCATCAGGAACAACCAAGTTATTCCAGACTCCTCTTACACAAGGAAGACTTTCAACTTCCTTTTTTTCCTGGGGAAGGAGGTAACTAGTAATCTTAAAATATGAAAACTTTTGTTCTATATAGTATATTAATCAATTTAGTGGTGCAAAGAACACATGGAAGTGAGCAATATCATTATAAAATTTCCCTCCAGGAGAGGTGAGAACAGGGCAAGAATCACCTTGAGCCAGCAGCTACATTTTATCTTATTAAAGGCCTTACAAATATACCTGAGAACAATTCCACCTGAGCTTACAATGGAGTAGCTGCCTGGCTAGGGTTCTTGTGTAAACAGTTCACATGTGGAAGACCCTGATGACAAGCTAGGTAGAGGTTAGTCGTGTAAAGGAATGGGATGTATTACAGTAACACAACAGTTGCTAACTCCGTGAAGCGTTATATATGAGTTAACTAAAAAAGTGACTGAATTTCAGGAAATCGGTGTTCTTTAAACAAGGCTTCTGTTAACTTTACATTGCTCAGTGTACCGTGGACCAGAAAGGAAAGTTTTTCACCAGAAAGTCACCTACTGTCAGCTTCCGAGCAAGATGTGCCTCTAGCTGTGCCTGGTCAACCCTTCTGACTGAGTTGGTGACCAATTCGAGTGTTGAGAGGCCATGCAATGCCTAGAGGTATCCCCTACTTCCCTCCACAGCACATGGCATAAGCAGGGGAGAAGGAACAAAAAGGAACAAACTAGGAAAAGTGTCATGGTGCCTTCAAATCATTCAGTGATGATTCCTGTGTCAGACTGCCTTACCCTTGTCTATAAAGCAGAAATATTTATCAAGTATATTAACTGAGAAAGCTAATGAAAGATCTGTGCCAGTGATAACTATAAGGCATCTCATTCAATATTTAAAGGGAAAACATCTAGTATAGTTAGAAATTGGGAATTACCTCATGCTTCTCTGGTACAACATGCTCAGTATTTAGACTAGCCTATTTGGTACCTCTGAACACAAATTAGAAAAGGCTCCCTTCCAGGGCGACATTGTGTGTGCCCAGGCTGCCCTTGTACAATATACAGTTGGCACAGCTGTGTGCAGAGAGCCTGCCAATACTGCTTTGCAGAGTCATAAAAAAGTAAAACTGGAAAAAGCACTAGACTTGGAGTCAAATTGATATCAGTGCTGTGTCTCTCCTATGCTAGAAGACCTTAGAAAAGTTATTAAACTGATTAGGTTTCCCTAATCTGTAAAATGGGAATAAAAGGAATATGACTAGCTGTCAGAACTGAAGGTGTAAAAAGGCATGTGAGGGCACTAGAACAATCTCTAGCATATGGTAAATGCTCAATATTTGCTAAAACTATAATTTTTAAGGAAAAGGATTTTCTAAAATGGAAAAAACATGCACCCTAAAGTCAAACCCATCTCAGTTGAACCTCCGCAGTGATGAATGGTATAACTGGGGGTTATCACTAATGGCACATTTTGGTCCTCCAGAGAAGAGGAAACTTACAGGCATCAAGTGTGTTGCTGAGACTTTAAATGAAATACTGCTTGTGAGGGGACTGGTTCGGAGGCTAGAAACTTTTTATAACGTGATCAGATAGCCTATAGGCCCTCTTGATGAAATACCACCATCTCAAATTTTTTGAAAGATAAGCTTGTGTAAAAAGACAATAAGAAATTAAAAGGAAGAGAAGAAAAATTCTTACCTATAATATCTTTTATTTCTATAAAACACCTCAAAATAATTTTAAAATTCTACAGGTATGACCTTTGTCCATGTGTCATACCTATAGAAAAAAAGGCAAGGAGGACACATATTATTAGAAGGAATTAGCACAAAGGCTGAGGAAATTAATTTCCACAGGAAATTAATGGTAGCTATGGTTCAAAAAACCATGTCTCTCTGTTTGCTGTTTATTCCTCCCAGGAAAACTTAATGCGAGAAAAATACTGCAAATTTGTCAAATATATGCCTACCAAAGTTCAGGGAGAGAAAGGTTGCATCCTTTTGACTACCAGCTAAAGATGCAGTGCCCCTCACCTAGAAATTTATTCATCCTCCAGGGTGCAGCCAGGTTAAGCCTCCCGCCTTCAAGAAGGTTGTCCACTGTCGAGTGGTCTCGCCCTACTAGTGGCTGCATTTGATACAAGAGATGGCACACAGGCAAGAGAAGGTAGCAAGGATGACTTTGGGTGGTGAATGCATGAACCAGGTGGTCAATAGTTGTTTTTCTTCATCTAGAAAGCTTTCTAGAGGGCAATGATTATGAGAGTCCCCAGGGCTAAGGCACACACTGTAGATACTGATTTCTCTGGGCCTCAAATTATTATTTTATTACAGAGAGGATAAATTTTCAGTCTTTAATTCTGGTATTTTTCTCAAGAAACCACTGGCTTTTGCCAAGTGATCAGAAATCATTACATTCAGTAGAGCAGTTACAAAGAGTTCTGTAGGACTTACTAACAAAATTCCTCAACAGTTCAAAGAATGAAGAAGGATAAACAGGGTGATATTCTTAATTCTAAATCTGAGTTCTATAAACAAGTTGAATTTATTTTGAATCTTCCCTTTACCTTAGATTAGATGCTACATAAGTCAGAGGGCAAGGACTGGCCTACAACTACCAGGAAAGGAAGGATGAGAAATAATTTTCTTTTAAATGTAATGGCAAAAAATAGGAGCTGCTGTAAAAAGCAACTCTTATTAGGGTATTCCTTTCTACTGCCAGAGACAGAGGATAAGGAAGTGAAGAATGTGGAGACTGACACACACTATTATTACTCAGGAATTCATGAGTCTATCTAGAGAAAGCCAATGGAAAAGAGTATCTATCATTATCCAGCAAAATGCAATTGGCCAAATCATTTTAGGTTAATATTCAACAAATGGAAAAATGCTGAAAAACTGCACATGGTAGCATCGTATCACGTCTTACTCTTTCCTTTTGCGGAGAACACAGACCCAAATATTCTAAGCTACAGATCTACCTTAGCAGCTCAGAAATGAATCTGATTTGCTCTTACCCTATGCAAACACAAATGTAGCAATCAGATAGAGTAATCCAGTGCAAATGTCAGAGCCCAAGGAGTAAAAAATTCTTTACTACACTAATCCCATTTCCCCCATTCATCTCCAGCTATATTAATCAAGGTCCACCAAAACCCTTAAAAACATCACTCCCTAACTGGAACACTAAAACTCAGAACATATACACTGCATGATAAAGCTGAGAAGACCCACACACTTCAAAACTTTCCTTGACCAACTTTTGAACAGTATTGCTTTAGGGAAAAGATTTAATTTTAAAAAATAATTTTTTTTAAAAAAAAGCACATTTAAAACATCAAGTTTTGGTGACCAGGATAGGTAAAGTAATTTTATTACAAATTTCAGGATCTAAAAATTTGTTACATTTATTTACTAAGACAAATCTGAGATGACTTGTATCAAGCATATGTCCTGCATAGTGACACTAATCCTCAGGCATGAAAAGAGTCTCACCCTCTCAAGGGATGGGATCAGCCAGATGAAAGAAAATTATGCAGATTCTCAACTAGCACGTACTAATTAGGATATTTTTGGTTTATCACTCTGGCATTTGGACTGTGAGAGTTTGGCGAAGAAGTCTCTTCTGTTCTTGAACTCTGAAAGCCAAACTTGAATCTTGAGGGTAACTAAGAATTTCAAGCTTCTCTTTTCATACTATATCAGAGATATTTTTAGGAGACTTTCTGTATTTAATAAGAGTTATGATTTAATTGGTCTGTAAGCCCAAATATGAAAATCCAGGAAGGACTGCAAAGGAGCTGGATGACCAGTAAGACTGATGCCAGATACTGGGAAAACACACTAGCCCAGGTTATAGACAGTGATCATCCAGCAACAGAGATGCTGCTGGCAAGTAGCCATAAATTCAGTAGGGTGGCCATACACAAAAAGGCCAGAAGCGCTCCATAGGTCATCTAAGCCATCCTCCTACTTCTAAATGAGACAAATCTCTATCTATGGTTACTTGCCATTACACTCATAGGCAGGGAACCCTAAGTCGCTTGTTTTATATATTTTTTTTAAAGATTACTAAAGGCAGCATCTTTACAAGGTGGAGCTGTAAGAAGCATCAGGGACTTGACAGGTATAGAGCAAGCACTCTCCCATGGATCTCAGAAGGAACTTGGGGGTGAAGAGGAGCAATGTGGTGGTACCTGAGAGGCAGCTGAGACATGAGGGGAGAGCACCCTCACGCTACAGGACTAAAAAGGTGGGGAAGAAAAGAAGAGCCAAAAAAAGGAGGCTGCAAAACAGCATGTTCTTCAGGAGAGATGAAATTCGAAGGGCATGACCAAGACAGCTGAGGAGCCTACAGCTAAGACCTCTTGGCTGGGAATTTCTACCCCAGGTTCCCCTAAATTCACCCTCTCCCTCTAAAGCTGTGGCTCTCAACAGGGGAACAATTTTACTCCCAGGGAACATTTGGCAATGTCAGGAGATATTTTTGGTTGTCACAACTGGGGGAAGTGCTACTGGTATTTAGTAGGTAGAGGTCAGGGATGTTGCTAAACATCCTACAACGCACAGGACAGCTTCCTACAACAAAAAATTCTCAAGATGTCATTAATGCCAAGGTTGAGAAACCCTGTACTAGAGGGAGTACTTTACACAGAAGATCCTGAATCTAGCATGAGCCAAGGCCCTTGGAACTTACCATCAGACAAACATGAACACCCTCTACCTTAATCCCTAATATGTGGATCAACCCACTGTCTTGGTGAACAGAAATCCCCAGTTATCCAAGAGTGCACCACAAATGTCCAATCAGCTGCTAGCAGTTCAAATTCAGTCAATACATCTAAAACCTTATATCCTTTTGTCTTCTTTCTCTTGTGAGAAAACCTATTTCTTTCTCAGAGCCAATGCTACCCCAACTGCCACTGCCAGAATGGCAACAGCAGCCACCCCTCCATACAACAGTACAGACTTGCCCTCAGATGGTGGGATGCCCTTCTCTTCTCCAGCAGGGGAGGACCCTTCTGTAACACCCTCTTTCCTTACATTCACCTCCTCTTTACTCAGCAGTGTTTTTGTGGGTTCCAGTGCAGGGATCACCTCCTCCTCTAGTTCGATAGGTTCAACTGTTGCTGCTTTCACCTCTTCTTCATCAAGTTCTACGAACAAAGATGTAGCTGGGCTGACTTTCTCAACTGCAATTGTTTCTGTGTCAGGTTCCCTCATTTCCAGCAAGGAAGTGGCAGTGATATGTGGAAGCGAGGGCGCTGGGGCTTCAGGGAACGCCTCTTGCAGCTCCCTGGTTGGCAAGACTATAGATGCCACAGCAGCCTCCTCCATACCCTCGGGTATTTCTTCTTTCTCCACATGCACAATGTCAGAATTGGAAGAGTTGTTCTCACTCTTCTCTCCAGCCCCGTTGCTATCTAAGCTTTTGACTTCTTCAGGATCCATTGCAATCTGCTGCCAGGACTCAGGACCTAGGGACACTGGTAAGCTTTCTGTGTGCCAACTCTGGCTGGCTGATAGAGAAACAGGTAAGCTCTCTGACTGCCAAGAAGTGGTCACAGTTGGAGACTCTGGAGGACTGACTTGTCCAGAGTTATCACTGGGCAGTATATAAATGTCATTGCTATCTTCTGCAACGATTCCAGGGTATTCCTCCTCCTCGGACTCAAGATTGAAGACAGTGCCCTAGAAAAGGAGGCGGAGAGTCAAGACAAATAATGGTAAATATAGTTAAAATAAATGTAAATATGGGAGAAACATTCTTTCCTAAACTGAAGTTCCAGAAATAAACATATCATTAAATCTACATATTTTCTGGATTGAATCCATTTACTTGTAGATCAATGCAGAGGAAGTATTTTTAACAAGATGGTCCTTTGACCAATTTCTTTGAAGCTAAAAAAATTAAAAAGTTAATTTATATTCGATTCCACTTATATATATTCAATGTAATTATTAATGCAAAATAGCCAAGTAAATAAAGGCAAGAACCTTGCTCTCAAGGAACTTATGACTTAGTAGGGTACAAGAATAATGCTAGTGCTATTAAGAGTTCAGATGGGGAAATTACTCCTTTTGGTTGAGCCTGAACAGTGAAGGAAGCTGACTGAAAGCCTCATGGAAGAACCAACATTTTATATTAGACATCTGAAGAATGGGTAAGATTTCATGGTGGAAGCCACGTAGAAGACACGATACCAGCAAAAGCACAGAAATATAAAAAAGGGGAATAGAAAGTATCCCAGTTTAATTAGTGCAGTGTATATGAAGAAGAACAGAAAGTTCAGTTAGGACAGGACCATGGAGGAGCTTAACGGAGAGCTAAGAAATATGAACTTTATTCAACAGGAAATGGTTAGTCAATGAAGTCTTTGAGCTACAAAGTGACAATCAGAGCTCTCCTTTAAAGTTAATCTGACAGCAGTGGTGGAATAAAGGGACACCAGAAATGCAGTACTCTTGCTTCTCTCTTTGGCAAGAATCTATAGGAAAGCAATAAAAACACAGTGTCGGGCTTCAATTTCACATTTAACAGTTTAACGTGATTCACTGTGGTTGTCTATTGCCCAGCAGGTGCTGTGTTAGGCAAAGGAGTTGTAAGAAAGAATGAGACCCAATTTTTGCTCTTCAAAAATTCACCATCTAGACGTGAGGAGTGGCATATGAATAACTAATTTCAATATAACACAGTAAGCTTTAAAACAAGTGTATGCACAAGGTGCTAGGGAACCCAGAGGTTAAGATGTGATCAGAAAGACAGAAAGAGAACCAATGGAGTGCAATGTCAGAGATCCATAGAAAGTTTTACAGTCTGGGTGATATTCCATAAATGCTACAGTTTGAAAAGGATATGTAAAGTAAATTAATTCTTATTTTGTGATTATGGCTGCTGTTTATATGAAGTAGACTAATTTTATTCTTCAGTCAAAACCAAAATCTTCCTGTGTACACTAAAGGTCTAATATAAATCAGTAGTCTCTACAACCACCCCATAAAAAAAGGAAGTCAGAAATACAACAAAACAAATAACATGATCATAATGCCAACATTCTAACTGCCCCACATTCTACCTCAACCCTTGCTTCAATTTCCTTAAGAGGTCTTGGTAGGTATTAGAGATAGTCCAGGAATGATTATAAGCAGAGGCAAAACAGTAACTAAAAATGCAGTATTTGTTTTGAATTCCAACTCTACCATGTACCAGCTATGTAATTTTGAATGACTTGCTTAATTTTTTTAACTTCAATTTCATAAATGAAAATAACTAAATAGGGTTACAAAAATTAATACAGTGCTTAGCACAGAACCTTGTACACAGTAAGCATGCAATAAATTATGCTATTTTTTCATTACTGTCATTGTTTTTGTTTCATGGTTTTTACTGCTATTGTTTTTGTTGGCATGTTGATGGGACAAAGAGCTACTCTAAAATAACATCTAAATAGCTTTTTCTCTGCAAGGAGGCAGCCGAGCAACCTCCCCAGCAGGCGCAGATCTTTGTGAAGACCCTGACGGGCAAGACCATCACACGTGAGGTTGAGCCCAATGACACTACTGAGAACGTCAAAGCTAAAATCCTAGACAAGGAGGGTATCTATCCCACCTGACCCGCAGCATCTGATTTTTGTAGGCAAACAGCTGGAGGAATGGCTGTGCTCTCTCAGATTATGATATCCGTAAAAAAACCACCCTGCTCTTGATGCTTCATCTGCAGGGCAGCATCGAGTCCTCCCTCCACCAGCTCACTCAAAAATGCAACCGCAACAAGATGACCAGCTGCACCGTCACCTGCTCCAAGAAGTGTGACCTCACTGACAACCTGCACCACAAGAACATGGTCAAATAAGGCCCGTTCACTGCCTCCATGGCCTGCAGGGCAACCT